>NW_027181970.1:0-386661 GCF_029961685.1 Aristolochia californica | reverse complement strand
CATCGTAAATGTTTTGATCGATTAATGATGTGTAACAACTATAATTTTTGTTAGAAATGACTTATGGTTTGGGAGTCAACACTCAATTAAAAATGTCTCGCCCCCCTTTTTCCTATGATTGCAAAACCTAATATATAAAAACCTAAAAGAGTTTACAATCCTTAATAATCACAGATACTTTTTGGAAATATCTCTCTCAGCATTTGTGCATTTCTATTTTGGATGTTCAATTTTTTTTCAAATCCAAATTGAGTTTTCACTCTCCCATTTTTCTCGTAAAAATGAAAGATAAGGCAAATAGACCACAACATATTGAAAATTTTAGAGTTTAAGTATGCAAAAAATTGAAAACTATAATAAATGTAAGTGAAGAAAATTATTTAACGCACTAAAAATGAACACCAAGGTTTTGTTATCCATGTTTGGGAAATTGTACTAGTACAACCCCTGATAGCTTGGTGGAATTTTATAAGAAAGAGATTTCTAATTGATCCTAAAAAATTTTAAATGTGATGGATATGCATGCCTGATACATGTTGAAGATGCAAATGACCTAATGATCCAAAAATTTCGAATTGAAAAAATTATATTCTCAAGGTAACATGCGGTGGGATATTTACAATTGCCAAAAAACCCATATTTTGCATTTTTGCAAAAAGCGGACCTAACAATTATAGATCATCATAAATGTTTTGATCGATTAACGTGTAGCGGCTATAATTATTGTTAGAAAAGACTTATGGTTTGGGAACCAACACTCAGTTAAAAATGCCTCGCCCCCCTTTTTCTGATGATTGCAAAACCTAATATATAAAAAACTAAAAGAATTTACAATCCATAAAAATCACATATACTTTTTGGAATTATCTCTCGCAAAATTTGTGCAGTTCCATTTTAGATGTTCAATTTTTTTTCAAATCCAAACTTGAGTTTTTTTCTCTGCCATTTTTCTCGCAAACAAAAAGATAAGGCAAATAGATCACAACAAAATGAAAATTTAAGAGTTTATGTATGCTAAAAATTTAAAAATATAATAAATGTAAGTGAAGAAAATTATATCACACACTAAAAATGAACACCAAAGTTTTGTCATCCATGTTTGGAAAAATCCACTAGTTCAACCTAATAGCTTGGTGGAATTTTATAAGAAAGAGATTTCTAAGTGATTCTAAAATGTTTTAAATGTGGTGGATATGCATGTTTGAAACATGTTGAAGAAGAAAATGACCTAATGATCCAAAAATTTCAAGGAGTAGGAAAAATTAAATTCTCAAGTTAATGTGCAGTGGAGTATTTACCAGAGACCAACAACCCACTTTTTGCCTATTTACAAAAAGAGGACCTAACTATCATATATCATCGTAACGGTTTTGATCGAATAATGATGTGTAACGGCTATAATTTTTGTTCGAAATGACTCATGGTTGAGGAGTCAACACTCAGTTCAAAACGCCTCGCCCCCCTTTTTTCGATAATTGCAAAACCTAATATATAAAAAACTAAAAGAGTTTACAATCCTTAAAAATCATAGATACTTTTTGGACATATCTCTCTCAGAAATTGTGCATTTCCATTTTGGATGTTCAATTTTTTTTCAAATCCAAACTTGAGTTTTCACTCTCCCATTTTTCTCGTAAACAAAAAGATAAGGAAAATTGATCACAACAAAATGAAAATTTTAGAGTTTAGGTATACAAAAAATTGAAAACTTTAATAAATGTAAGTGAAGAAAATTATTTCACGCAATAAAAATGAACACCAAAGTTTTGGTATCCATGTTTGGGAAATTCCACTAGAACAACGACTAATAACTTGGTGGAATTTTATAAGAAAGAGATTTCTAATTGAAGCTAACATGTTTTAAATGTGGTGGATATGCATGCTTGAAAGATGTTGAAGATGCAAATGACCTAATGATCCAAAAATTTCAAGGAGAAAAAAAATTAAATTCTCAAGTTAATGTGCAGTGGGATATTCACCAGAGCCAAACAACCCACTTTTTTCCTAATTTATAAAAGGTGGACCTAACAATCATAGATCATCGTAAATTTTTTGATAGATTAATGATTTTTAACACTTATAATTAGTTTTAGCAATGACCTATGGTTTGGGGGTCAACACTCAGTTAAAAATGACTCGCCCCTCCTCTTCCGATGATTGCAAAACCTAATATATAAAAAAATAAAAGAATTTAAAATCGTTAAAAACTCACAGATACTTTTTGGAATTATTTCTCTCAGGATTCGTGCATTTCCATTTTGGATGATCAATTGTTTTTCAAATCCAAACTTGAGTTTTCACTCTCCCATTTTTCTCATAAACAAAAAGATAAGGCAAATAAATCACAACAAAGTGAACATTTCAAAGTTTATGTATGCAAAATTGAAAACTATAATAAATGTAAGTGAAGAAAATTATTTCATGCACTAAAAATGAAAGAGATTTCTAATTGATCATTTGCATCTTCAACATGTTTCAGGCATGCATATCCACCACATTTAAAACATATTAGGATCAATTAGACATCTCTTTCTTATAAAATTCCACGAAGCTATTAGGGGTTGTACTAGTGGAATTTCCCAAACAGGCATAACAAAACTTTGGTGTTCATTTTTTGTGCGTGAAATAATTTTCTTCACTTACATTTATTATAGTTATTAATTTTTTCCATTCGTCAACTCTAAAATTTTTATTTTGTTGTGATCTATTTGCCTTATCATTTTTTTACGAGAAAAATAGGGGAGTGAAAACCCAAGTTTTGATTTGAGAAAAAAATTGAACAACAAAAATTAAAATGCACAAATGCTGAGAGAGATAATTCAGAAGAGTCTATGTGATTTTTAAGGATTGTCAACTTTTTTTTTTATATATTAGGTTTTGCAATCATTGGAAGAAGGAGAGGGAGGGAGGGGGGGGGGGGGGGGGGGGGGGGGGGGGGGGGGGAGTGGCGAGGCTCTTTTTACTAAGTGTAGACTCCCAAAACCATAAGTCATTTCTAAAAAAAATATAGGCATTACACATTATTCATGGATCAAAACAGTTATGTTGATCTATGATTGCTAGGTCCCCTTTTGTAAAATAGGTAAAAAGTGGGTTGTTTTGCTCTGGTAAATATCCCATCACACGTTAACTTGACAATTTAATTTTTTCTACACCTTGAACTTTTTGGATCATTAGGTTATTTGCATCTTCAACATGTTTCAAGCATGCATATCCACCACATTTAAAGCATGTTAGGATCAATTAGAAATCTCTTTCTTATAAAATTTCACCAAGCTATTAGGGGTTCCATATCTTTTTGTTTTCGAGAAAAATGGGAGAGTGAAAACTCAAGTTTGGATTTGAAAAAAAATTGAACATCCAAAATGGAAATGCACAAATGTTGAGAGAGATAATTCCAAAAAGTGTGTGTGATTGTTAAGGATTGTAAACTCTTTTAGTTTTTATATATTAGGTTTTGCAATCATCGGAAGAGGGGGGAGGCATTTTTATCTGAGTGTTGACACCCAAACCATAAGTCATTTCTAACAAAAATTATATCCGTTAAACATCATTAATCAATCAAAATATTTATGATGAGATAATGTTTGTTAGGTCCGCTTTTTGTAAAATAGGCAAAAAGTGGGTTGTTTGGCTCTGGTAAATACTCCACTGCACGCTAACTTGAGAATTTAATTTTTTTTACTACTTGAAAATTTTGGATCATTAGATCATTTGCATCTTCAATATGTTTCAGGCATGCATATCCACCACATTAAAAACATGTTAGGTTCAATTAGAAATCTCTTTCTTATAAAATTCCACAAAGCTATTAGGGGTTAAAAAAACTTTTGTGTTCAATTTTAGTGTGTGAAAATTTTTTCTTCACATTCATTTATTATAGTTTTCAATTTTTTGTATACATAAACTCTGAAATTTTCATTTTTTTGTGATCTATTTGCCTTATCTTTTTGTTTACGAAAAAAATGGGAGAGTGAAAACTCAAGTTTGGATTTGAAAAAAAATTTAACATCCAAAATAGAAATGCACAAATGCTGAGAGAGATAATTCCAAAAAGTATCTGTGATTTTTAAGGCTTGTAACCATAAGTCATTTCTAACAAAAATTATAGCCGTTATACATCATTAATCGATCAAAAAATTTACGATGATCTATGATTGTTAGGTCCACTTTTTGTAAAATAGGCAAAAACTGGGTTGTTTGGCTCTTGTAAATATCCCACCGCACGTTAACTTAAGAATTAAAATTTTTCTACTCCTTAAAATTTTTGGATCATTAGGTCATTTGCATCTTCAACATGTTTCAGCATGCATATCCACCACATTTAAAACATGTTAGGAACAATTAGAAGTCTCTTTCTTAAAAAATTCCAACAATCTATTAGGAGTTGTACTAGTGGAATTTCCCAAATATGGATAACAAAACTTTGGTGTTCATTTATAGTGCGTGAAATAATTTTCTTCACTTAAATTTATTATAGTTTTCCATTTTTTACATACATAAACTCTAAAATTTTCATTTTTTGTGATCTATTTGCCTTATCTTTTTGTTTACGAGAAAAATGAGAGAGTGAAAACTCAAGTGTGGATTTGAAAAAAAATTGATCCAAAATGGAAATGCACAAATGCTGTGAGAGATAATTCCCAAAACCATCTGTGATTTTTAAGGATTGCAAACTCTTTTATTTTTTATATATTAGGTTATGTAATCATCAGAAGAAGGGGGGGCGGGATGGCATGGGTGCGACGCATTTTTAACTGAGTGTTGACTCTGAAACCAAAAGTCATTTCTAAAAAAAAATTAAAGCCATTACACATCATAATTCGATCAAAATATTTATGATGATCTATGACTGTTAGGTCCGCTTTTTTTAAAAAAACAAAATAGACAAAAAGTGCATTGTTTGGCTCTAGTAAATATACCACCGCACGTTAACTTGAGAATTTAATTTTTTCTTCTCCTTGAAATTTTTGGATCATTAGGTCATTTGCATCTTCAGCATGTCTCAGGCATGCATATCCACCACATTTAAAACATGTTAGGATCAATTAGAAATCTCTTTCTTATAAAATTCCACCAAGCTATTAGGGGGTTGTACTAGTGGAATTTCCCAAACATGGATAAAAAAACTTTGGTGTTCATTTTTAGTGCGTGAAATAATTTTCTTCAATTAAATTAATTATAGTTTTCAATTTTTTTGATACATAAACTCCAAAATTTTCATTATTTTTATCTATTTGCCTTATCTTTCTGTTTACGAGAAAAATGGGAGAGTGAAAACTCAAGTTTGGATTTGAAAAAAAATTGAACATCCAAAATGTAAATGCACAAATTTGGAGAAAGATAATTATAAAAAGTATCAGTGATTTTAAAGGATTGTAAACTCTTTTAGTTTTTTATATATAAGATTTTGTAATTATCAGTAGAGGAGGGGAGGGGGGTTCGGGATTGGCCTTTTTAACTGAGTGTTGACTCCCAAAGTATAAGTCATTTCTAAATAAAATTATAGCCATTACAAATCATTAATTGATCAAAACGTTTACGATGATCTATGATTTTTAGGTCCACTTTTTGTAAAATAGGTAAAAAGTAGGTTGTTTGGCTCTGGTAAATATCCCAACACACGTTAACATGAGAATTCATTTTTTTCTACTCGAATTTTTTTGGATCATTAGGTCATTTGCATCTTCAACATGTTTCAGGCATGCATATCCACCATATTTAAAACATGTTAGGATCAATTAGAAATCTCTTTCATATAAAATTCCACCAAGCTATTAGGGGTTGTACAAGTGGAATTTACCAAACATGGATAATAAAACTTTGGTGTTCATTTTTAGTGTGTGAAATAATTTTCTTCACTTACATTTATTATAGTTTTCAATTTTTTGCATATATAAACTCTAAAATTTTCATTTTGTTGTGACCTTTTTGCCTTATCTTTTTGTTTACGAGAAAAATGGGAGAGTGAAAACACAAGTTTGGATTTGAAACAAAATTGAACATCCAAAATGGAAATGAACAAATGCTGAGAGAGATAATTCCAAAAAGTATCTGTAATTTTTAAGGATTGTAAACTCTTTTAGTTTTTTATATATTAGGTTTTTCAATTATTGGAAGGGGGGGGGGGGGGGGGGTGACTTATTTACTGATTGTTGACTCCCAATCCATAAGTGATTTCTAAAAAAAATTATAGCCGTTACACATCATTAATCTATCAAAACATTTACGTTGATCTATGATTGTTAGGTCCACTTTTTTTAAAATTGGCAAAAAGTGGGTTGTATGGCTCTGGTAAATATTCCACCGCACGTTCACTTGAGAATTTAATTTTTTCTACTCCTTGAAATTTTTGGAACACTAGGTCATTTGCACCTTCAATATGTTTCAGGCATGCACATCCACCACATTTAAAACATGTTAGGATTAATTAGAAATCTCTATGTTTTAAAATTGCACCAAGTTATTAGGGGTTGTACTAGTGGAATTTCCCAAACATGGATAACAAAACTTTGGTGTTCATTTTTAGTGCGTGAAATAAATTTTTTTCACTTCAATTTATTATAGTTTCAATTTTTTGCATTTATAAACTCTAAAAATTTGAATTTTTTGAGATCTTTTTGCCTTATCTTTTTGTTTATGTGAAAAATGGGAGAGTGAAAACTCAAGTTTGGATTTAAAAAAAAAAATTGAACATCCAAAATGGAAATGCCTCCCCTTATCTTTTCATTTTTTATATATTATGTTTTGCAATCATCGGAAGAGGGGGGGGGATGGGTGGCGTTTTTAACTGAGTGTTGACTTCCAAACCATAAGTCATTTCTACCAAAAATTATAGCGTTAGACGTCATTAATCGATCAAAAAATTTATGATGATTTATGATTGTTAAATCCCTTTTTTGTAAAATAGGCAAAAAGTGGGTTGTTTGGCTATGGTAAAAATGCCACAGTACGTTAACTTGAGAATTTAATATTTTGTTCTCCGTGAAATTTTTGGATCATTTGTTCATTTGTATCTTCAAATTGTTTCAGCCATGCATATCCTCCACTTTTAAAACATGTTAGGATCAATTAGAAATCTCTTTCTTATACAATTTCACCAAGCTATAAGGGGTTGTACTAGTGGAATTTCCAAAACATGGATAACAAAACTTTCGTGTTCATTTTTAGTGCGTGAAATAATTTTCTTCGCTTACATTTATTATAGTCTTCAATTTTTTGCATACATAAACTCTAAAATTTTTGTATTGTTGTGATCTATTTTCATTATCTTTTTGTTTCGACAAAAAATGGGATAGTGAAAACTCAAGTTTGGATTTGAAAAAAACTTGAACATCCAAAATCTAAATGCACAAATGTTGAGATAAATAATTCAAAAAAGTATCTGTGATGTTTAAGGATAGGTTTGCACTCATCGGAAGAGGGCGGGGTGGGGGGGTATTTTTAATTGAGTGTTGATTCCCAAACCATAAATAATTTCAAACAAAAATTATTGCCGTTACACATCATTAATCGATCAAAAGTTTTATGATGATTTATAATTGTTAGGTCCGCATTTTGTAAACTAGGCAAAAAGTGCGTTGTTTGGTTCTGGTAAATATCCCACCGCACGTTAACTTGAGAAATTACTTTTTTCACCTCCTTGAAATTTTTCGATCATTAGGTCATTTGCATCATCAACATGTTTCAGGCATGTATATCCACCATTTTTAAAACATGTTAGGATCAATTAGAAATCTCTCTCTTATAAAATTCCACCAATCTATTAGGGGTTGTACTAGTGGATTGTCTCAAAACCTGATAATAAAACTTTGGTATTCATTTTTAGTTTGTGAAATAATTTTCTTCACTTACATTTACTATAGTTTTTTATTTTTCCATACATAAACTCTAAAATTTTCATTATGTTGTGATCTATTTGCCTTATCTTTTTGTTTAATAGAAAAATGGGAGAGTGAAAACTCAAGTTTGGATTAGAAAAAAAATTGAACATCCAAAATGTAAATGCACAAATGTTGAGAGAGATAATCCCAAAAAGTATCTGTGATTTTTAAGGGTTGTAAACTCTTTTAGTTTTTTATATAATAGGTTTTGTTATCATCGGAAGAGGGGGCAAGGCATTTTTAACTGAGTGTTCACTCCCAAACCATAAGTCATTTCTAACAAAAATTATAGCCGTTACACTTCATCAATTGATCAAAACATTTACGATGATCTATGATTGTTAGGTCCGCTTTTTTTAAAATAGGTAAAAAGTGGGTTGTTTGGCTTTGGTAAATATCCCATAGCACGTTCACTTGAAAATTTAATTTTTTCTACTCGAATTTTTTGGATCATTAGGTCATTTCCATCTTCAACATGTTTCAGGCATGCAAATTCACCTCATTTAAAACATGTTAGGATCAATTAGAAATCTCTTTCTTTTAAAATTCCACCAAGCTATTAGGAGTTTTACTAGTGGAATTTCCCAAATATAGATAACAAAACTTTGGGGTTCATTTTTAGTGCGTGAAATAAACTTTTTCACATACATTTATTATAGTTTTCATTTTTTTCATACATAAACTCTTAAATTTTCATTTTGTTGTGATCTATTTGCGTTATCTTTTTGTTTACGAGAAAAATGGGAGAGTGAAAATTCATGTTTGGATTTGAAAAAAAATTGAACATCCAAAATGGAAATGCACAAATCCTGAGAGAGATATTTCCAAAAAGTATATGTGATTTTTAAGGATTGTAAACTCTTTTGGCTTTTTATATATTAGGTTTTGCAATCATCGGAAAAAGGGGGCTGAGGTATTTTAAATTGAGTGTTGACTCCCAAACCTTTAGTCATTTCTAACAAAAATTATAGCCTTTACACATCATTAATCGATCAAAACATTTACGATGATAGATGATTGTGAGGTCCGCTTTTAGTAAATAGGCAAATAATGGGTTGTTGGACTCTGGTAAATATTCCACTGCACGTTAACTTGAGAATTTCATTTTACCTACTATTTGAAATTTTTGGATCTGTAGGTCATTTGCATCTTCAACATGTTTCAGGCATGCATATCCACCACATTTAAAACATGTTAGGATCAATTAGAAATCTCTTTCTTATAAAATTCCACCACACTATTAGGGGTTGTACTAGTGGAATTTCCTATACATGGATAACAAAACTCTGGTGTTCATTTTTAGTGTGTGAAATAATTTCTTCACTTACATTTATTATAGTTTTCAATTTTCTGCATACATAAACTCTAAAATTTTCATTTTTTTGTGATCTATTTGCCTTTTCTTTTTGTTTCCGAGAAAAATGGGAGAGTGAAAACTCAAGTTTGGATTTGAAAAAAAATTGAACATCCAAAATGGAATTGCACAAAGGCTGAGAGAGATATTTCCAAAAAGTATATGTGGTTTTTAAGTATTTTAAACTCTTTTAGTTTTTTAGATATTAGGTTTTGCAATTATTGGAAGAGAGAAGAGGGGAAGGGGGGGGGGGGGGGGGGGGGGGGGGGGGGGGGGGGGGGGGTGGGAGGGAGCAAGGCATTTTTTACTAATTGTTGACTCCCAAACCATAAGTTATTTCTAACAAAAATTATAGCCGTTACACATCTTTAATCGATCAAAATATTTATGATGATCTATGATTGTTAGGTCCTTTTTTTGTAAAATAGGCAAAAAATGGGTTGTTTGGTTCTAGTAAATATCCCACAGCATGTTAACTTGAGAATTTAATTTTTTATACTCCTTGAAATTTTTGGATCATTATGTCATTTGTATCTTCAACATGTTTTAGGCATGCATGTCCACCACTTTTAAGACATGTTAGGATCAATTAGAAATCTCTTTCTTATACAATTCCACGAAACTATTAGCGGTTGTCCTAGTGCAATTTCCCAAATATGGATAACAAAACTTTGGCGTTCATTTTTAGTGCGTGAAATAATTTTCTTCACTTACATTTATTATAGTTTTCAAATTTTTGTATACATAAACTCTAAAACTTTCATGTTGTTCTGATCAATTTGCCTTATCTTTTTGTTTATGAGAAAAATGGAAGAGTGAAAACTCAAGTTTGGATTTGAAAAAAAAAATTGAACATCCAAATGGAATTGCACAAATCCTGAGAGATAATTCCAAAAAGTATCTGTCATTTTTAAGGATTGTAAACTCTTTTAGTTTCTTATATATTAAGTTTTGCAATCATCGGAAGAGGGGGGGGGGGGGGGGGGGGGGGAGGTGTTGGGGGCGTGGCTTTTTTAACTGAGTGTTGACTCCCAAACCATAAGTCATTTCTACCAAAAATTATAGTCGTAAGACATCATTAATAGATCAAAACATTTACGATGATTTAGGATTGTTAGCTCTTTTTTTTTTGTAAAATAGGCAAAAATGGGTTGTTTGGCTATGGTAAATATCCCACAACACGTTAACTTGAGAATTTAATTGTTTCTTCTCCTTGAAATTTTTGGATCATTAGGTCATTTGCATCTTCAACATGTTTTACACATGCATATCCACCACTTTTACAACATGTTAACATCAATTAGAAATCTCTTTCTTATACAATTTCACCAAGCTATTAGGGGTTGTACTAGTGGAATTTCCCAAACATGGATAACAAAACTTTGGTGTTCATTTTTAGTGCGTGGAATAACTTTCTTCACTTTCATTTATTATAGTTTTCAATTTTTTTAATACATAAACTCCAAAATTTTCATTTTGTTGTGATCTATTTGCCTTATCTTTTTGTTTACAACAAAAAAGGGAGAGAGAAAACTCAAGTTTGGATTTGAAAAAAAATTTGAACATTCAAAATGGAAATGCACAACTACTGAGAGACATAATTCCAGAAAGAATCTGTGATTTTTAAGGATTTTAAACTCTTTTAGTTTGTTATATATTAGGTTTTGCAATCATCAGAAGATGGCGGGCGAGGCACTTTTAAGTGAGTGTTGTCTCCCAAACCATGAGGCATTTCTACTAAAAATTATAGCCATTACACATCACTAATCGATCAAAACATTTACTTCTATGATTATTAGGTCCCCTTTTTGTAAAATAGGCAAAAAGTGGATTGTTTGGCTCTGGTAAATATCCCACAACGAGTTAACTTGAGAATTTAATTTTTTCTGCTCCTGGAAATTTTTTTATCATTAGGTCATTTACATCTTCAACATCTTTCAGGCATGCATATCCACCACATTTCAAACATTTTAAGATCAATTAGAAATTTCTTTCTTATAAAATTCCACCATGCTATTAGGGGTTGTACTAGTGGAATTTCCATACATGGATAACAAAACTTTGGTGTTCATTTTTAGTGCATGAAATAATTTTTGTCACTTACATTTATTACAATTTTCAATTTTTTACATTCATAAACTCTAAAATTTTCATTTTGTTGTGATCTATTTGCCTTATCTTTTTGTTTTTGAGAAAAATGGGAGAGTGAAAACTCAAGTTTGGATTTGAAAAAAATTGAACATCCAAAATGGAAATGCACAAATGCTGAGAGAGATTATTCCAAAAAGTATCTGTGATTTTTAAAGATTGTAAACTCTTTTAGTTTTTTATATAATAGGTTTTGTTATCATCGGAAGAGGGGGCAAGGCATTTTTAACTGAGTATTGACTCACAAACCATAAGTCATTTCTAACAAAAATTATAGCCGTTACACATCATTAATCGATCAAAACATTTACGATGATCTATGATTGTTAGGTCCACCTTTTGTAAAATAGGCAAAAAGTGTGTTGTTTGGCTCGAGTAAATATCCCACCGCACGTTAACTTGAGAATTTAATTTTTTCTACTCTTTGAAATTTTTTGATCATTAGGGCATTTGCATCTACAACTTGTTTCAAGCATGCATATCCACCAAATTTAAAACATGTTAATATCATTTAGAAATCTCTATCTTTAAAAATTCCACCAACCTATTAGGGGTAGTACTAGTGGAATTTCCCAAACATGGATAAAAAAACTTTGGTGTTCATTTTTAGGGCGTGAAATAATTTTCTTCACTTTCATTCATTATAGTTTTCAATTTTTTGCATACATAAACTCCAAAATTTTCATTTTGTTGTGATCTATTTGCCATATCTTTTTGTTTACGAGAAAAATGGGAGCGTGAAAACTCATGTTTGGATTTGAAAAAAAAATTAAACGTCCAAAATGGAAATGCACAACTGCTGAGAGAGATAATCCTAGAAAGCGTCTGTGATTTTTAAGGATTGTAAAGTCTTTTAGGGCGGGCGAGGCATTTTTAACTGAGTGTTGACTCCCAAACCATAAGGCATTTCTAACAAAAATTATAGCCATTACACATCATTAATTGATCAAAACATTTATGATGATCTATGATTGTTAGGTCCCCTCTTTGTAAAAAAGGC
This sequence comes from Aristolochia californica, assembly GCF_029961685.1. Taxonomy (NCBI): domain Eukaryota; kingdom Viridiplantae; phylum Streptophyta; class Magnoliopsida; order Piperales; family Aristolochiaceae; genus Aristolochia; species Aristolochia californica. The sequence continues at coordinate 374,276 of NW_027181970.1, read as the reverse complement.
AAAAAGTGGATAGTTTGGCTCTGGTAAATAGGACATAGCGCGTTAACTTGTGAATTTAATTTTTTCTACTCCTGGAAATTTTTGGATCATTAGGTCATTTACATTTTCAACATGTTTTAGGCATGCATATCCACCACAATTCAAACTTGTTACGATCAATTAGAAATCTCTTCCTTATAAAACTCCACCAAACTAATAGGGGTTGTACTAGTGGAATTTCCAAAACTTGGATAACAAAACTTTGGAGTTCGTTTTTAGTGCGTGAAATAATTTTCTTCACTTACATTTATAATAGTTTTCAATTTTTTTCATATATAAACTCTAAAATTATCATTTTATTGTCATCTATTTGCCTTATCTTTTTGTTTACGAGAAAAAAATGGGAGAGTGAAAACTCAAGTTTGGATTTGAAAAAAAATTTAACATCCAAAATGGGAATGCACAAATGCTAAGAGAGATAATTCCAAAAATTATCTATGATTTTTAAGGATTGTAAACTCTTAGTTTTTTATATATTAGGTTTTGCAATCATTGGAAGAGCGAAGCATTTTTAACAGAGTGTTGACTCCCAAACCATAAGTCATTTCTAACAAAAATTATAGCCGTGTAACTCCATTAATCGATCAAAACATTTATGATGATCTATGATTCTTAGGTCCGCTTTGTTTAAATAGGCAAAAAGTGGGTTGCTTGGCTTTCGTAAATATCCCACCACACGTTAACTTGTGAATTTAATTTTTTCTACTCCTTCAAATTTTTGCATCATTAGGTCATTTGCATCTTCAACATGTTTCAGGCATGCATATCCACCACATTTAAAACTTGTTAGGATCATTTAGAAATCTCTTTCTTATAAAATTTCACCAAGCTATTAGGGATGATACTAGTGGAATTTCTCAAACATGGATAACAAAAATTTGGTGTTCATTTTTAGTGCGTGAAATAATTTTCTTCACTTAAATTTACTATAGTTTTCAATTTTTTGCATACATAAACTCTAACATTTTCATTTTGTTGTGATCTATTTGCCTTATCTTTTTCTTTACGACAAAAAATGGGAGCGTGAAAACTCAAGTTTGGATATGAAAAAAAATTTATCTTCCAAAATGTGAATGCACAAATGCTGAGACAGAATTTGAAAAAAGTATCTTTGATTCTTAAGGACTGGAAAATCTTTTAGTTTTTTAAATATTAGGTTTTACAATCATCGGAAGAGGGGGGGGCGGGCATTTTTAACTGAGTGTTGACTCCCAAACCATAAGTCATTTCTAACAAAAATTATAGACGTTACACATTATTAATCGATCTAAACATTTACAATGAGCTATGATTGTTAGGTTCGCTTTTTGTAAAATAGGCAAAAACTGGGTTGTTTGGCACTGGTAAATATCCCACGGGAAGTTAACTGGAGAATTAAATTTTTTATACTCCTTGAAAGTTTTTTATCATTAGGTCATTTGCATCTTCAACATGTTTTAGGCAAACATATCCACCACATTTAAAATATGTTATAAAATACCACCAAGCTATTAGGGGTTGTACTAGTGGAATTTTCCAAACATGGATAACAAAACTTTGGTGTTCATTTTTAGTGATTGAAATAATTTTCTTCACTTACATTTATTAGAGTTTTAAATTTTTTACATCCATAAACTCTAAAATTTTCATTTTGTTGTGATCTATTTGCCTTATCTTTTTGTTTACGAGAAAAATAGGAGAGAGAAAACTCAAGTTTGGATTTGAAAAAAAATTGAACATCCAAAATAGAAATGCACAAATGCTGAGAGATATAATTAAAAAAAGTATGTGTGATTTTTAAGGATTGTAAACACCTTCAGTTTTTTATATATTAGGTTTGGCAATCATCGTAAGAGCGGGGGAGCGGGGGCGAGGCATTTTTAACTGAGTGTTGACTCCCAATGCATAAGTCATTTCTAACATAAATTATAGATGTTATACATCATTAATTGATCAAAACATTGATGATGATCTATGATTGTTAGGTTCGCTTTTTGTAAAAAAGGCAAAAAGTGGGTTGTTTTGCTTTGGTAAATATCCCACCGCAAGTTAACTTGAGAATTAATTTTTTTCAAATCCTTGAAATTTTTGGATCAATAGGTCATTTGAACCTTCAACATGTTTGAGACATGCATATCCACCACATTTAAAACATGTTAGAATATTTTAGAAATCTCTTTCTTATAAAATTCCACCAAGCCATTAGGGATTGCACTAGTGGAATTTCCCAAACATGGATAACAAAACATTGGAGTTCATTTTCACTGCGTGAAATATTTTTCCTCACTTAAATTTATTATTGTTTTCAATTTTTTGCATTCATAAACTCTAAAATTTTCATTTTATTTTGATCTATTTGCCTTTTCTTTTTGTTTATGAGAACAATGGGAGAGTAAAAACTCAAGTTTGGATTTGAAAAAAAATTGAACATCCTAAATGGAAATCCACAAATGCTGAGAGATTTAATTTCAAAAATTATCTTTGATTTTCAAGGATTGTAAAATCTTTTATTTTTTAAATATTAGGTTCTACAATCATCGGAAGAGGGGGAGGGGGGGTTGGGCGGCATGCATTTTTAATTGAGTGTTGATTCCCAAACCAAAAGTCATTTGTAACTAAAATAATAGCTGTTACACATCATTAATTGATCTAAACATTTACGATAATCTATGATTGTTAGGTTTGCCTTTTGTAAAATTGGCAAAAAGTGGGTTTTTTGGCTCTGGTAAATATCCCACAACACGTTAACTTGAGAATTTATTTTTTTCAACTCCTTGAAATTTTTGGATCAATAGGTCATTTGCATCTTAAACATGTTTCAGGCATGCATATCCACCACATTTAAAACATGTTAGAATATCTTAGAAATCTCTTTCTTATAAAACTCCACCAAACCATTAGGGGTTGTACTAGTGGAATATCCCAAACATGGATAACAAAACTTTGGAGTTAATCTTCAGTGCGTGAAATAATTTTCTACACTTACATTTAGTACAGTTTTCAATTTTTTGCATACATAAACTCTAAAATTTTCATTTTATTATGATCTATTTGCCTTATCTTTTTTTTTTTTTTGAGAAAAATGGGAGAGTGAAAACTCAAGTTTGGATTTGAAAAAAATTGAACATCTAAAATGGAAATGAACAAATGCTGAGAGAGATAATTCCAAAAAGTATCTGTGATTTTTAAGTATTGTAAACTCTTTTAGTTTTTTAAATAGTAGGTTTTGCAATCATCGGAAGAGGGGGCCGAGGCATTTTTAACTCATTGTTGACTCCCAAACCATAACTTATTTCTAACAAAAATTATAGCCGCTACACATAATTAATCGATCAAAAAATTTATGATGATCTATGATTGTTAGGTCCGCTTTTTGTAAAATAGGCAAAAAGTGGTTGTTTGGCTCTAGTAAATATCCCACCACACGTTAACTTGAGATTTTAATTTTTTTCCACTCCTTGAAATTTTTTTATCATTAGGTCATTTGCATCTTCAAGATGTTTCAGGCATGCATATCCACGAATTTTAAAACGTGTTAGGATCAATTAGAAATCTCTTTCTTTTAAAATTCCACCAAGCTATTTGGGGTTGTACTAGTGGAATTTCCCAAACATGGATAACAAAACTTAGGTGTTCATTTTTAGTGCGTGAAATAATTTTCTTCACTTAAATTTATTATAGTTTTCAATTTTTTGTATACATAAAATCTAAAATTTTCATTTTGTTGTGATCTATTTGCATTATCTTTTTGTTTACGAGAAAAATGGGAGAGTCAAAACACAAGTTTGGATTTGAAAAATTATTGAACATCCAAAATTGATATGCACAAATGCTGAGAGAGATAATCCCAAAATGTATCTGTGATTTTTAAGGATTGTAAACTCTTTCACTTTTTTATATAGTAGATTTTGCAATCATCGGAAGAGGGGGGCGAGACATTTTTCTGAATGTTGACTCCCAAACCATAAGTCATTTTTAACAAAAACTATAACCGTTACACATCATTAATCGATCAAAACCTTTATGATGATCTTTGATTGTTAGGTCCTCTTTTCATAAAATTGGCAAAAAGTTGGTTGTTTGGCTCTGGTAAATATCCCACCGCACGTTAACTTAAGAACTTAATTTTTTCAACTCCTTGAAATTTTACGATTATTAGGTCTTTTGCATCTTCAACATGTTTCAAGCATGCATATCCACCACATTTAAAACATGTTAGGATCAATTAGACATCTCTTTCTTATAAAATTCCAACAAGCTATAAGGGGTTGTATTAGTGGAATTTCCCAAACATAGATAACAAAACTTTGGGGTTCATTTTTAGTGTGTGAAATGATTTTCTTCACTTACATTTTTTATAGTTTTCAATTTTTTGCATACATAAGCTCTAAAGTTTTCATTTTATTGTGATTTATTTGCCTTATCTTTTTGTTTATGAAAAAAATGGGAGAGTGAAAACTCAAGTATGGATTTGAAAAAAAATTGAACATCCAAAATGGAAATAAACAAGTGCTGAGAAAGATAATTCAAAAAGTATCTGTAGTTTTTAAGGATTGTAAACTCTTTTAGGTTTTTATATATTAGGTTTTGCAATCATCGGAAGAGCGCGAGAGGGGGGGGGGGGGGGGGGGGGGGGGGGGGGCGGTGGGTGGCGAGGCGTTTTTAACTGAGTGTTGACTACCAAACCATAAGTCATTTCTAACAAAAATTATAGCCATTACACATCATTAATCGATCAAAACATTTATGATCATTTATGATTGTGATGTCCACTTTTTATAAAATAGGCCAAAAGAGGGTTGTTTTGCTTAGGTAAATATCCCGCCGCACGTTAACTTGAGAATTTAATTTTTTCTACTCAAAATTTTTGGATCATTAGGTCATTTGCATCTTCAACATGTTTCTGGCATGCATATCCACCACATTTAAAAGATGTTAGGATCAATTAGAAATCTTTTTCTTATAAAATTCCACCAAGCTATTAGAGGTTGTACTAGTGGAATTTCCCAAACATGGATAACAAAACTTTAGTGTTCATTTTTAGTGCGCGAAATAATTTTCTTCACTTACGTTTATTTATTTTTTTATTTTTTGCATACATAAACTTTAAAATTTTCATTTTGTTGTGATCTATTTGCCTTATCTTTTTGTTTACGAGAAAAATGGGAGAGTGAAAACTCAAGTTTGGATTTGAAAAAAAATTGAGCATTCAAAATGGAAATGCGCAAAAGCGGAGAGAGATAATTCCAAAAAGTATCTTGGATTTTTAAGGATTGTAAAACACTTTTAGTTTTTTAAATATTAGGTTATGCAATCATCGGAAAGGGGGGGGAGGCCTTTTTAACTTAGTGTTGACTCCCAAACCATAAGTCATTTCTAACAAAAATTATAGCCGTTACACATTATTAATCGATCAAAACATTTACGATGATCTATGATTGGTAGTCGGCTTTTTGTAAAATAGGCAAAAAGTGGGTTGTTTGGCTTAGGTAAATATCCCACTGCACGTTAACTTGAGAATTTAATTTTTTCTACACCTTGAAATTTTTGGATCATTGGATCTTTTGCATTTTCAACATGTTTCAGGCATGCATATCCACCACATTTAAAACATGTAAGGATCAATTAGAAATCACTTTCTTATAAAATTCCACCAAGCAATTAGTGGTTGTTGGAACTTCCTAAACATGGATAACAAAACTTTGATGTTCATTTTTAGTGCGTGAAATAATTTTTTTCACTTATATTTTTTATAGTTTTCAATTTTTTGCATACATAAACTCTAAAATTTTCATTTTGTTGTGATCTATTTGCCTTATCTTTTTGTTTAAAAGAAAAATGGGAGAGTGAAAACTCAAGTTTGGATTTGAAAAAAAATTGAGCATCTAAAATGGAAATGCACAAATGGTGAGAGAGATAATTCCAAAAATTATCTGTGAAATTTAAGGATTGTAAAACTCTTTTAGTTTTTTAAATATTAGGTTTTGCAATCATCGGAAAGGGGGTCTAACTAGTTGAATTTCTCTAACATGGATAACAAAACTTTTGTGTTCATTTTTAGTGTGTGAAATAATTTTCTTCAATTCCACTTAAAATAGTTTTCAATTCTTTGCATAAATAAACTCTAAAATTTTCATTTTGTTGTGATCTATTTTCCTTATTTTTTTGTTTACGAGAATAATGGGAGAGTAAAAACTCAAGTTTGGATTTGAAAAAAAATTGAACATCCAATATAGAAATGCAAATATGCTAAGAGAGATAATTCCAAAAAGTATCTATGATTTTAAAGGATGATAAAATCTTTTAGTTTTGTATATATAGGGTCTTGCAATGATCAAAATAGGGGGGGTGAGGCATTTTTAACTGAGTGTTGACTCCCAAACCAAAAGTCATTTCTAACAAAAATTATAGCCATTACTCATGATTAATCGATCAAAACATATACAATAATCTGTGATTTTTAGGTCCGCTTTTTGTAAAATTGGCAAAAAGTGGGTTGTTTGGCTCTAGTAAATATCCCACCACACGTTAACTTAAAAATTTAATTTTTTCTACTCCTTCAAATTTTTGGATCATTTCATCATTTGCATCTTCAACATTATTCCGGCATGCATATCCACTAAATTTAAAACAAGTTAGGATCAATTAAAAATCTTTTTAAAATTCCACCAAGCTATTAGGGGTTTTACTAGTGGAATTTCCCAAACATGGATAACAAAACTTTGGTGTTCAGTTTTAGTGCGTGACATATTTTTTTCTTACATTTATAATAGTTTTCAATTTTTTTGCATACATAAAATATAAAATTTTTAATTTGTTGTGATCTATTTGCCTTATCTTTTTGTTTACGAGAAAAAATGAGAGAGTGAAAACTGAAGTTTGGATTTGAAAAAAAAAAAAAATCCAAAATGGAAATGCACAGATGTTGAGAGAGATAATTCCGAAAAATATTTGTGATTTTTAAGGATTGTAAACTCATTTAGTTTTTTATATAGTAGGTTTTGCAATCATCGGAAGAGGGGCGTGAGGTATTTTAAACTGAGTGTTAACTCCCAAACCATAAGTCATTTCTAACAAAAATTGTAGCCACTACACATCTTTAATTGACCAAAACACTTAGGACGATCTATGATTATTAGGTCTGCTTTTTGTAAAATAGGCAAAAATTGGGTTATTTGGCTCTGGTAAATATCCCACCGCACATTAATTTGAGAATTTAATTTTTTTCTACACTTTAAATTTTTTGGATCATTAGGTCATTTGCATCTTCAACATGTTTCAGGCATGCATATCCACCACATTTAAAACATGTTAGGATCAATTGGAAATATTTTTCTAATAAAATTCCAACAAGCTATTAGGGGTTGTAGTAATGGACTTTCCCAAACATGGATAACAAAACTTTGGTGTTCATTTTTAGTGCGTGAAATAATTTTCTTCACTTACATTTGTTATTGTTTTCAATTTTTTGCATACATAAACTCTAAAATTTTCATTTTGTTGTGATCTATTTGCCTTATCTTTTTGTTTACAAGAAAAATGGGAGTGAAAACTCAAGTTTGGATATGAAAAAAAATTGAACATTCAAATTGGAAATGAAAAAATACTGAGAGAGATAATTCCAAAAAGAATTTGTGATTTTTAAGGATTGTAAACATTTTTAGTGTTTTATATATTAGGTGTTGCAGTCATCGGAAAAAGAGAGGTGAGGTATTTTTAACTGAGTGTTGACTCCCAAACCATAAGTCATTTGTAAAAAAAATTATAGCAGTTACAAATCATTAATCGATCAAAATATTTTCGATGCTCTTTTATTGTTAGGTCCGCTTTTCGTACAAAATACAAAAAGTTGGTTGTTTGGCTCTGGTAAATATCCCACCGCACGTTAAATTAAGAATTTAATTTTTTCAACTCCTTGAAATTTTAAGATCATTGGTCATTTGCATCTTCAACATGTTTCAAACATGCATATCCACCACTTTTAAAACATGTTAGGATTAATTAGAAATCTTTTTCTTATAAAATTCCAACAAGCTATTAGGGTTTGTACTAGTGAAATTTCCCAAACATGGATAACAAAACTTTGGTGTTCATTTTTAGTGCATGAAATAAATTTCTTCACTTACTTTTATTATAGTTTTCAATTTTTTGAATACATAAATATCCCTCTGCATGTTAACTTGAGAATTTATTTTTTTCTTCTCCTTGAAATTTTTGGATCATTAGGTCATTTGCATCTTCAACATGTTTCAAGCATGCATATCCACCACATTTAAAACATGGTAGGATCAATTAGAAATCTCTTTTTTATAAAATTCCACCAAGCTATTAGGGGTTGTACTAGTGGAATTTCCCAAACATGGATAACAAAAATTTGGTGTTCATTTTTTGTGCGTGAAATAATTTTCTTCACTTAAATTTATTATAGTTTTCAATTTTTTGCATACATAAACTATAATTTTTATTTTGTTGTCATCTATTTGCCTTATATTTTTGTTCACGAGAAAATTGGGAGAGTGAAAACTCAAGTTTGGATTTGAAAAAAAATTGAACATCCAAAATGGAAATGCACAAATGTTGAGAGAGATAATTCCAAAAAGTATCTGTAATTTTTAAGGATTGTAAACTCTTTTAGTTTTTCTATATAAGGTTTTGTAATCATTGGAGGAGGGGGCCAGACATTTTTAACTGAGTGTTGACTCCCAAACCATAAGTCATTTCTAAAAAAAATTATAGCAGTTACACATCTTTAATCGATCAAAACATTTACGATGATCTATGATTGTTAGGTCCGCTTTTTGTAAAACAGGCAAAAAGTGGGTTGTTTAGCTCTCGTAAACATCCCACCACACGTTAACATGAGAATTTCATTTTTTCTACTCCTTGAAATTTTTAGATCATTAGGACATTTGCATCTTCAACATGTTTCAGGCATGCATATCCACCACATTTAAAACATGTTAGGATCAAGTTGAAATCTCTTTCTAATAAAATTTCACCAAGCTATTAGGGGTTGTACTAGTGGAATTTCCCAAACAGGGATAAAAAAAATTTGGTATTCATTTTTAGAGTGTGAAATAATTTTCTTCACTTAAATTTATTATAGTTTTCATTTTTTTGCATACATAAACTCTAAAATTTTTATTTTGTTGTGATTTTTTTGCCTTATCTTTTTCTTTACGAGAAAAATCGGACAGTGAAAACTCATGTTTGGATTTGAAAAAAAATAGAACATCCAAAATGGAAATGCACAAATGCTGAGAGATATAATTCCAAAAAGTATATGTGATTTTTAAGGATTGTAATCTATTTTAGTTTTTAATATATTAGGTTTTGAAATCGTTGAAAGAGGGGTGGCAAGGCATTTTTAACTGAGTGTTGAGTCCCAAACCATAAGTCGTTGGTAACAAAAATTTTGGCCATTTCACATCATTAATCGATCAAAACATTTACGATGATCGATGATTGTTAAGTCCGCTTTTCGTAAAATAGGCAAAAAGTTGGTTGTTTGGCTTTGGTAAATATCCCACTACATGTTAACTTGCGAATTCATTTTTTCTACTCCTTGAAATTTTTGGATAGTTAGGTCATTTGCATCTTCAACATATTTCAGGCTTGCATATCCACCACATTTAAAACATGTTAGGATTAATTAGAAATCTCTTTCTTCTAAAATTCCACCAAGCTATTAGGGGTTGTACTAGAGGAATTTCCCAAACATGGATAACAAAACTTTGGTGTTCATTTTATGTGTGTGAAATAATTTTCTTGACTTACATTTATTATAGTTTTCAATTTTTTGTATACATAAACTCTAAATTTTTTATTTTGTTGTCATCTATTTGCCTTATCTTTTTGTTGAGAGAAATAATTCCAAAAAGTATCTGTGATTTTTAGGGATTGTAAACTCTTTTAGTTTTTTATTTATTAAGTTTTGCAATCATTGGAAGAGGGCGAGGCATTTATAACTGAGTGTTAACTTCGAAACCCGAAGTCATTTCTAATAAAAATTATAGCAGTTACACATCATTAATCGATCAAAACATTTACGATGATATATGATTGTTAGGTCCGCTTTTTGTAAAATAGGCAAAAAGTGGGTTGTTTGGCTCTGGTAAATATCCCACCGGAATTTAACTTGAGAATTTAATTTTTTCTACTCCTTGAATTTGTTGGATCATTAGGTCATTTGCATCTTCAACATGTTTCAGGCATGCTTATCCACAACATTTAAAACATGCTTGGATCAATTAGAAATCGCTTTCTTATAAAATTTCACCAAGCCATTAGGGGTTGTACTTGTGGAATTTACCAAACATGGATAACAAAACTTTGGTTTTCATTTTTAGTGTGTGAAATAATTTTCTTCACTAACATTTATTAAAGTTTTCAATTTTTTGCATTCATAAATTCTAAAATTTTCATTTTGTTGTGATCTATTTGCCTTTCTTCTTGTTTAAGAGAAAAATGGGAGTGTGAAAACTCAAGTTTGGATTTGAAAAAATATTGAACATCCAAAATGGAAATGCACAAATACTGAGAGATATAATTCCAAAAAGTTTATGCGACTTTTAATGATTTTAAGGTACACTTGTATCCTCAACATGCTTGTGGCATGCACATCCACCACACTTAAAGCATGTTGGGATCAGTTAGAAGTCTCTTTCCAGTAAAATTCCACCAAGCTATTATTAGGGGGTTGTACTAGTGGAATTTCCCAAACATGGATTTTGGGGTTCATTTTTAGTGCGTGAAATAATTTTCTATTTATTATAGTTTTCAAATTTTTTTGCACACATGCACTCTAAAATTTTTCATTTTGTTGCAATATTATATCTTTTTTGTTTACGAGGAAAAATGGGGGAGTGAAAACTCAAGTTTGGATCTGAAAAAAAAATTTTAACATCCAAAATTGAAACGTACAAATGCTGAGAGAGATAATACCAAAAAGTATATGTGATTTTTAAGGATAGGCAATATCTTTTTTGTTTACGAGGAAAAATGGGAGAGTGAAAAATCAAGTTTGGATATGAAAAAAAAAAAATTGAACATCCAAAATGGAAATGCACAAATGCTGAGAGAGATAATTCCAAAAAGTATCTGTGATTTTTAAGGATAGGCAAAACGTGGGTTGTTTGGCTCTGGTAATTATCCAACCACTTGAGAATTTAATTTCTTCTACTCCCCCAAATTTTTGGATCATTAGGAAACTTGCATCCTCAACATGCTTGTGGCATGCACATCCACCACACTTAAAGCATGTTGGGATCAGTTAGAAGTCTCTTTCCTATAAAATTCCACCAAGCTATTATTAGGGGGTTGTACTTGTGGAATTTCCCAAACATGGATTTTGGGGTTCATTTTTAGTGCGTGAAAAAAGTTTCTATGTATTATAGTTTTCAATTATTTTTGCACACATGAAGTCTAAAATTTTCATTTTGTTGCGATCTTATATCTTTTTTGTTTATGAGGAAAAAAGGGAGAGTGAAAACTAAGGTTTGGATCTGAAAAAAAAAATTTTGAACATCCAAAATGATTATGCACAAATGCTGAGAGAGATAATTCCAAAAAGTATTTGTGTTTTTTAAGGATAGGCAAAAAGTGGGTTGTTTGGCTCTGGTAAATATCCAACCACTTGAGAATTTAATTTTTTCTTCTCCCCCTAATTTTTGGATCATTAGGCCACTTGCATCCTCAACATGCTTGTGGCATGCACATCCACCACACTTAAAGCATGTTGGGATCAATTAGAAGTCTCTTTCCTGTAAAATTCCACCAAACTATTATTAGGGGGTTGTACTAGTGGAATTTCCATAACATGGATTTTTGGGTTGATTTTTAGTGCGTGAAATAATTTTCTATTTACTATATTTTTCAATTTTTTTTTGCACACATGAACTCTAAAATTTTTATTTTGTTACGATCTTATTTCTTTTTTCTTTACGAGGAAAAATGGGAGAGTGAAAACTCAAGTGTGGATCTGAAAAAAAAAATTTGAACATCCAAAATGGAAAAGCACAAATGCTGAGAGAGATAATTCCAACAAGTATCTGAGATTTTTAAGGATAGGTAAAAAGTGGGTTGTTTGGCTCTGGTAAATATCGAACTACTTGAGAATTTAATTTTTTCTACTCCCCCAAATTTTCGGATCATTAGGCCACTTGCATCCTCAACATGCTTGTGGCATGCACATCGACCAAACTTAAAGCATGTTGGGATTAGTTAGAAGTCTCTTTCCTATAAAATTCCACCAAGCTATTATTAGGGGGTTGTACAAGTGGAATTTCTCAAAAATGGATTTTGGGGTTCATTTTTAGAGCGTGAAATAATTTTCTATTTTTATAGTTTTAAAATTTTTTTGCACACATGAACTCTAAAATTTTCTTTCTATTGCGATCTTATATCATTTTTGTTTACGGGGAAAAATGGGACAGTGAAAACTCAAGTATGGATCTGAAAAAACAAAAATTTGAACATCCAAAATGGAAACGCACAAATGCTGAGAGAGAGAATTCCAAAATGTATCTGTGATTTTAAAGGATAGGCAAAAAGAAGGTTTTTTGGCTCATGTAAATATCCAACCACTTGAGAATTTAATTTTTTCTACTCCCCCTAATTTTTGGATCATTAGGCCACTTGCATCCTCAACATGCTTGTGGCATGCTCATCCACCACACTTAAAGTATGTTGGGATCAGTTAGAAGTCTCTTTCCTATAAAATTCCACCAAGCTATTATTAGGGGTTGTACTAGTGGAATTTCCCAAACAAGGATTTTGGGGTTCATTTTTAATGCATGAAATAATTTTCTATTTATTATAGTTTTCAAATTTTTTTGCACACATGAACTCTAAAATTTTCATTTTGTTGCGATCTTATATCTTTTTTGTTTACGAGGAAAAATGGGAGAGTGAAAACTGGTGTTTGGATCTGAAAAAAAAAATTTTAACATCCAAAATGGCAACGCACAAATGCTGAGATAGAGAATTCTAAAAAGTATCTGGGATTTTTAAGGATAGGCAAAAAGTGGGTTGTTTGGCTCTGGTAAATATCCAACTACTTGAGAATTTAATTTTTTCTACTCCCCCTAATTTTTGGACCATTAGGCCACTTGCATCCTCAACATGCTTGTGGCATGCACATCCACCACACTTAAAGCATGTTGGGATCAGTTACAAGTCTCTTTCCTATAAAATTCCATCAAGCTATTATTAGGGGGTTGTACTAGTGGAATTTCTCAAACATGGATTTTGGGGTTCATTTTTAGTGTGTGAAATAATTTTCTATTTATTATAGTTTTCAAATTTTTTTGCACACAGGAACTCTTAAATTTTCATTTTGTTGCGATCTTATATCTTTTTTGTTTACGAGGAAAAATGGGAGAGTGAAAACTCAAGTTTGGATCTGAAGAAAAAAAATTTTGAACTTCCAAAATGGAAATGCACAAATGCTGAGAGAGATAATTCCAAAAAGTATCTGTGATTTTTAAGGATAGGCAAAAAGTGGGTTGTTTGGCTCTGGTAAATATCCAACCACTTGAGAAATTAAATTTTTCTACTCCCCCTAATTTTTGGATCATTAGGCCACTTGTATCCTCAACATGCTTGTGGCATGCACATCCACCACACTTAAAGCATGTTGGGATCAATTAGAAGTCTCTTTCCGATAAAATTCCACCAAGCTATTATTTGGGTATTGTACTAGTGGAATTTCCCAAACATGGATTTTGGGGTTCATTTTTAGTGCGTGAAATAATTTTCTATTTATTATAGTTTTCAATTTTTTTTGCACACAAGAACTATATAATTTTCATCTTGTTGCGATCTGATATCTTTTTTTTTACGAGGAAAAATGGGAGAGTGAAAACTCAAGTTTGGATCTTGAAAAAAAAATTTGAACATCCAAAATGGAAACTCACAAATGCTGAGAGAGATAATTCCAAAAAGTATATGCGATTTTTATGGATAGGCCAAAACTGGGTTGTTTGGCTCTGGTAATTATCCTACCACTTGAGAATTTAATTTTTTCTACTCCCTGTGCTTTTTGGATCATTAGGCTACTTGCATCCTCAACATGCTTGTGCCATGCACATCCACCACACTTAAAGCATGTTGGGATCAGTTAGAAGTCTCTTTCCTATAAAATTCCACCAAGCTATTATTAGGGGGTTGTACTAGTAGAATTTCCCAAAAAAGGATTTTGGGGTTCATTTTTAGTGCGTGAAATAATTTTCTATTTATTATAGTTTTCAATTTTTTTTGCACACATGAACTCTAAAATTTTCATTTTGTTGCGATCTTATATCTTTTTTTTATGAGAAAAAATAGGAGAGAGATAACTCAAGTTTGGATCTGAAAAAAAAATATTTGAACATCCAAAACGAAAACGCACAAATGCTGAGAGAGCTAATTCACCAAAGTATCTGTGATTTTTAAGAATAGGCAAAAATTGGGTTGTTTGGCTTTGATAAATATCCAACAACTTGAGAATTTAATTTTTTCTACTCCCCCTAATTTTTGGATCATTAGGCCATTTGCATCCTCAACATGCTTGTGGCATGCACATCCACCACACTTAAAGCATGTTGGGATCAGTTAGAAGTCTCTTTCCTATAAAATTCCACCAAGCTATTATTAGGGTGTTGTACTAGTGGAGTTTCCCAAACATGGATTTTGCAGGTCATTTTTGGTGCGTAAAATAATTTTCTATTTATTACAGTTTTCAAATTTTTTTGCACACATGAACACTAAAATTTTCATTTTGTTGCGATCTTATATCGTTTTTGTTTACGAGGAAAAATGGGAGAGTGAAAACTCAAGTAGGGCTCTGAAAAAAAAATTTGAACATCCAAAATGGAAACGCACAAATGCTGAGATAAATAATTCCAAAAAGTATCTGGGATTTTTAAGGATAGGCAAAACGTCGGTTGTTTGGCTCTGGTAAATATCCACCCACTTGAGAATTTAATTTTTTCTACTCCCCCTAATTTTTTTATCAGTAGGCCACTTGCATCCTCAACATGCTTGTGGCACGCAATCCCACCACACTTAAAGCATGTTGGGATCAGTTAGAAGTCTCTTTCCTATAAAATTCCACCAAGCTATTATAAGGGGATTGTACTAGTGGAATTTCCCAAACATGGATTTTTGGGTTCATTTTTAGTGCGTGAAATAGTTTTCTATATATTATAGTTTTCAATTTTTTTTGCACACATGAACTCTAAAATTTTCATTTTGTTGCGATCTTATATCTTTTTTTTTTATGAGGAAAAATGGTAGAGTGAAAACTAAAGTTTGGATCTGAAAAAAAAAATTTGAACATCCAAAATGGAAACAAACAAATGCTGAGAGAGATAATTCCAAAAAGTATCTGTGATTTTTATGGATAGGCAAAAAGTGGGTCGTTTGCCTCTGGTAAATATCCGACCACATGAAAATTTAATTTTTTCTTCTCCCCCTAATTTTTGGATCATTAGGCGACTTGCATCCTCAACATGCTTGTGGCATGCACATCCACCACACTTAAAGCATGTTAGGATCAATGAGAAGTCTCTTTCCTGTAAAATTCCACCAAGCTATTATTAGGGGGTTGTACTAGTGGAATTTCCAAAACATGGATTTTCGGGTTCATTTTTAGTGCGTGAAATAATTTTCTATTTATTATAGTTTTCAAATTTTATTGCACGCATGAACTCTAAAATTTTTATTTTGTTGCGATCTTATATCTTTTTTGTTTACGAAAAAAAATGGGAGAGTGAAAACTCAAATTTGGATCTGAAAAAAAAAAAAAAATTTGAACATCCAAAATGGAAACACACAAATGCTGAGAGAGATAATTCCAAAAAGTATCTGAGATTTTTAAGGATAGGCAAAAAGTGGGTTGTTTGGCTCAGGTAAATATCCAACAACTTGAGAATTTAATTTTTTCTACTCCCCTAATTTTTGGATCATTAGGCCACTTGCATCCTCAACATGCTTGTGGCATGCACATCCACCACACTTAATGCATGTTGGGATGAGTTAGAAGTCCCTTTGCTCTAAAATTCCACCAAGCTATTATTAGGGGGTTCTACTAGTGGAATTTCCCAAACATGGATTTTGGGGTTCATTTTTAGTGCGTGAAATAATTTTCTATTTATTATAGTTTTCAAATTTTTTTGCACACAAGAACTATAAAATTTTCATCTTGTTGCTATCTGATATATTTTTTTTTACGAGGAAAAATGGGAGAGTGAAAACTCAAGTTTGGATCTTGAAAAAAAAATTTGAACATCCAAAATGGAAACTCACAAATGCTGAGAAAGATAATTCCAAAAAGTATATGCGATTTTTATGGATAGGCCAAAACAGGGTTGTTTGGCTCTGGTAATTATCCAACCACTTGAGAATTTAATTTTTTCTACTCCCTGTGCTTTTTGGATTATTAGGCTACTTGCATCCTCAACATGCTTGTGGCATGCACATCCACCACACTTAAAGCATGTTGGGATCAGTTAGAAGTCCCTTTCCTATAAAATTCCACCAAGGTATTATTAGGGGGTTGTACTAGTGAAATTTCCCCAACATGGATTTTGGGGTTCATTTTAGTGCGTGAAATAATATTCTTTTTATTATAATTTTAAAATTTTTTTGCACACCTAAACTATAAAATTTTCATTTTGTTGCGATCTTAAATCTTTTTATTTTACGAGGAAAAATGGGAGAGTGAAAACTCAAGTTTGGATCTGAAAAAAAAATATTTGAACATCCAAAACGAAAACGCACAAATGCTGAGAGAGCTAATTCACCAAAGTATCTGTGATTTTTAAGAATAGGCAAAAATTGGGTGTTTTGGCTCTGGTAAATATCCAACCACTTGAGAATTTAATTTTTTCTACTCCCCCTAATTTTTTGATCATTAGGCCACTTGCATCCTCAACATGCTTGTGGCATGCACATCCACCACACTTAAAGCATGTTGGGATTAGTTAGAAGTCTCTTTCCTATAAAATTCCACCAAGCTATTATTAGGGGGTTGTACTAGTGAAATTTCCCCAACATGGATTTGGGGGTTCATTTTTAGTGCGTGAAATAATATTCTTTTTATTATAATTTTAAAATTTTTTTGCACACCTAAACTATTAAATTTTCATTTTGTTGCGATCTTAAATCTTTTTATTTTACTAGGAAAAATTGGAGAGTGAAAACTCAAGTTTGGATCTGAAAAAAAAATGTGAACATCCAAAAAGGAAGCACACAAATGGTGAGAGAGGTAATTCCAAAAAGTATCTGTGATTTTTAAGGATAGGCAAAAAGTGGGTTGTTTGGCTCTGGTAAATATCCAACCACTTGAGAATTTAATTTTTTCTACTCCCCCTAATTTTTGGATCATTAGGCCACTTGCATCCTCAACATGCTTGTGGCATGAACATCCACCACACTTAAAGCATGTTGGGATCAGTTAGAAGTCTCTTTCCTATAAAATTCTACCAAGCTTTTATTAGGGGGTTGTACTAGTGCAATTTCCCAAACATGGATTTTGGGGTTCATTTTTAGTGCGTGAAATAATTTTCTATTTATTATAGTTTTCAAATTTTTTTGCACACATGAACTATAAAATTTTCATTTTGTTGCGATCTTATATCTTCTTTGTTTATGAGGAAAAATGGGAGAGTGAAAACTCAAGTTTGGATCTGAAAAAAAAAATTTGAACATCCAAAATGGAAACGCACGAATGCTGAGAGCGATAATTCTAAAAAGTATCTGTGATTTTTAATGATAGGCAAAAAGTGGGTTGTTTGGCTTAAATATCAAACAACTTGAGATTTTAATTTTTTCTACTCCCCCTAAGTTTTGGATCATTAGGCCACTTGCATCCTCAACATGGTTGTGGCATGCACATCCACCACACTTAAAGCATGTTGGGATCAGTTAGAAGTCTCTTTCCTATAAATTTCCACCAAGCAATTATTAGGGGGTTGTACTAGTAGAATTTCCGTAACATGGATTTTGGGGTTCATTTTTAGTGCGTGAAATAATTTTCTATTTATCATAGTTTTCAAATTTTTTTGCACACATGAACTCAAAAAATTTCATTTTGTTGCGATCTTATATCTTTTTATTTACTAAGGAAAAATGGGAGAGTGATAACTCAAGTTTGGATCTGAAAAAGAAAATATTTGAACATCCAAAACGGAAACGCACAAATGCTGAGAGAGCTAATTCACAAAAGTATGTGTGATTTTTAAGGAAAGGCAAAAAGTGGGTTGTTTGGCTTTGGTAAATATCCAACCGGTTGAGATTTTAATTTTATCTACTCCCCCTATTTTTTGGATCATTAGGCCACTTGCATCGTCAACATGCTTGTGGCATGCTCATCCACCACACTTAAAGCATGTTGGGATTAGTTAGAAGTCTCTTTCCCTATAAAATTCCACCAAGATATTATTGGGGGGTTGTACTAGTAGAATTTCCCAAACATGGATTTTCGGGTTCATTTTTAGTGCGTGAAATAATTTTCTATTTATTACAGTTTTCAATTTTTTTTGCACGCATCAACTCTAAAATTTTCATTTTGTTGCGATCTTATATCTTTTTTGTTTACGAGGAAAAATGGGAAAGTGAAAACTCAAGTTTGGATCTGAAAAAAAAAAATTGAACATCCAAAATGGAAACGTACAAATGCTGAGAGAGATAATTCCAAAAAGTATCTGTGATTTTTAAGGACAGGCAAAAAGTGGGTAGTTTGGCTCTGGTAAATATCCAACCACTTGAGAATTTAATTTTTTCTACTCCCCCTAATTTCTGGATCATTAGGCCACTTGCATCCTCAACAAGCTTGTGGCATTCACATCCACCACACTTAAAGCATGTTGGATGAATTAGAAGTCACTTTCCTATAAAATTCCACCAAACTATTATTTGGGGGTTGTACTAGTGGAATTTCCATAACATGGATTTTGGGGTTCATTTTTAGTGCATGAAATAATTTTCTATTTATTATTGTATTCAAATTTTTTTGCACACTTGAACTCTAAAATTTTCATTTTGTTGCGATCTTATATCTTTTTTTTACGAGAAAAAATGGGAGAGTGAAAACTCAAGTTTGGATCTGAAGAAAAAAATTTGAACATCCAAAAGGAAACGCACAAATGCTGAGAGAGATAATTCCAAAAAGTATCTGTGATTTTTAAGGAGAGGCAAAAAGTGGGTTGTTTGGCTATGGTAAATATCCAACCACTTGAGAATTTTATTTTTTCTACTCCCCCAAATTTTTGGATCATTAGGACACCTGCATCCTCAACATGCTTGTGGCATGTACATCCACCACACTTAAAGCATGTTGGGATCAGTTAGAAGTCTCTTTCCTTTAAAATTCCACGAAGCTATTATTAGGGGGTTGTACTAGTGGAATTTCGCAAACATGGATTTTGGGGTTCATTTTTAGTGCATGAAATAATTTTTTATTTATTATAGTTTTCAATTTTGTTTGCACACATGAACTCTAAAATTTTCATTTTGTTGCGATCTTATATCTTTTTTGTTTACGAAGAAAAATGGGAGAGTGAAAACTCAAGTTTGGATTTGAAAAAAAAAACTTTGAACATCCAAAACAGAAACGCACAAATGCTGAGAGAGATAATTCCAAAAAGTATTTGTGATTTATAAGGATAGGCAAAAAGTGGGTTGTTTGGCTCAGGCAAATATCCAACCACTTGAGAATTTAATTTTTTCTACTCCCCCTAATTTTTGGATCATTAGTCCACTTGCATCCTCAACAAGCTTGTGGCATGCACATCCACCACACTTAAAGCATGTTGGGACTAGTTAGAAGTCTCTTTCCTATAAAATTAAACCAAGCTATTGTTAGGAGGTTGTACTAGTGGAATTTCCCAAACATGGATTTTGGGGTTCATTTTTAGTGCGTGAAATAATTTTCTATTTATTCTAGTTTTCAAATTTTTTAGCACACATGAACTCTAAAATTTTCATTTTGTTGCGATGTTAGATCTTTTCTGTTTACGCGAAAAAATGGGAGAGTGAAAACTCAAGTAAAGATCTGAAAAAAAAAATTGAATATCCAAAATTGAAATGCACAAATGTTGAGAGAGATAATTCCAAAAAGTTTCAGTGATTTTTTAGGATAGGGAAAATGTGGGGTGTTTGGCTCTGGTAAATATCCAACCACTTGCGAATTTAATTTTTTCTTCTCCCTATAATTTTTGGATCATTAGGCCACTTGCATCCTCAACAAGCTTGTGGCATGCACATCCACCACATTTAAAGCATGTTGGGATCAATTAGAAATCTTTTTCCTGTAAAATTCCACCAAGCTATTATTAGGGGGTTGTACTAGTGGAATTTCCCAAACTTGGATTTTGGGGTTCATATTTAGAGCGGGAAATAATTTTCTATTTATTATAGTTTTCATTTTGTTTTGCACACACGAACTCTAAAATTTTCATTTTGTTGCGATCTTATATCTTTTTTGTTTACGAGGAAAAATGGGAGAGTGAAAACTCAAGTTTGGATCTAAAAAAAAAATATTTAACAACAAAAATGGAAACAAACAAATGCTGAGAAAGATAATTCGAAAAAGTATCTGTGATTTTTAAGGATAGGAAAAAAGTGGGTTATTTGGCTCTGGCAAATATCCAACCACTTGAGAATTTAATTTTTTCTACTCCCCTAATTTTTGGATCTTTAGGCCACTTGCATCCACAACATGCTTGTGGCATGCACATCCACCACACTGAATGCATGTTGGGATCAGTTAGAAGTCTATTTCCTATAAAATTCCACCAAGCTATTATTAGGGGGTTGTACTAGTGGAATTTCTCAAACAAGGATTTTGGAGTTCATTTTTAGTGCATGAAATAATTTTCAATTTATTATAGTTTTCAAATTTTTTTGCACACATCAACTCTAAAATTTTCATTTTGTTGCAATCATATATCTTTTTTGTTTTGGAGGAAAAATGGGAGAGTGAAAACTCAAGTTTGGATCTGAAAAAAAATATTTGAACATCCAAAATGGAAATGTACAAATGCTGAGAGAGATAATTCCAAAAATTATCTGTGATTTTTAAGGGTAGGCAAAAAGTGGGTTGTTTGGATCTGGTAAATATCCAACCACTGGAGAATTTAATTTTTTCTACTCCCCCTAATTTTTGGATCATTAGGCCACTTGCATCCTCAACATGCTTGTGGCATGCACATCCACCACACTTAAAGCATGTTGGGATCAGTTAGAAGTCTCTTTCCTATAAAATTCCACCAAGCTATTATTAGGGGGTTGGACTAGTGGAATTTCACAAACATGGATTTTGGGTTCATTTTTAGTGCGTGAAATAATTTTCTTTTTGTTATAGTTTTCAAATTTTTTTGCACACATGAACTCTAAAATTTTCAATTTGTTGCGATCTTATATCGTTTTTGTTTACGAGGAAAAAAGGGAGAGCGAAAACTCCCGTTTGGATCTGAAAAAAAAAAAATTGAACATCCAAAATGAAAATGCACAAATGCTGAGAGAGATAATTCCAAAAAGTATCTGTGATTTTTTAGGATAGGCAAGAAGTGGGTTGTTTGGCTATTGTAAATATCCAACCACTTGAGAATTTAATTTTTTCTACTCCCCCTAATTTTTGGATCATTAGGCCACTTACACCTCAACATGTTTGTGGCATGCACATCCACCACACTTAAAGCATGTTGGGATCAGTTAGAAGTCTCTTCCCTATAAAATTCCACCACGCTATTATTAGGGGGTTGTACTAGTGGAATTTCCCAAACATGGATATTCTGGTTCATTTTTAGAGCGTGAAATAATTTTCTATTTATTAAAGTTTTCAATTTTTTTTGCACACATGAGCTCCAAAATTTTCATTTTGTATCGATCTTATATCTTTTTTGTTTACGAAGAAAAATGGGAGAGTGAAAACGCAAGTTTGGATCTGAAAAAAAAAATTTAAACATCCAAAACGGAAACGCACAAATGCTGAGAGAGATAATTCCAAAAAGAATCTGTGATTTTTAAGGATAGGCAATAAGTGGGTTGTTTGGCTCTGGTAAATATCCAACCACTTGGGAATTTAATTTTTTCTACTCCCCCAAATTTTTGGATCAGTAGGCCACTTGCATCCGCAACATGCTTGTGGCATGCACATCCACCACACTTAAGGCATGTTGGGATCAGTTAGAAGTCTCTTTCCTGTAAAATTCCACCATGCTATTTTTAGGGGGTTGTACTAGTGGAATTTGCCAAATATGGATTTTGGGGTTCATTTTTAGTGTGTGAAATAATTTTCTATTTATTATAGTTTTCAAATTTTTTTGCACACATGAACTCTAAAATTCTCATTTTGTTGCGATTTTATATCTTTTTTGTTTAGGAGGAAAAATGGGAGAGTGAAAACTCAAGTTTGGATCTGAAAAAAAAAAAATTGAACATCCAAAATGGAAACGCACAAATGCAGAGAGAGATAAGTCCAAAAAGTATCTGTGATTTTTAAGGATAGGCAAAAAGTGGGTTGTTTGGCTCTGGTGAATATCCAACCACTTGAGAATTTAATTTTTTCTACTCCCCCTAATTTTTGGATCATTAGGCCACTTGCATCCTCAACATGCTTGTGGCATGCACATCCACCATACTTAAAGCATGTTGCGATCAGTTAGAAGTCTCTTTTCTGTAAAATTCCACCAAGCTATTATTAGGGGGTTGTACTAGTGGGATTTCTCAAACATGGATTTTGGGGTTCATTTTTAGTGCGTGAAATAATTTTCTATTTATTATAGTTTTCAAATTTTTTTGCACACATGAACTCTAAAATTTTCATTCTGTGGTGATCTTATATATTTTTTGTTTACGAGGAAAAATGGGAGAGTGAAAACTCAAGTTTGGATCTGAAAAAAAAAAATTTGAACATCCAGAATGGAAACACACAAATGCTCAGAGAGATAATTCCAAAAAGTATCTGTGATTTTTAAGGATAGGCAAAAAGTGGGTTGTTTTGCTCTGGTGAATATCCAACCAAATGAGAATTTAATTTTTTCTACTCCCCCTAATTTTTGGATCATTAGGCCACTTGCATCGTCAACATGCTTGTGGCATGCACATCCACCACACTTAAAGCATGTTGGGATTAGTTAGAAGTCTCTTTCCTATAAAATTCCACCAAGCTATTATTGGCGGGTTGTACTAGTAGAATTTCCCTAACATGGATTTTCGGGTTCATTTTTAGTGCGTGAAATAATTTTCTATTTATTATAGTTTTCAATTTTTTTTGCACACATGAACTCTAAAATTTTCATTTTGTTGCGATCTTATATCTTTTTTGTTTACGAGGAAAAATGGGAGAGTGAAAACTCAAGTTTGGATCCGAAAAAAAAATTTTGAACATCCAAAATGGAAACGTACAAATGATGAGAGAGATAATTCCAAAAAGTATCTGTGATTTTTAAGGATAGGCAAAAAGTGGGTTGTTTGGCTCTGGTAAATATCCAACCACTTGAGAATTTAATTTTTTCTTCTCCTCCTAATTTTTTGATCATTAGGCCACTTGCATCCTCAACATGCTTGTGGCATTCACATCCACCACACTTAAAGCATGTTGGGAACAGTTAGAAGTCCCTTTCCTATAAAATTCCACCAAGCTTATTATTAGGGGTTGTACTAGTGGAATTTCCCAAACATGGATTTTGGGGTTCATTTTTAGTGCGTGAAATAATTTTTGATTTATTGTAGTTTTCAAATTTTTTTGCACACTTGATATCTTTAATTTTCATTTTCTTGCGATCTTATATCTTTTTTGTTTACGTGGAAAAATGGGAGAGTGAAAACTCAAGTTTGGATCTGAAAAAAAAAAATTGACAATCCAAAAAGGAAACGAACAAATGCTGAGAGAGATAATTCCGAAGAGTATCTGTGATTTTTAAGGACAGGCAAAAAGTGGGTTGTTTGGCTCTGGTAAAAATATCCAACCACTTGAGAATTTAATTTTTTCTACTCCCCCAAATTTTTGGATCATTAGGCCACTTGCAACCTCAACATGCTTATGGCATCCACATCCACCACACTTAAAGCATGTTGGGATCAGTTAGAAGTCTCTTTCCTATAAAATTCCACCAAGCTATTATTAGGGGGTTGTACTAGTTGAATTTCCTAAACATGGATTTTGGGGTTCATTTTTAGTGAGTGAAATAATTTTCTATTTATTATAATTTTCAATTTTTTTTGGAGACATGAAATCTAAAATTTTCATTTTGTTGCGATCTTATATCTTTTTTGTTTACGAAGAAAAATGGGAGAGTAAAAACTCAAGTTTGGATCTGAAAAAAAAAATTTAAACATCCAAAACGGAAACGCACAAATGCTGAGAGCGATAATTCCAAAAAGCATCTATGATTTTTAAGGATAGACAAAAAGTGGGTGTTTGGCTCTAGTAAATATGCAACCACTTGAGAATTTAATTTTTTCTACTCCCCCTACTTTTTGGATCATTAGGCCACTTGCATCCTCAACATGCTTGTCGCATGCACATCCACCACACTTAAAGCATGTTGGGATCAGTTAGAAGTCTCTTTCCTTTAAAATTCCACCAAGCTATTATTGGGGGGTTGTACTAGTAGAATTTCCCAAACATGGATTTTGGGGTTCATTTTTTGTGCGTGAAATAATTTTCTATTTATTATAGTTTTCAATTTTTTTTGCACACATGAACTCCAAAATTTTCATTTTGTTGCGATCTTATATCTTTTATGTTTACGAGGAAAAATGGAAGAGAGAAAACTCAAGTAAGGATCTGAAAAAAAAAATTTGAATATCCCAAATGGAAACATACAAATGCTAAGAGAGATAATTCCAAAAAGTATCTGTGATTTTTAAGGATAGGCAAAAAGTGGGTTGTTTGGCTCTGGTAAATATCCAAC
Organism: Aristolochia californica; assembly: GCF_029961685.1. Taxonomy (NCBI): domain Eukaryota; kingdom Viridiplantae; phylum Streptophyta; class Magnoliopsida; order Piperales; family Aristolochiaceae; genus Aristolochia; species Aristolochia californica. The sequence continues at coordinate 349,356 of NW_027181970.1, read as the reverse complement.
CACTTGAGAATTTAATTATATCTACTCCCCTAATTTTTGGATTATTAGGCCACTTGCATCCTCAACATGCTTCTGGCATGGACATCCACCACACTTAATGCATGTTGGGATCAGTTAGAAGTCTCTTTCCTATAAAATTCCACCAAGCCATTATTAGGGGGTTGTACTAGTGGAATTTCTCAAACATGGATTTTGGGGTTCATTTTTAGTGCGTGAAATAATTTTCTATTTATTATAGTTTCAAATTGTTTTGCCCACATGAACTCTAAAATTTTCATTTTGTTGCGATCTTATATCTTTTTTGTTTACGAGGAAAAATGGGAGAGTGAAAACTCATGTTTGGATCTGAAAAAAAAAAAATTAGAACATCCAAAATTGAAACGTACAAATGCAGAGAGAGAAAATTCCAAAAAGTATCTGTGATTTTTAAGGATAGGCAAAAACTGGGTTATTTGGCTCTGGTAAACATCCAACCACTTGAGAATTTAATTTTTTCTACTCCCCCTAATTTTTGGATCATTAGGCCACTTGCATCCTCAACATGCTTGTGGCATGCACATTCACCACACTTAAAGCATGTTGGGATCAGTTAGAAGTCTCTTTCCTATAAAATTCCACCAAGCCATTATTAGGGGGTTGTACTAGTAGAATTTCCCAAACATGGATTTTGGGGTTCATTTTTAGTGCGTGAAATAATTTTCTATTTATCATAGTTTTCAATTTTTTTTGCACTCATGAACTCTAAAATTTTCATTTTGTTGCGATCTTATATCTTTTTTGTTTACGAGGAAAAATGGGACAGAGATATCTCAAGTTTGGATCTGAAAAAAAAAATTTGAACATCCAAAATGGAAACGTACAAATGGTAAGAGAGATAATTCAAAAAAGTATCTGTGATTTTTAAGGATAGGCAAAAAGCGGGTTGTTTGGCTCTGGTAAATATCCAACCACTTGAGAATTTAATTTTTTCTACTCCCCCTAATTTTTGGATCATTAGGCCACTTGCATCCTCAACATGCTTATGGCATGCACATCCACGACACTTAAAGCATGTTGGGATCAGTTAGAAGTCTCTTTCCTATAAAATTCTACCAAACTATTATTAGGGGGTTGTACTAGTGGAATTTCCCAAACATGGATTTTGGGATTCATTTTTACTGCGTGAAATAATTTTTTATTTATTATAGTTTTCAAATTTTTTTGCAGATATGAACTCTAAAATTTTCATTTTGTTCCGATCTTATATCTTTTTTGTTTACTAGGAAAAATGGGAGAGTGAAAACTCATGTTTGGATTTGGAAAAACAAAAATTAGATCATCCAAAACTGAAACGTACAAATGCAGAGAGAGAAAATTCCAAAAAGTATCTGTGATTTTTAAGGATAGGCAAAAACTGGGTTATTTGGCTCTGGTAAATATCCAACCACTTGAGAATTTAATTTTTTCTACTCCCCCTAATTTTTGGATCATTAGGCCACTTGCATCCTCAACATGCTTGTGGCATGCACATTCACCACACTTAAAGCATGTTGGGATCAGTTAGAAGTCTCTTTCCTACAAAATTCCACCAAGCCATTATTAGGGGGTTGTCCTAGTGGAATTTCCCAAACATGGATTTTGGGGTTCATTTTTAGTGCGTGAAATAATTTTCTATTTATTATAGTTTTCAAAATTTTATGCACACTTGAACTCTAAAATTTTCATTTTGTTGCGATCATATATCTTTTTTGTTTACGAGGAAAAATGGGAGAGTGAAAACTCAAGTTTGGATATGAAAAAAAAAATTTGAACAAACAAAATTGAAATGCACAAATGGTGAGATAGATAATTCCAAAAAGTATATGTGATTTTTAAGGATAGGCAAAAAGTGGGTTGTTTGGCTCTGGTAAATATCCAACCACTTGAGAAATTAATTTTTTCTACTCCCCCTAATTTTTTGATCATTAGGCCACTTGTATCCTCAACATGCTTGTGGCATGCACATCCACCACACTTAAAGCATGTTGGGATTAGTTAGAAGTCTCTTTCCAGTAAAATTCCACCAAGCTATTATTAGGGGGTTGTACTAGTGGAATTTCCCAAACATGGATTTTGGGGTTCATTTTTAATGCGTGAAATAATTTTCTATTTATTATAGTTTTCAAATTTTTTTGCACACATGCACTCAAAAATTTTTGAATTTTTGTTGGGATCTTATATCTTTTTTGTTTACGAGGAAAAATGGGAGAGTGAAAACTCAAGTTTGGATCTGAAAAAAAAAATTTGAACATCCAAAATTGAAACGTACAAATGCTGAGAGTGATAATACCAAAAAGTATATGTGATTTTTAAGGATAGGCAATATCTTTTTGCTTTTCGAGGAAAAATGGGAGAGTGAAAAATCAAGTTTTGATCTGAAAAAAAAAATTTGAACATCCAAAATGGAAATGAACAAATGCTGAGAGAGATAATTCCAAAAAGTATCTTTGATTTTTAAGGATAGGCAAAACGTGGGTTGTTTGGCTCTGGTAATTATCCAACCACTTGAGAATTTAATTTCTTCTACTCCCCCTAATTTTTGGATCATTAGGCCACTTGCATCCTCAACATGCTTGTGGCATGCACATCCACCACACTTAAAGCATGTTGGGATCAGTTAGAATTCTCTTTGCTATAAAATTCCTCCAAGCTATTATTAGGGGGTTGTACTTGTGGAATTTCCCAAACATGGATTTTGGGGTTCATTTTTAGTGCATGAAAAAATTTTCTTTGTATTATAGTCTTCAATTATTTTTGCACACATGAAGTATAAAATTTTCATTTTGTTGCGATCTTATATCTTTTTTGTTTACGAGGAAAAAAGGGAGAATGAAAACTAAGGTTTGGATCTGAAAAAAAAAAATTTTGAACATCCAAATGATAATGCACAAATGCTGAGAGAGATAATTCCAAAAAGTATCTGTGATTTTTAAGGATAGGCAAAAAGTGGGTTGTTTGGCTCTGGTAAATATCCAACCACTTGATAATTTAATTTTTTCTTTTCCCCCTAATTTTTGGATCATTAGGCCACTTGCATCCTGAACATGCTTGTGGCATGCACATCCACCACACTTAAAGCATGTTGGGATCAGTTAGAAGTCTCTTTCTTGTAAAATTCCACCAAACTATTATTAGGGGGTTGTACTAGTGGAATTTCCATAACATGGATTTTTGGGTTGATTTTTAGTGCGTGAAATAATTTTCTATTTATTATATTTTTCAATTTTTTTTGCACACATGAACTCTAAAATTTTTATTTTGTTACGATCTTATTTCTTTTTTCTTTACGAGGAAAAATGGGAGAGTGAAAACTCAAGTGTGGATCTGAAAAAAAAAAATTTGAACATCCAAAATGGAAAAGCACAAATACTGAGAGAGATAATTCCAACAAGTATCTGAGATTTTTAAGCATAGGTAAAAAGTGGGTTGTTTGGCTCTGGTAAATATCCAACTACTTGAGAATTTAATTTTTTCTACTCCCCCAAATTTTCGGATCGTTAGGCCACTTGCATCCTCAACATGCTTGTGGCATGCACGTCGACCACACTTAAAGCATGTTGGGATTAGTTAGAAGTCTCTTTCCTATAAAATTCCAGCAAGCTATTATTAGGGGGTTGTACTAGTGGAATTTCTCAAAAAGGGATTTTGGGGTTCATTTTTAGGGCATGAAATAATGTTCTATTTCCATAGTTTTCTAATTTTTTTGCACACATGAACTCTAAAATTTTCTTTCTGTTGCGATCTGATATCTGTTTTGTTTACGGGGAAAAATGGGACAGTGAAAACTCATGTATGGATCTGAAAAAAACAAAAATTTGAACATCCAAAGTGGAAACGCACAAATGCTGAGAGAGAGAATTCCAAAAAGTATCTGTGATTTTAAAGGATAGGCAAAAAGTAGGTTTTTTCGCTCTTGTAAATATCCAACCACTTGAGAATTTAATTTTTTCTACTCCCCCTAATTTTTGCATCATTAGGCCACTTGCATCCTCAACATGCTTGTGGCATGCTCATCCACCACACTTAAAGCATGTTGGGATCAGTTAGAAGTCTCTTTCCTATAAAATTCCACCAAGTTATTATTAGGGGTTGTACTAGTGGAATTTCCCAAACAAGGATTTTGGGGTTCATTTTTAATGCATGAAATAATTTTCTATTTATTATAGTTTTCAAATTTTTTTGCACACATGAACTCTAAAATTTTCATTTTGTTGCGATCTTATATCTTTTTTTTTTACGAGGAAAAATGGGAGAGTAAAAACTCAAGTTTGGATCTGAAAAAAAAAATTTTAACATCCAAAATGGAAACGTACAAATGCTGAGAGAGATAATTCCAAAACGTATCTGGGATTTTTAAGGATAGGCAAAAAGTGGGTTGTTTGGCTCTGGTAAATATCCAACTACTTGAGAATGTAATTTTTTCTACTCCCCCTAATTTTTTGACCATTAGGCCACTTGCATCCTCAACATGCTTGTGGCATGCACATCCACCACACTTAAAGCAAGTTGGGATCAGTTAGAAGTCTCTTTCCTAGAAAATTCCATCAAGCTATTATTAGGGGGTTGTACTAGTGGAATTTCCCAAACATGGATTTTGGGGTTCATTTTTAGTGTGTGAAATAATTTTCTATTTAGTATAGTTTTCAAATTTTTCTTCACACAGGAACTCTTAAATTTTCATTTTGTTGCGATCTTATATCTTTTTTGTTTACAAGGAAAAATGGGAGAGTGAAAACTCAAGTTTGGATCTAAAGAAAAAAAAACTTTGAACTTCCAAAATGGAAACGCACAAATGTTGAGAGAGATAATTCCAAAAAGTATCTGTGATTTTTAAGGATAGGCAAAAAGTGGGTTGTTTGGACCTGGTAAATATCCAACCACTTGAGAAATTAATTTTTTCTACTCCCCCTAATTTTTGGATCAATAGGCCACTTGTATCCTCAACATGCTTGTGGCATGCACATCCACCACACTTAAAGCTTGTTGGGATCAATTAGAAGTCTCTTTCCTATAAAATTCCACCAAGCTATTATTAGGGGCTTGTTCTAGTGGAATTTCCCAAACATGGATTTTGGGGTTCATTTTTAGTGCGTGAAAAAATTTTCTATTTATTATAGTTTTCAAATTTTTTTGCACACAAGAACTATAAAATTTTCATCTTGTTGCGAACTTATATCTTTTTTTTTACGGGCAAAAATGGGAGAGTGAAAACTCAAGTTTGGATCTTGAAAAAAAAAAGTTTGAACATCCAAAATGAAAACGCACAAATGCTGAGAGAGATAATTCCAAAAAGTATATGCGATTTTTATTGATAGGCAAAAACTGGGTTGTCTGGCTCTGGTAATTATCCAACCACTTGAGAATTTAATTTTTTCTACTCCCTGTCCTTTTTGGATCATTAGGCTACTTGCATCCTCAACATGCTTGTGGCATGCACATCCACCACACTTAAAGCATGTTGGGATCAGTTAGAAGTCTCTTTCCTATAAAATTCCACCAAGCTATTATTAGGGGGTTGTACTAGTGGAATTTCCCAAACAAGGATTTTGGGGTTCATTTTTAGTGCGTGAAATAATTTTCTATTTATTATAGTTTTCAATTTTTTTTGCTCACATGAACTCTAAAATTTTCATTTTGTTGCGATCTTATATCTTTTTTATATGAGGAAAAATGGGAGAGTGATAACTCAAGTTTGGATCTGAAAAAAAAATTTTGAACATCCAAAACGGAAACGCACAAATGCTGAGAGAGCTAATTCACCAACGTATCTATGATTTTTAAGGATAGGCAAAAAGTGGGTTGTTTGGCTTTGGTAAATATCCAACAACTTGAAAATTTAATTTTTTCTACTCCCCCTAATTTTTGGATCATTAGGCCATTTGCATCCTCAACATGCTTGTGGCATGCACATCCACCACACTTAAAGCATGTTGGGATTAGTTAGAAGTCTCTTTCCTATAAAATTCCACCAAGCTATTATTTGGGTGTTGTACTAGTGGAATTTCCCAAACATGGATTTTGCAGGTCATTTTTAGTGCATAAAATAATTTTCCATTTATTACAATTTTCAATTTTTTTTGCACACATGAACACTAAAATTTTCATTTTGTTGCGATCTTATATCTTTTTTGTTTACGAGGAAAAATGGGAGAGTGAAAACTCAAGTAGGGATCTGAAAAAAAAAATTTGAACATCAAAAATGGAAACGCAGAAATGCTGAGAGAAACAATTCCAAAAAGTATTTGTGATATTTAAGGATAGGCAAAACGTGGGTTGTTTGGCTCTGGTAAATATCCAACCACTTGAGAATTTAATTTTTTCTACTCCCCCTAATTTTTTGATCAGTAGGCCCCTTGCATCCTCAACATGCTTATGGCATGCAATCCCACCACACTTAAAGCATGTTGGGATCGGTTAGAAGTCTCTTTCCTATAAAATTCCACCAAGCTATTATTAGGGGATTGTACTAGTGGAATTTCCCAAACCTGGATTTTCGGGTTCATTTTTAGTGCGTGAAATAGTTTTCTATATATTATAGTTTTCAATTTTTTTTGCACTCATGAACTCTAAAATTTTCATTTTGTTGCGATCTTATATCTTTTTTGTTTACAAGGAAAAATGGGACAGTGATAACTCAAGTTTGGATCTGAAAAAAAAAATTTGAACATCCAAAATTGAAACGTACAAATGGTGAGAGAGATAATTCAAAAAAGTATCTGTGATTTTTAAGGATAGGCAAAAAGCGGGTTGTTTGGCTCTGGTAAATATCCAACCACTTGAGAATTTAATTTTTTCTACTCCCCCTAATTTTTGGATCATTAGGCCACTTGCATCCTCAACATGCTTATGGCATGCACATCCACCACACTTAAAGCATGTTGGGATCAGTTAGAAGTCTCTTTCCTATAAAATTCTACCAAGCTATTATTAGGGGGTTGTACTAGTGGAATTTCCCAAACATGGATTTTGGGGTTCATTTTTACTGCATGAAATAATTTTCTATTTATTATAGTTTTCAAATTTTTCTGCACATATGAACTCTAAAATTTTCATTTTGTTGCGATCTTATATCTTTTTTGTTTACTAGGAAAAAAGGGAGAGTGAAAACTCAAGTTTGGATCTGGAAAAAAAAATTGAACATCCAAAATGAAAATGCACAAATGCTGAGAGAGATAATTCCAAAAAGTATCTATGATTTTTAACGATAGGCAAAAAGTGGGTTGTTTGGCTCTGGTAAATATCCAACCACTTGAGAATTTAATTTTTTCTACTCCCCCTAATATTTTGATCATTAGGCCACTTGCATCCTCAACATGTTTGTGGCATGCACATCCACCACACTTAAAGCATGTTGGGATTAGTTAGAAGTCCCTTTCCTATAAAATTCCACCAAGCTATTATTAGGGGGTTGTACTTGTGGAATTTCCCTAACATGGATTTTGGGGTTCATTTTTAGTGCATGAAATAATTTTCTATTTATTATAGTTTTCAAATTTTTTTGCACACCTAAACTCTAAAATTTTCATTTTGTTGCGATCTTAAATCTTTTTATTTTACGAGGAAAAATGGGAGAGTGAAAACTCAAGTTTGGATTTGAAAAAGAAATGTGAACATCCAAAAAGGAAACGCACAAAAGCTGGGAGAGATAATTCCAAAAAGTATCTGAGATTTTTAAGGATAGGAAAAAAGTGGGTTGTTTGGCTCCCGTAAATATCCAACCACTTGAGAATTTAATTTTTGCTACTCCCCCTAATTTTTGGATCATTAGGCCACTTGCATCCTCAACAAGCTTGTGGCATGGACATCCACCACACTTCAAGCATGTTGGGATCAGTTAGAAGTCTCTTTCCTATAAAATTCCACCAAGCTATTATTAGGGGGTTGTACTAGTGTAATTTCCCAAACATGGATTTTGGTGTTCATTTTTAGTGCGTGAAATAATTTTCTATTATTGATGGTTTTCAATTTTTTTTGCACACATGAACTCAAAAATTTTCATTTTGTTGCGATCTTCTATCTTTTTTGTTTATGAGGAAAAATGGGAGAGTGAAAACTCTAGTTTGGATCTGAAAAAAAAATTTGAACATCCAAAATGGAAACGCACAAATGCTGACAGAGACAATTCCAAAGAGTATTTGTAATTTTTAAGGATAGGCAAAAAGTGGTTGTTTGGCTCTGGCAAGTATCCAACCACTAAAGAATTTTATTTTTTCTACTCCCCCTAATTTTTGGATCATTAGGCCATTTGCAACCACAACATGCTTGTGGCATGCACATGCACCACACTTAAAGCATGTTTGGATCATTTAGAAGTCTCTTTCCCATAAAATTCCACCAAGCTATTATTAGGGTGTTGTACTAGTGGAATTTCCCAAACATGGATTTTGCAGGTCATTTTTAGTTCATAAAATAATTTTCCATTTATTACAGTTTTCAAATTTTTTTGCACACATGAACACTAAAATTTTCATTTTGTTGCGATCTTATATCTTTTTTGTTTACGAGGAAAAATGGGAGAGTGAAAACTCAAGTAGGGATCTGAAAAAAAAAAATTGAACATCCAAAATGGAAACGCACAAATGCTGAGAGAAACAATTCCAAAAAGTATTTGTGATTTTTAAGGATAGGCAAAACGTGGGTTGTTTGGCTCTGGTAAATATCCAACCACTTGAGAATTTAATTTTTTCTACTCCCCCTAATTTTTTTATCAGTAGGCCACTTGCATCCTCAACATGCTTGTGGCATGCAATCCCACCACATTTAAAGCATGTTGGGATCAGTTAGAAGTCTCTTTCCTATAAAATTCCACCAAGCTATTATAAGGGGATTGTACTAGTGGAATTTCCCAAACATGGATTTTCGGGTTCATTTTTAGTGCGTGAAATAGTTTTCTATATATTATAGTTTTCAATTTTTTTTGCACTCATGTACTCTAAAATTTTCATTTTGTTGCGATCTTATATCTTTTTTGTTTACGAGGAAAAATGGGACATTGATAACTCAAGTTTGGATCTGAAAAAAAAAATTTGAACATCCAAAATGGAAACGTACAAATGGTGAGTGAGATAATTCAAAAAAGTATCTGTGATTTTTAAGGATAGGCAAAAAGCGGGTTGTATGGCTCTGGTAAATATCCAACCACTTGAGAATTTAATTTTTTCTACTCCCCCTAATTTTTGGATCATTAGGCCACTTGCATCCTCAACATGCTTATGGCATTCACATCCACCACACTTAAAGCACGTTGGGATCAGTTAGAAGTCTCTTTCCTATAAAATTCTACCAAGCTATTATTAGGGGGTTGTACTAGTGGAATTTCCCAAACATGGATTTTGGGGTTCATTTTTACTGCGTGAAATAATTTTCTATTTATTATAGTTTTCAAATTTTTCTGCACATATGAACTCTAAAATTTTCATTTTGTTGCGATCTTATATCTTTTTTGTTTACTAGGAAAAAAGGGAGAGTGAAAACTCAAGTTTGGATCTGGAAAAAAAAATTGAACATCCAAAATGAAAATGCACAAATGCTGAGAGAGATAATTCCAAAAAGTATCTATGATTTTTAACGATAGGCAAAAAGTGGGTTGTTTGGCTCTGGTAAATATCCAACCACTTGAGAATTTAATTTTTTCTACTCCCCCTAATATTTTGATCATTAGGCCACTTGCATCCTCAACATGCTTGTGGCATGCACATCCACCACACTTAAAGCATGTTGGGATTAGTTAGAAGTCCCTTTCCTATAAAATTCCACCAAGCTATTATTAGGGGGTTGTACTTGTGGAATTTCCCTAACATGGATTTTGGGGTTCATTTTTAGTGCATGAAATAATTTTCTATTTATTATAGTTTTCAAATTTTTTTGCACACCTAAACTCTAAAATTTTCATTTTGTTGCAATCTTAAATCTTTTTATTTTACGAGGAAAAATGGGAGAGTGAAAACTCAAGTCTGGATTTGAAAAAGAAATGTGAACATCCAAAAAGGAAACGCACAAAAGCTGGGAGAGATAATTCCAAAAAGTATCTGAGATTTTTAAGAATAGGAAAAAAGTGGGTTGTTTGGCTCCCGTAAATATCCAACCACTTGAGAATTTAATTTTTGCTACTCCCCCTAATTTTTGGATCATTAGGCCACTTGCATCCTCACCAAGCTTGTGGCATGGACATCCACCACACTTCAAGCATGTTGGGATCAGTTAGAAGTCTCTTTCCTATAAAATTCCACCAAGCTATTATTAGGGGGTTGTACTAGTGTAATTTCCCAAACATGGATTTTGCTGTTCAATTTTAGTGCGTGAAATAATTTTCTATTTATGATGGTTTTCAATTTTTTTTGCACACATGAACTCAAAAATTTTCATTTTGTTGCGATCTTCTATCTTTTTTGTTTATGAGGAAAAATGGGAGAGTGAAAACTCTAGTTTGGATCTGAAAAAAAAATTTGAACATCCAAAATGGAAACGCACAAATGCTGACAGAGACAATTCCAAAGAGTATTTGTAATTTTTAAGGATAGACAAAAAGTGGTTGTTTGGCTCTGGCAAATATCCAACCACTAAAGAATTTTATTTTTTCTACTCCCCCTAATTTTTGGATCATTAGGCCATTTGCAACCACAACATGCTTGAGGCATGCACATCCACCACACTTAAAGCATGTTTGGATCATTTAGAAGTCTCTTTCCTATAAAATTCCACCAAGCTATTATTAGGGTGTTGTACTAGTGGAATTTCCCAAACATGGATTTTGCTGGTCATTTTTAGTGCATAAAATAATTTTCCATTTATTACAGTTTTCAAATTTTTTTGCACACATGAACACTAAAATTTTCATTTTGTTGCGATCTTATATCTTTTTTGTTTACGAGGAAAAATGGGAGAGTGAAAACTCAAGTTTGGATCTGGAAAAAAAAATTGAACATCCAAAATTGAAACGTACAAATGGTGAGAGAGATAATTCAAAAAAGTATCTGTGATTTTTAAGGATAGGCAAAAAGCGGGTTGTTTGGCTCTGGTAAATATCCAACCACTTGAGAATTTAATTTTTTCTACTCCCCCTAATTTTTGGATCATTAGGCCACTTGCATCCTCAACATGCTTATGGCATTCACATCCACCACACTTAAAGCATGTTGGGATCAGTTAGAAGTCTCTTTCCTATAAAATTCTACCAAGCTATTATTAGGGGGTTGTACTAGTGGAATTTCCCAAACATGGATTTTGGGGTTCATTTTTACTGCGTGAAATAATTTTCTATTTATTATAGTTTTCAAATTTTTCTGCACATATGAACTCTAAAATTTTCATTTTGTTGCGATCTTATATCTTTTTTTTTTACTAGGAAAAAAGGGAGAGTGAAAACTCAAGTTTGGATCTGGAAAAAAAAATTGAACATCCAAAATGAAAATGCACAAATGCTGAGAGAGATAATTCCAAAAAGTATCTATGATTTTTAACGATAGGCAAAAAGTGGGTTGTTTGGCTCTGGTAAATATCCAACCACTTGAGAATTTAATTTTTTCTACTCCCCCTAATATTTTGATCATTAGGCCACTTGCACCCTCAACATGCTTGTGGCATGCACATCCACCACACTTAAAGCATGTTGGGATTAGTTAGAAGTCCCTTTCCTATAAAATTCCACCAAGCTATTATTAGGGGGTTGTACTTGTGGAATTTCCCTAACATGGATTTTGGGGTTCATTTTTAGTGCATGAAATAATTTTCTATTTATTATAGTCTTCAAATTTTTTTGCACACCTAAACTCTAAAATTTTCATTTTGTTGCGATCTTAAATCTTTTTATTTTAGGAGGAAAAATGGGAGAGTGAAAACTCAAGTTTGGATTTGAAAAAGAAATGTGAACATCCGAAAAGGAAACGCACAAAAGCTGGGAGAGATAATTCCAAAAAGTATCTGAGATTTTTAAGGATAGGAAAAAAGTGGGTTGTTTGGCTCCCATAAATATCCAACCACTTGAGAATTTAATTTTTCCTACTCCCCCTAATTTTTGGATCATTAGGCCACTTGCATCCTCAACAAGCTTGTGGCATGGACATCCACCACACTTCAAGCATGTTGGGATCAGTTAGAAGTCTCTTTCCTATAAAATTCCACCAAGCTATTATTAGGGGATTGTACTAGTGGAATTTCCCAAACATGGATTTTCGGGTTCATTTTTAGTGCGTGAAATAGTTTTCTATATATTATAGTTTTCAATTTTTTTTGCACTCATGTACTCTAAAATTTTCATTTTGTTGCGATCTTATATCTTTTTTGTTTACGAGGAAAAATGGGACACTGATAACTCAAGTTTGGATCTGAAAAAAAAAATTTGAACATCCAAAATGGAAACGTACAAATGGTGAGTGAGATAATTCAAAAAAGTATCTGTGATTTTTAAGGATAGGCAAAAAGAGGGTTGTTTGGCTCTGGTAAATATCCAACCACTTGAGAATTTAATTTTTTCTACTCCCCCTAATTTTTGGATCATTAGGCCACTTGCATCCTCAACATGCTTATGGCATGCACATCCACCACACTTAAAGCATGTTGGGATCAGTTAGAAGTCTCTTTCCTAAAAAATTCTACCAAGCTATTATTAGGGGGTTGTACTAGTGGAATTTCCCAAACATGGATTTTGGGGTTCATTTTTACTGCGTGAAATAATTTTCTATTTATTATAGTTTTCAAATTTTTCTGCACATATGAACTCTAAAATTTTCATTTTGTTGCAATCTTAAATCTTTTTATTTTACGAGGAAAAATGGGAGAGTGAAAACTCAAGTCTGGATTTGAAAAAGAAATGTGAACATCCAAAAAGGAAACGCACAAAAGCTGGGAGAGATAATTCCAAAAAGTATCTGAGATTTTTAAGAATAGGAAAAAAGTGGGTTGTTTGGCTCCCGTAAATATCCAACCACTTGAGAATTTAATTTTTGCTACTCCCCCTAATTTTTGGATCATTAGGCCACTTGCATCCTCACCAAGCTTGTGGCATGGACATCCACCACACTTCAAGCATGTTGGGATCAGTTAGAAGTCTCTTTCCTATAAAATTCCACCAAGCTATTATTAGGGGGTTGTACTAGTGTAATTTCCCAAACATGGATTTTGCTGTTCAATTTTAGTGCGTGAAATAATTTTCTATTTATGATGGTTTTCAATTTTTTTTGCACACATGAACTCAAAAATTTTCATTTTGTTGCGATCTTCTATCTTTTTTGTTTATGAGGAAAAATGGGAGAGTGAAAACTCTAGTTTGGATCTGAAAAAAAAATTTGAACATCCAAAATGGAAACGCACAAATGCTGACAGAGACAATTCCAAAGAGTATTTGTAATTTTTAAGGATAGACAAAAAGTGGTTGTTTGGCTCTGGCAAATATCCAACCACTAAAGAATTTTATTTTTTCTACTCCCCCTAATTTTTGGATCATTAGGCCATTTGCAACCACAACATGCTTGAGGCATGCACATCCACCACACTTAAAGCATGTTTGGATCATTTAGAAGTCGCTTTCCTATAAAATTCCACCAAGCTATTATTAGGGTGTTGTACTAGTGGAATTTCCCAAACATGGATTTTGCAGGTCATTTTTAGTGCATAAAATAATTTTCCATTTATTACAGTTTTCAAATTTTTTTGCACACATGAACACTAAAATTTTCATTATGTTGCGATCTTATATCTTTTTTGTTTACGAGGAAAAATGGGAGAGTGAAAACTCAAGTTTGGATCTGGAAAAAAAAATTGAACATCCAAAATTGAAACGTACAAATGGTGAGAGAGATAATTCAAAAAAGTATCTGTGATTTTTAAGGATAGGCAAAAAGCGGGTTGTTTGGCTCTGGTAAATATCCAACCACTTGAGAATTTAATTTTTTCTACTCCCCCTAATTTTTGGATCATTAGGCCACTTGCATCCTCAACATGCTTATGGCATTCACATCCACCACACTTAAAGCATGTTGGGATCAGTTAGAAGTCTCTTTCCTATAAAATTCTACCAAGCTATTATTAGGGGGTTGTACTAGTGGAATTTCCCAAACATGGATTTTGGGGTTCATTTTTACTGCGTGAAATAATTTTCTATTTATTATAGTTTTCAAATTTTTCTGCACATATGAACTCTAAAATTTTCATTTTGTTGCGATCTTATATCTTTTTTTTTTACTAGGAAAAAAGGGAGAGTGAAAACTCAAGTTTGGATCTGGAAAAAAAAATTGAACATCCAAAATGAAAATGCACAAATGCTGAGAGAGATAATTCCAAAAAGTATCTATGATTTTTAACGATAGGCAAAAAGTGGGTTGTTTGGCTCTGGTAAATATCCAACCACTTGAGAATTTAATTTTTTCTACTCCCCCTAATATTTTGATCATTAGGCCACTTGCACCCTCAACATGTTTGTGGCATGCACATCCACCACACTTAAAGCATGTTGGGATTAGTTAGAAGTCCCTTTCCTATAAAATTCCACCAAGCTATTATTAGGGGGTTGTACTTGTGGAATTTCCCTAACATGGATTTTGGGGTTCATTTTTAGTGCATGAAATAATTTTCTATTTATTATAGTCTTCAAATTTTTTTGCACACCTAAACTCTAAAATTTTCATTTTGTTGCGATCTTAAATCTTTTTATTTTAGGAGGAAAAATGGGAGAGTGAAAACTCAAGTTTGGATTTGAAAAAGAAATGTGAACATCCGAAAAGGAAACGCACAAAAGCTGGGAGAGATAATTCCAAAAAGTATCTGAGATTTTTAAGGATAGGAAAAAAGTGGGTTGTTTGGCTCCCATAAATATCCAACCACTTGAGAATTTAATTTTTCCTACTCCCCCTAATTTTTGGATCATTAGGCCACTTGCATCCTCAACAAGCTTGTGGCATGGACATCCACCACACTTCAAGCATGTTGGGATCAGTTAGAAGTCTCTTTCCTATAAAATTCCACCAAGCTATTATTAGGGGATTGTACTAGTGGAATTTCCCAAACATGGATTTTCGGGTTCATTTTTAGTGCGTGAAATAGTTTTCTATATATTATAGTTTTCAATTTTTTTTGCACTCATGTACTCTAAAATTTTCATTTTGTTGCGATCTTATATCTTTTTTGTTTACGAGGAAAAATGGGACACTGATAACTCAAGTTTGGATCTGAAAAAAAAAATTTGAACATCCAAAATGGAAACGTACAAATGGTGAGTGAGATAATTCAAAAAAGTATCTGTGATTTTTAAGGATAGGCAAAAAGAGGGTTGTTTGGCTCTGGTAAATATCCAACCACTTGAGAATTTAATTTTTTCTACTCCCCCTAATTTTTGGATCATTAGGCCACTTGCATCCTCAACATGCTTATGGCATGCACATCCACCACACTTAAAGCATGTTGGGATCAGTTAGAAGTCTCTTTCCTAAAAAATTCTACCAAGCTATTATTAGGGGGTTGTACTAGTGGAATTTCCCAAACATGGATTTTGGGGTTCATTTTTACTGCGTGAAATAATTTTCTATTTATTATAGTTTTCAAATTTTTCTGCACATATGAACTCTAAAATTTTCATTTTGTTGCAATCTTAAATCTTTTTATTTTACGAGGAAAAATGGGAGAGTGAAAACTCAAGTCTGGATTTGAAAAAGAAATGTGAACATCCAAAAAGGAAACGCACAAAAGCTGGGAGAGATAATTCCAAAAAGTATCTGAGATTTTTAAGAATAGGAAAAAAGTGGGTTGTTTGGCTCCCGTAAATATCCAACCACTTGAGAATTTAATTTTTGCTACTCCCCCTAATTTTTGGATCATTAGGCCACTTGCATCCTCACCAAGCTTGTGGCATGGACATCCACCACACTTCAAGCATGTTGGGATCAGTTAGAAGTCTCTTTCGTATAAAATTCCACCAAGCTATTATTAGGGTGTTGTACTAGTGGAATTTCCCAAACATGGATTTTTCAGGTCATTTTTAGTGCATAAAATAATTTTCCATTTATTACAGTTTTCAAATTTTTTTGCACACATGAACACTAAAATTTTCATTTTGTTGCGATCTTATATCTTTTTTGTTTACGAGGAAAAATGGGAGAGTGAAAACTCAAGTTTGGATCTGGAAAAAAAAATTGAACATCCAAAATTGAAACGTACAAATGGTGAGAGAGATAATTCAAAAAAGTATCTGTGATTTTTAAGGATAGGCAAAAAGCGGGTTGTTTGGCTCTGGTAAATATCCAACCACTTGAGAATTTAATTTTTTCTACTCCCCCTAATTTTTGGATCATTAGGCCACTTGCATCCTCAACATGCTTATGGCATTCACATCCACCACACTTAAAGCATGTTGGGATCAATTAGAAGTCTCTTTCCTATAAAATTCTACCAAGCTATTATTAGGGGGTTGTACTAGTGGAATTTCCCAAACATGGATTTTGGGGTTCATTTTTATTGCGTGAAATAATTTTCTATTTATTATAGTTTTCAACTTTTTCTGCACATATGAACTCTAAAATTTTCATTTTGTTGCGATCTTATATCTTTTTTTTTTACTAGGAAAAAAGGGAGAGTGAAAACTCAAGTTTGGATCTGGAAAAAAAAATTGAACATCCAAAATGAAAATGCACAAATGCTGAGAGAGATAATTCCAAAAAGTATCTATGATTTTTAACGATAGGCAAAAAGTGGGTTGTTTGGCTCTGGTAAATATCCAACCACTTGAGAATTTAATTTTTTCTACTCCCCCTAATATTTTGATCATTAGGCCACTTGCACCCTCAACATGCTTGTGGCATGCACATCCACCACACTTAAAGCAAGTTGGGATTAGTTAGAAGTCCCTTTCCTATAAAATTCCACCAAGCTATTATTAGGGGGTTGTACTTGTGGAATTTCCCTAACATGGATTTTGGGGTTCATTTTTAGTGCATGAAATAATTTTCTATTTATTATAGTCTTCAAATTTTTTTGCACACCTAAACTCTAAAATTTTCATTTTGTTGCGATCTTAAATCTTTTTATTTTAGGAGGAAAAATGGGAGAGTGAAAACTCAAGTTTGGATTTGAAAAAGAAATGTGAACATCCAAAAAGGAAACGCACAAAAGCTGGGAGAGATAATTCCAAAAAGTATCTGAGATTTTTAAAGATAGGAAAAAAGTGGGTTGTTTGGCTCCCATAAATATCCAACCACTTGAGAATTTAATTTTTCCTACTCCCCCTAATTTTTGGATCATTAGGCCACTTGCATCCTCAACAAGCTTGTGGCATGGACATCCACCACACTTCAAGCATGTTGGGATCAGTTAGAAGTCTCTTTCCTATAAAATTCCACCAAGCTATTATTAGGGGATTGTACTAGTGGAATTTCCCAAACATGGATTTTCGGGTTCATTTTTAGTGCGTGAAATAGTTTTCTATATATTATAGTTTTCAATTTTTTTTGCACTCATGTACTCTAAAATTTTCATTTTGTTGCGATCTTATATCTTTTTTGTTTACGAGGAAAAATGGGACACTGATAACTCAAGTTTGGATCTGAAAAAAAAAATTTGAACATCCAAAATGGAAACGTACAAATGGTGAGTGAGATAATTCAAAAAAGTGTCTGTGATTTTTAAGGATAGGCAAAAAGAGGGTTGTTTGGCTCTGGTAAATATCCAACCACTTGAGAATTTAATTTTTTCTACTCCCCCTAATTTTTGGATCATTAGGCCACTTGCATCCTCAACATGCTTATGGCATGCACATCCACCACACTTAAAGCATGTTGGGATCAGTTAGAAGTCTCTTTCCTAAAAAATTCTACCAAGCTATTATTAGGGGGTTGTACTAGTGGAATTTCCCAAACATGGATTTTGGGGTTCATTTTTACTGCGTGAAATAATTTTCTATTTATTATAGTTTTCAAATTTTTCTGCACATATGAACTCTAAAATTTTCAATTTGTTGCGATCTTATATCTTTTTTGTTTACTAGGAAAAAAGGGAGAGTGAAAACTCAAGTTTGGATTTGGAAAAAAAAATTGAACATCCAAAATGAAAATGCACAAATGCTGAGAGAGATAATTCCAAAAAGTATCTATGATTTTTAACGATAGGCAAAAAGTGGGTTGTTTGGCTCTGGTAAATATCCAACCACTTGAGAATTTAATTTTTTCTACTCCCCATAATATTTTGATCATTAGGCCACTTGCATCCTCAACATGCTTGTGGCATGCACATCCACCACACTTAAAGCATGTTGGGATTAGTTAGAAGTCCCTTTCCTATAAAATTCCACCAAGCTATTATTAGGGGGTTCTACTTGTGGAATTTCCCTAACATGGATTTTGGGGTTCATTTTTAGTGCATGAAATAATTTTCTATTTATTATAGTTTTCAAATTTTTTTGCACACCTAAACTCTAAAATTTTCATTTTGTTGCGATCTTAAATCTTTTTATTTTACGAGGAAAAATGGGAGAGTGAAAACTCAAGTCTGGATTTGAAAAAGAAATGTGAACATCCAAAAAGGAAATGCACAAAAGCTGGGAGAGATAATTCCAAAAAGTATCTGAGATTTTTAAGGATAGGAAAAAAGTGGGTTGTTTGGCTCCCGTAAATATCCAACCACTTGAGAATTTAATTTTTGCTACTCCCCCTAATTTTTGGATCATTAGGCTACTTGCATCCTCACCAAGCTTGTGGCATGGACATCCACCACACTTCAAGCATGTTGGGATCAGTTAGAAGTCTCTTTCCTATAAAATTCCACCAAACTATTATTAGGGGGTTGTACTAGTGTAATTTCCCAAACATGGATTTTGGTGTTCAATTTTAGTGCGTAAAATAATTTTCTATTTATGATGGTTTTCAATTTTTTTTGCACACATGAACTCAAAAATTTTTATTTTGTTGCGATCTTCTTTCTTTTTTGTTTATGAGGAAAAATGGGAGAGTGAAAACTCTAGTTTGGATCTGAAAAAAAAATTTGAACATCCAAAATGGAAACGCACAAATGCTGACAGAGACAATTCCAAAGAGTATTTGTAATTTTTAAGGATAGGCAAAAAGTGGTTGTTTGGCTCAGGCAAATATCCAACCACTAAAGAATTTTATTTTTTCTACTCCCCCTAATTTTTGGATCATTAGGCCATTTGCAACCACAACATGCTTGAGGCATGCACATCCACCACACTTAAAGCATGTTTGGATCATTTAGAAGTCTCTTTCCTATAAAATTCCACCAAGCTATTATTAGGGTGTTGTACTAGTGGAATTTCCCAAACATGGATTTTGTAGGTCATTTTTAGTGCATAAAATAATTTTCCATTTATTACAGTTTTCAAATTTTTTTGCACACATGAACACTAAAATTTTCATTTTGTTGCGATCTTATATCTTTTTTGTTTATGAGGAAAAATGGGAGAGTGAAAACTCAAGTAGGGATCTGAAAAAAAAAAATTGAACATCCAAAATGGAAATGCACAAATGCTGAGAGAAACAATTCCAAAAAGTATTTGTGATTTTTAAGGATAGGCAAAACGTGGGTTGTTTGGCTTTGGTAAATATCCAACCACTTGAGAATTTAATTTTTTCTACTCCCCCTAATTTTTTGATCAGTAGGCCACTTGCATCCTCAACATGCTTGTGGCATGCAATCCCACCACACTTAAAGCTTGTTGGGATCAGTTAGAAGTCTCTTTCCTATAAAATTCCACCAAGCTATTATTAGGGGATTGTACTAGTGGAATTTCCCAAACATGGATTTTCGGGTTCATTTTTAGTGCGTGAAATAGTTTTCTATATATTATAGTTTTCAATTTTTTTTGCACTCATGTACTCTAAAATTTTCATTTTGTTGCGATCTTATATCTTTTTTGTTTACGAGGAAAAATGGGACACTGATAACTCAAGTTTGGATCTGAAAAAAAAAATTTGAACATCCAAAATGGAAACGTACAAATGGTGAGTGAGATAATTCAAAAAAGTATCTGTGATTTTTAAGGATAGGCAAAAAGCGGGTTGTTTGGCTCTGGTAAATATCCAACCACTTGAGAATTTAATTTTTTCTACTCCCCCTAATTTTTGGATCATTAGGCCACTTGCATCCTCAACATGCTTATGGCATGCACATCCACCACACTTAAAGCATGTTGGGATCAGTTAGAAGTCTCTTTCCTATAAAATTCCACCAAGCTATTATTAGGGGGTTGTACTAGTGGAATTTCCCAAACATGGATTTTGGGGTTCATTTTTTGGTGCGTGAAATAATTTTCTATTTATTATATAGTTTTCAAATTTTTCTGCACACATGAACTCTAAAATTTTCATTTTGTTGCAATCTTATATATTTTTTGTTTACTAGGAAAAAAGGGAGAGTGAAAACTCAAGTTTGGATCTGGAAAAAAAAATTGAACATCCAAAATGAAAATGCACAAATGCTGAGAGAAATAATTCCAAAAAGTATTTATGATTTTTAACGATAGGCAAAAAGTGGGTTGTTTGGCTCTGGTAAATATCCAACCACTTGAGAATTTAATTTTTTCTACTCCCCCTAATATTTTGATCATTAGGCCACTTGCATCCTCAACATGCTTGTGGCATGCACATCCACCAAACTTAAAGCATGTTGGGATTAGTTAGAAGTCCCTTTACTATAAAATTCCACCAAGCTATTATTAGGGGGTTGTACTTGTGGAATTTCCCTAATATGGATTTTGGGGTTCATTTTTAGTGCGTGAAATAATTTTCTATTTATTATAGTTTTCAAATTTTTTTGCACACCTAAACTCTAAAATTTTCATTTTGTTGCGATCTTAAATCTTTTTATTTTACGAGGAAAAATGGGAGAGTGAAAACTCAAGTTTGGATTTGAAAAAGAAATGTGAACATCCAAAAAGGAAAAGCACAAAAGCTGGGAGAGATAATTCCAAAAAGTATCTGAGATTTTTAAGGATAGGAAAAAAGTGGGTTGTTTGGCTCCTGTAAATATCCAACCACTTGAGAATTTAATTTTTGCTACTCCCCCTAATTTTTGGATCATTAGGCCACTTGCATCCTCAACAAGCTTGTGGCATGGACATCCACCACACTTCAAGTATGTTGGGATCAGTTAGAAGTCTCTTTCCTATAAAATTCCACCAAGCTATTATTAGGGGGTTGTACTAGTGTAATTTCCCAAACATGGATTTTGGTGTTCAATTTTAGTGCGTGAAATAATTTTCTATTTATGATGGTTTTCAATTTTTTTGCACACATGAACTCAAATATTTTCATTTTGTAGCGATCTTATATCTTTTTTGTTTACGAGGAAAAATGGGAGAGTGGAAACTCAAGTTTGTATCTGAAGAAAAAAAAAATTTGAACATCCAAAATGGGAATGCACAAATGCTGAGAGAGAATTCCAAAAAGTGTCTGTGATTTTTAAGGATAGGCAAAAAGTGGGTTGTTTGGCTCTGGTAAATATCCAACCACTTGAGATTTTAACTTTTTCTACTCCCCCTAATTTTTGGGCAACTAGGCCACTTGCCCCCTCAACATGCTTGTGGCATGCACACCCCCACATCACTTAAAGCATGTTGGGATCAGTTAGAAGTCTCTTTCCTATAAAATTCCACCAGGCTATTATTAGGGGGTTGTACATGTGGAATTTCCCAAACATGGATTTTGGGGTTCATTTTTTGATGCGTGAAATAATTTTCTATTTATTATATAGTTTTCAAATTCTTTTTGCACACATGAACTCTAAAATTTTTCGTTTTGTTGCGATCTTATATCTTTTTTGTTTACGAGGAAAAATGGGAGAGTGGAAACTCAAGTTTTGATCTGAAGAAAAAAAAAATTTGAACATCCAAAATGGAATGCACAAATGCTGAGAGAGATAATTCCAAAAAGTATCTGTGATTTTTAAGGATAGGCAAAAAGTGGGTTGTTTGGCTCTCGTAAATATCCAACCACTTGGGAATTTAACTTTTTCTACTCCCCCTAATTTTTGGGCCACTAGGCCACTTGCATCCTCAACATGCTTGTGGCATGCACACCCCCACCACACTTAAAGCATGTTGGGATCAGTTAGAAGTCTCTTTCCCATAAAATTCCACCAAGCTATTATTAGGGGGTTGTACATGTGGAATTTCCCAAACATGGATTTTGGGGTTCATTTTTTGGTGCGTGAAATAATTTTCTATTTATTATATAATTTTCAAATTCTTTTTGCACACATGAACTCTAAAATTTTTCGCTTTGTTGCGATCTTATATCTTTTTTGTTTACGAGGAAAAATGGGATAGTGGAAACTCAAGTTTGGATCTGAAGAAAAAAAAAATTTGAACATCCAAAATGGGAATGCACAAATGCTGAGAGAGATAATTCCAAAAAGTATCTGTGATTTTTAAGGATAGGCAAAAAGTGGGTAGTTTGGCTCTGGTAAATATCCAACCACTTGAGAATTTAACTTTTTCTACTCCCCCTAATTTTTGGGCCACCAGGCCACTTGCATCCTCAACATGCTTGTGGCATGCACACCCCCACCACACTTAAAGCATGTTGGGATCAGTTAGAAGTCTCTTTCCTATAAAATTCCACCAAGCTATTATTAGGGGGTTGTACATGTGGAATTTCCCAAACATGGATTTTGGGGTTCATTTTTTGGTGCGTGAAATAATTTTCTATTTATTATATTGTTTTCAAATTCTTTTTGCACACATGAACTCTAAAATTTTTCGTTTTGTAGCGATTTTATATCTTTTTTGTTTACGAGGAAAAATGGGAGAGTGGAAACTCAAGTTTGGATCTGAAGAAAAAAAAAAATTTGAACATCCAAAATGGGAATGCACAAATGCTGAGAGAGATAATTCCAAAAAGTATCTGTGATTTTTAAGGATAGGCAAAAAGTGGGTTGTTTGGCTCATGTAAATATCCAACCACTTGAGAATTTAACTTTTTCTTCTCCCCCTAATTTTTTGGCCACCAGGCCACTTGCATGCTCAACATGCTTGTGGCATGCACACCCCCAACCACACTTAAAGCATGTTGGGATCAGTTAGAAGTCCCTTTCCTATAAAATTCCACCAAGCTATTATTAGGGGGTTGTACTAGTGGAATTTCCCAAACATGGATTTTGGGGTTAATTTTTTGGTGCGTGAAATAATTTTCTATTTATTATATAATTTTCAAATTCTTTTTGCACACGTAAACTCTAAAATTTTCGTTTTGTTGCGATCTTATATCTTTTTTTGTTTATGAGGAAAAATTGGAGAGTAGAAACTCAAGTTAGGATCTGAAGGAAAAAAAAAAATTTGAACATCCAAAATGGGAATGCACAAATGCTGAGTGAGATAATTCCAAAAAGTATCTGTGATTTTTAAGGATAGGGAAAAAGTGGGTTGTTTGGCTCTGGTAAATATC
The DNA here is from genome assembly GCF_029961685.1 of Aristolochia californica. Lineage (NCBI taxonomy): Eukaryota > Viridiplantae > Streptophyta > Magnoliopsida > Piperales > Aristolochiaceae > Aristolochia > Aristolochia californica. Next base: position 325,960 of record NW_027181970.1, on the reverse strand, counting down.
CAACCACTTGAGAATTTAACTTTTTCTACTCCCCCTAATTTTTGGGCCACTAGGCCACTTGCATCCTCAACATGCTTGTGGCAAGCACACCCCCCACCACACTTAAAGCATGTTGGGATCAGTTAGAAGTCTCTTTCCTATAAAATTCCACCAAGCTATTATTAGGGGGTTGTACTAGTGGAATTTCCCAAACATGGATTTCGGGTTCATTTTTTGGTGCGTGAAATAATTTTCTATTTATTATATAATTTTCAAATTCTTTCTGCACACATGAACTCTAAAATTTTTGTTTTATTGCGATCTTATATCTTTTTTGTTTACGAGGAAAAATGGGAGAGTGGGCCCTCAAGTTTGGATCTGAAGAAAAAAAAAAACAAATGAACATCCAAAATGGAAATGCACAAATGCTGAGAGAGATAATTCCAAAAAGTTTCTGTGATTTTTAAGGATAGGCTAAAAGTGAGTTGTTTGGCTCTTGTAAATATCCAACCACTTGAGAATTTAACTTTTTCTACTCCCCCTAATATTTGGGCCACTAAGCCACTTGCATCCGCAACATGCTTGTGGCATGCACACACCCCACCTCACTTAAAGCATGTTGGGATCAGTTAGAAGTCTCTTTCCTGTAAAATTCCACCAAGCTATTATTAGGGGGTTGTACTAGTGGAATTTCCGAAACATGGATTTTGGGGTTCATTTTTTGGTGCGTGAAATAATTTTCTATTTATTATATAGTTTTCAAATTCTTTTTGCTCACATGAACTCTAAAATTTTTGTTTTGTTGTGATCTTATATCTTTTTTGTTTACGAGGAAAAATGGGAGAGTGGAAACTCAAGTTTGGATCTGAAGAAAAAAAAAATTTGAACATACAAAATGGGAATGCACAAATGCTGAGAGAGATAATTCAAAAAAGTATCTTTTATTTTTCAGGATAGGCAAAGAGTGGGTTGTTTGTCTCTGGTAAATATCCAACCACTTGAGAATTTAACTTTTACTACTCCCCCTAATTTTTGGGCCACTAGAACACTTGCATCCTCAACATGCTTCTGGCATTCACACCCCCCCCCACACTTAAAGCATGTTGGGATCAGTTGGAAGTCTCTTTGCTATAAAATTCCACCAAGCTATTATTAGGAGGTTGTACTAGTGGAATTTCCCAAACATGGATTTTGGGGTTCATTTTTTGGTGCGTGAAATAATTTTCTATTTATTATATAGTTTTCAAATTCTTTTTGCACACATGAACTCTAAAATATTCGTTTTATTGCGATCTTATATCTTTTTTGTTTACGAGGAAAAATGGGAGAGTAGAAACTCAAGTTTGGATCTGAAGAAAAAAAAAAAATTGAACATCCAAAATGGGAATGCACAAATACTGAGAGAGATAATTCAAAAAAGTATCTGTTATTTTTAAGGATAGGCAAAAAGTGGGTTGTTTGGCTCTGGTAAATATCCAACCACTTGAGAATTTAACTTTTTCTACTCCCCCTAAGTTTTGGGCCACCAGGCCACTTGCATCCTCAACATGCTTGTGGCATGCACACCCCCACCACACTTAAAACATGTTCGGATTTGTTAGAAGTCCCTTTCCTATAAAATTCCACCAAGCTATTATTAGGGGGTTGTACTAGTGGAAATTCCCAGACATGGATTTTGGGGTTCATTTTTTGCTGCGTGTAATAATTTTCTAATTATTATACAGTTTTCAAATTCTTTTTGCACACATGAACTCTAAAATTTTCGTTTTTTTGCGATCTTATATCTTTTTTGTTTACGAGGAAAAATGGGCGAGTGGAAACTCAAGTTTGGATCCGAAGAAAAAAAAATTTGAACATACAAAATGAGAATGCACAAATACTCAGAGAGATAATTCAAAAAAGTATCTGTTATTTTTCAGGATAGGCAAAAAGTGGGTTGTTTGGCTCTGGTAAATATCCAACCACTTGAGAATTTAACTTTTTCTACTGCCCCTAAGTTTTGGGCCACTAGGCCACTTGCATCCTCAACATGCTTGTGGCATGCACACCCCCACCACACTTAAAGCATGTTCGGATTAGTTAGAAGTCTCTTTCCTATAAAATTCCACCAAGCAATTATTAGGGGGTTGTACGAGTGGAATTTCCCAGACATGGATTTTGGGGTTCATTTTTTGGTGCGTGAAATAATTTTCTATTTATTATATAGTTTTCAAATTCTTTTTGCTCACATGAACTCTAAAATTTTTGTTTTGTTGCGATCTTATATCTTTTTTGTTTACGAGGAAAAATGGGAGAGTGGAAACTCAAGTTTGGATCTGAAGAAAAAAAAAATTTGAACATCCAAAATGGGAATGCACAAATGCTGAGAGAGATAATTCAAAAAAGTATCTGTTATTTTTCAAGATAGGCAAAGAGTGGATTGTTCGTCTCTGGTAAATATCCAACCACTTGAGAATTTAACTTTTACTACTCCCCCTAATTTTTGGGCCACTAGGCCACTTGCATCCTCAACATGCTTGTGGCATGCACACCCCCCACCACACTTAAAGCATGTTGGGATCAGTTGGAAGTCTCTTTGCTATAAAATTCCACCAAGCTATTATTAGGGGGTTGGACTAGTGGAATTTCCCAAACATGGATTTTGGGGTTCATTTTTTGGTGCGTGAAATAATTTTCTATTTATTATATAGTTTTCAAATTCTTTTTGCACATATGAACTCTAAAATATTCGTTTTATTGCGATCTTATATCTTTTTTGTTTACGAGGAAAAATGGGAGAGTGGAAACTCAAGTTTGGATCTGAAGAAAAAAAAAAAAATCTAACATCCAAAATGGGAATGCACAAATACTGAGAGAGATAATTCAAAAAAGTATCTGTGATTTTTAAGGATAGGCAAAAAGTGGGTTGTTTGGCTCTGGTAAATATCCAACCACTTGAGAATTTAACTGTTTCTACTCCCCCTAAGTTTTGGGCCACCAGGCCACTTGCATCCTCAACATGCTTCTGGCATGCACACCCCCACCACACTTAAAACATGTTCGGATTTGTTAGAAGTCTCTTTCCTATAAAATTCCACCAAGCTATTATTAGGGGGTTGTACCAGTGGAATTTCCCAGACATGGATTTTGGGGTTCATTTTTTGCTGCGTGTAATAATTTTCTAAATATTATATAGTTTTCAAATTCTTTTTGCACACATGAACTCTAAAATTTTTGTTTTTTTCCGATCTTATATCTTTTTTGTTTACGAGGAAAAATGGGCGAGTGGAAACTCAAGTTTGGATCTGAAGAAAAAAAAGAATTTGAACATACAAAATGGGAATGCACAAATGCTGAGAGAGATAATCAAAAAAGTATCTGTTATTTTTCAGGATAGGCAAAGAGTGGGTTGTTTGGCTCTGGTAAATATCCAATCACTTGAGAATTTAACTTTTTCTACTCCCCCTAAGTTTTGGGCCACTAGGCCACTTGCATCCTCAACATGCTTGTGGCATGCACACCCCCACCACACTTAAAGCATGTTTGGATTAGTTAGAAGTCTCTTTCCTATAAAATTCCACCAAGCTATTATTAGGGGGTTGTACGAGTGGAATTTCCCAGACATGGATTTTGGGGTTCATTTTTTGGTGCGTGAAATAATTTTCTATTTATTATATAGTTTTCAAATTCTTTTTGCTCACATGAACTCTAAAATTTTTGTTTTGTTGCGATCTTATATCTTTTTTGTTTACGAGGAAAAATGGGATAGTGGAAACTCAAGTTTAGATCTGAAGAAAAAAAAAATTTGAACATCCAAAATGGGAATGCACAAATGCTGAGAGAGATTATTCCAAAAAGTACCTGTGATTTTTAACGATAGGCAAAAAGTGGGTTGTTTGGCTCTCGTAAATATCCAACCACTTGATAATTTAACTTTTTCTACTCCCCCTAATTTTTGGGCCACTAGGCCACTTGCATCCTCAACATGTTTGTGGCATGCGCACCCCCCAACACACTTAAAGCATGTTCGGATCAGTTAGAAGTCTCTTTCCTATAAAATTCCACCAAGCTATTATTAGGGGGTTGTACTAGTGGAATTTCCGAAACATGGATTTTGGGGTTCGTTTTTTGGTGCGTGAAATAATGTTCTATTTATTATATAGTTTTCAAATTGTTTTTGCACACATGAACTCTAAAATTTTCGTTTGGTTGCGATCTTATATCATTTTTTTTACGAGGAAAAATGGGAGAGTTGAAACTCAAGTTTGGATCTGAGGAAAAAAAAATTTTTGAACATCCAAATGGGAATGCACAAATGCTGAGAGAGATAATTCCAAAAAGTATCTGTGATTTTTAACGATAGGCAAAAAGTGGGTTGTTTGGCTCTGGTAAATATCCAACTACTTGAAAATTTAACTTTTTCAACACCCCCTAATTTTTGGCCCACTAGGCCACTTGCATCCTCAACATGCTTGTGGCATGCACACCCCCCACCACACTTAAAGCATGTTGGGATCAGTTGGAAGTCTCTTTACTATAAAATTACACCAAGCTATTATTAGGGGGTTGTACTACAGGAATTTCCCAAACATGGATTTCGGGTTCATTTTTTGGTGCGTGAAATAATTTTCTATTTATTATATAGTTTTCAAATTCTTTCTGCACACATGAACTCTAAAATTTTTGTTTTATTCCGATCTTATATCTTTTTTGTTTATGAGGAAAAATGGGAGAGTGGACCCTCAAGTATGGATCTGAAGAAAAAAAAAACAAATGAACATCCAAAATGGGAATGCACAAATGCTGAGAGAGATAATTCCAAAAAGTATCTGTGATTTTTAAGGATAGGCAAAAAGTGGGTTGTTTGGCTCTGGTAAATATCCAACGACTTGAGAATTTAACTTTTTCTATTCCCCCTAATTTTTGGGCCACTAGGCCACTTGCATCCTCAACATGCTTGTGGCATGCACACACCCCACCACACTTAAAGCATGTTGGGATCAGTTAGAAGTCTCTTTCCTATAAAATTCCACCAAGCTATTATTAGGGGGTTGTACTAGTGGAATTTCCCAGACATGGATTCTGGGGTTCATTTTTTGGTGCGGAAATAATTTTCTATTTATTATATAGTTTTCAAATTCTTTTTGCACACATGAACTCTAAAATTTTCGTTTTTTTGCGATCTTATATCTTTTTTGTTTACGAGAAAAAATGGGAGAGTGGAAACTCAAGTTTGGATCCGAAGAAAAAAAAATTTGAACATACAAAATGGGAATGCACAAATGCTGAGAGAGATAATTCCAAAAAGTATCTGTTATTTTTCAGGATAGGCAAAAATTGGGTTGTTTGGCTCTGGTAAATATCCAACCACTTGAGAATTTAACTTTTTCTACTCCCCCTAATTTTTGGGCCACTAGGCCACTTGCATCCTTAACATTCTTGTGGCATGCACACCCCCCACCACACTTAAAGAATGTTGGGATTAGTTAGAAGTCTCTTTCCTATAAAATTCCACCAAGCTATTATTAGGGGGTTGTACTAGTGGAATTTCCCAAACATGGATTTTGGGGTTCATTTTTTGGTGCGTGAAATAATTTTCTATTTATTATATAGTTTTCAAATTCTTTTTGCACACATGAACTCTAAAATTTTTCGTTTTGTTGCGATCTTATATCTGTTTTGTTTACGAGGAAAAATGGGAGAGTGGAAACTTAAGTTAGGATCTGAAGAAAAAAAAAATTTGAACATCCAAAATGGGAATGCACAAATGCTGAGAGAGATAATTCCAAAAAGTATTTGTGATTTTTAAGGACAGGCAAAAAGTGGGTTGTTTGGCTCTGGTCAATATCCAACCACTTGAGAGTTTAACTTTTCCTACTCCCCCTAATTTTTGGGCCACTAGGCCACTTGCATCCTCAACATGTTCGTGGCATGCACAACCCCACCACACTTAAAGCTTGTTGGGATCAGTTAGAAGTCTCTTTCCTATAAAATTCCACCAAGCTATTATTAGGGGGTTGTACAAGTGGAATTTCCCAAACATGGATTTTAGGGTTCATCTTTTGGTCCGTGAAATAATTTTCTATTTATTATATAGTTTTCAAATTCCTTTTGCACACTTGAACTCTTAAATTTTTCGTTTTGTTGCGATCTTATATCTTTTTTGTTTACGAGGAAAAATGGGAGAGTGGAAACTCAAGTTTGGATCTGAAAAAAAAAAATTTGAACATCCAAAATAGGAATGCACAAATGCTGAGAGAGATAATTCCAAAAAGTATCTGTAATTTTTAAGGATAGGCAAAAAGTGGGTTGTTTGGTTCTGGTAAATATCCAACCACTTGAGAATATAACTTTTTTGACTCCCCCTAATTTTTGGGCCACTAGGCCACTTGCATCCTCAACATGCCTGTGGCATGCACACCCCCACCAAACTTAAAGCATGTTTGGATCAGTTAGAAGTCTCTTTCCTATAAAATTTCACCAAGCTATTATTAGGGGGTTGTGCATGTGGAATTTCCCAAACATGGATTTTGGGGTTCATTTTTTGGTGCGTGAAATAATTTTCTATTTATTATATAGTTTTCAAATTCTTTTTGCACACATGAACTCTAAAATATTCCGTTTTGTTGTGATCTTATATCTTTTTTGTTTCTGAGGAAAAAAGGGAGAGTGGAAACTCAAGTTTGGATCTGAAGAAAAAAAAAATTAACATCCAAAATGGGAATGCACAAATGCTGAGAGAGATAATTCCAAAAAGTATCTGTGATTTTTAAGGATAGGCAAAAAGTGGGTTGTTTGGCTCTGGTAAATATCCAACCACTTGAGAATTTAACTTTTTCGATTCCCCCTAATTTTTGGGCCACTAGGCGACTTGCATCCTCAACATGCTTGTGGCATGCACACCCCCACCACACCTAAAGCATGTTGGGTTCAGTTAGAAGTCTCTTTCCTATAAAATTCCACCAAGCTATTATTAGGGGTTGTACATGTGGAATTTCCCAAACATGGATTTTGGGGTTCATTTTTTGGTGCGTGAAATAATTTTCTATTTATTATATAGTTTTCAAATTCTTTTTGCACACATGAACTCTAAAATTTTTCGTTTTGTAGCGATCTTATATCTTTTTTGTTTACGAGGAAAAATGGGAGAGTGGAAACTCAAGTTTGTATCTGAAGAAAAAAAAAATTTGAACATCCAAAATGGGAATGCACAAATGCTGAGAGAGATAATTCCAAAAAGTATCTGTGATTTTTAAGGATAGGCAAAAAGTGGGTTGTTTGGCTCTGGTAAATATCCAACCACTCGAGAATTTAACTTTTTCTACTCCCTCTAATTTTTGGGCCACTAGGCCACTTGCATCCTCAACATGATTGTGGCATGCACACCCGCACCACACTTAAAGCATGTTGGGATCAGTTAGAAGTCTCTCTCCTATAAAATTCCACCAAGCTATGATTAGGGGGTTGTACTAGTGGAATTTCCCAAACATGGATTTTGGGGTTCATTTTTTGGTGCGTGAAATAATTTTCTATTTATTATATAGTTTTCAAATTCTTTCTGCACACATGAACTCTAAAATTTTTGTTTGATTGCGATCTTATATCTTTTTTGTTTACGAGGAAAACTGGGAGAGTGGACCCTCAAGTTTGGATCTGAAGAAAAAAAAAAACAAATGAACATCCAAAATGGGAATGCACAAATGCTGAGAGAGATAATTCCAAAAAGTATCTGTGATTTTTAAGGATAGGCTAAAAGTGAGTTGTTTGGCTCTTGTAAATATCCAACCACTTGAGAATTTAACTTTTTCTACTCCCCCTAATTTTTGGGCCACTAGGCCACTTGCATCCTCAACATGCTTGTGGCATGCACACACCCCACCACACTTAAAGCATGTTGGGATCAGTTAGAAGTCTCTTTCCTATAAAATTCCACCAAGCTATTATTAGGGGGTTGTACTAGTGGAATTTCCAAAACATGGATTTTGGGGTTCATTTTTTGGTGCGTGAAATAATTTTTTATTTATTATATAGTTTTAAAATTTTTTTTGCACACATGAACTCTAAAATTTTCGTTTTGTTGCGATCTTATATCTTTTTTGTTTACGACGAAAAATGGGAGAGTGGAAACTCAAGTTTGGATCTGAAGAAAAAATAAATTTTTTGAACATCCAAAATGGGAATGCACAAATGCTGAGAGAGATAATTCCAAAAAGTATCTGTGATTTTTAAATATAGGCAAAAAGAGGGTTGTTTGGCTCTGGTAAATTTCCAACCACTTGAGAATTTAACTTTTTCTACTCCCCCTAATTTTTGGGCCACTAGGCCACTTGCATCCTCAACATGCTTGTGGCATGCACACCCCCCACCACACTTAAAGCATGTTGGGATCAGTTGGAAGTCTCGTTCCCATAAAATTCCACCAAGCTATTATTAGGGGGTTATACTAGTGGAATTTCCCAAACATGGAATTTGGGGTTCATTTTTTGGTGCGTGAAATAATTTTCTTTTTATTATATACTTTTCAAATTCTTTTTGCACACATGAACTCTAAAATATTCGTTTTGTTGCGATCTAATATCTTTTTTGTTTACGAGGAAAAATGGGAATGCACAAGTGCTGAGAGAGATAATTCCAAAAAGTATCTGTTATTTTTCAGGATAGGCAAAAAGTAGGTTGTTTGGCTTTGGTAAATATCCAACCACTAGAGAATTTAACTTTTTCTACTCCCCCTAATTTTTTGGCTACTAGGCCAGTTGCATCCTTAACATTCTTGTGGCATGCACACCCCCCACCACACTTAAAGAATGTTAGGATTAGTTAGAAGTCTCTTTCCAATAAAATTCCACCAAGCTATTATTAGGGGGTTGTACTAGTGGAATTTCCCAAACATGGATTTTGGGGTTCATTTTTTGGTGCGTGAAATAATTTTCTATTTATTATATAGTTTTCAAATTCTTTCTGCACACATGAACTCTAAAATTTTCGTTTTGTTGCGATCTTATATCTTTTTTGTTTACGAGGAAAAATGGGAGAGTGGACACTCAAGTTTGGATCTGAAGAAAAAAAAAAAATTGAACATCCAAAATGGGAATGCACAAATGCTGAGAGAGATAATTCCAAAAAGTATCTATGATTTTTAAGGATAGGCTAAAAGTGAGTTGTTTGGCTCTTGTAAATATCCAACCACTTCAGAATTTAACTTTTTCTACTCCCCCTAATTTTTGGGCCACTAGGCCACTTGCATCCTCAACATGCTTGTGGCATGCACACACCCCACTACACTTAAAGCAACTTGGGATCAGTTAGAAGTCTCTTTCCTATAAAATTCCACCAAGCTATTATGAGGGGTTGTACTAGTGGAATTTCCCAAACATGGATTTTGGGTTTCATTTTTTGGTGCGTGATATAATTTTCTATTTTTTATATAGTTTTCTAATTCTTTTTGCACACTTGAACCCTAAAATTTTCGTTTTGTTGCGATCTTATATCTTTTTTGTTTACGACGAAAAATGGGCAAGTGGAAACTCAAGTTTGGATCCGAAGAAAAAAAAAATTTGAACATACAAAATGGGAATGCACAAATGCTGAGAGAGATAATTCAAAAAAGTATCTGTTATTTTTCAGGATAGGCAAAAAGTGGGTTGTTTGTCTCTGGTAAATATCCAACCACTTGAGAATTTAACTTTTACTACTCCCCCTAATTTTTGGGCCACTAGGCCACTTGCATCCTCAACATGCTTGTGGCATGCACACCCCCCACCACACTTAAAGCATGTTGGGATCAGTTGGAAGTCTCTTTGCTATAAAATTCCACCAAGCTATTATTAGGGGGTTGTACTAGTGGAATTTCCCAAACATGGATTTTGGGGTTCATTTTTTGGTGCGTGAAATAATTTTCTATTTATTATATAGTTTTCAAATTCTTTTTGCACACATGAACTCTAAAATATTCGTTTAATTGCGATCTTATATCTTTTTTGTTTACGAGGAAAAATGGGAGAGTGGAAACTCAAGTTTGGATCTGAAGAAAAAAAAAATTGAACATCCAAAATGGGAATGCACAAATACTGAGAGAGATAATTCAAAAAAGTATCTGTGATTTTTAAGGATAGGCAAAAAGTGGGTTGTTTAGCTCTGGTAAATATCCAACCACTTGAGAATTTAACTTTTTCTACTCCCCCTAAGTTTTGGGCCACTAGGCCACTTGCATCCTCAACATGCTTGTGGCATGCACACCCCCACCACACTTAAAACATGTTCGAATTTGTTATAAGTCTCTTTGCTATAAAATTCCACCAAGCTATTATTAGGGGGTTGTACTAGTGGAATTTCTCAAACATGGATTTTGGGGTTCATTTTTTGGTGCGTGAAATAATTTTCTATTTATTATATAATTTTCAAATTCTTTTTGCACACATGAACTCTAAAATATTCGTTTTGTTGCGATCTTATATCTTTTTTGTTTACGAGGAAAATTGGGAGAGTGGAAACTCAAGTTTGAAACTGAAGAAAAAAAAAAATTTGAACATCCAAAATGGGAATGCACAAATGCTGGGAGAGATAATTCAAAAAAGTATCTGTGATTTTTGAGGATAGGCAAAAAGTGGGTTGTTTGGCTCTGGTAAATATCCAACCACTTGAGAATTTAACTTTTTTTACTCCCCCTAAGTTTTGGGCCACTAGGCCACTTGCATCCTCAACATGCTTGTGGCATGCACACCCCCACCACAATTAAAGCGTGTTCGGATCAGTTAGAAGTCTCTTTCCTATAAAATTCCACCAAGCTATTATTAGGGGGTTGTACTAGTGGAATTTCCCAAACATGGATTTTGGGGTTCATTTTTTTGTGTGTGAAATAATTTTCTATTTATTATATAGTTTTCAAATTCTTTTTGCACACATGAACTCTAAAATATTCGTTTTGTTGCGATCTTTTATCTTTTTTGTTTATGAGGAAAATTGGGAGAGTGGAAACTCAAGTTAGGATATGAAGAAATAAAAAAAATTTGAACATCCAAAATTGGAATGCACAAATGCTGTGAGAGATCATTCCAAAAAGTATCTGTGATTTTTAAGGATAGGCAAAAAGTGGGTTGTTTGGCTCTGGTAAATATCCAATCACTTGAGAATTTAACTTTTTCTACTCCCCCTAATTTTTGGGCCACTAGGCCACTTGCATCCTCAACATGCTTGTAGCATGCACACCCCCCACCACACTTAAAGCATGTTGGGATCAGTTGGAAGTCTCTTTCCTATAAAATTCCACCAAGCTATTATTAGGGGGTTGTACTAGTGGAATTTCCAAAACATGGATTTTGGGGTTCATTTTTTGGTGCGTGAAATAATTTTCTATTCATTATATATTTTTCAAATTGTTTTTGCACACATGAACTCTAAAATATTCGTTTTGTTGCGATCTTATATCTTATTTGTTTACGACGAAAAATGGGAGAGTGGAAACTCAAGTTTGGATCTGAAGAAAAAAAAAATTGAATATCCAAAATGGGAATGCACAAATGCTGAGAGAGATAATTCATAAAAGTATCTGTGATTTTTAAGGATAGGCAAAAAGTGGGTTGTTTGGCACTGGTAAATATCCAACCACTTGAGAATTTAACTTTTTCTACTCCCCCTAATTTTTGGGCCACTAGGCCACTTGCATCCTCAACATGCTTGTGGCATGCACACCCCCCACCACACTTAAAGCATATTGGGATAAGTTAGAAGTCTGTTTCCTATAAAATTCCACCAAGCTATTATTAGGGGGTTGTACTAGTGGAATTTCCCTAACATGGATTTTGGGGTTCATTTTTTGGTGCGTGAAATAATTTTCTATTTATTATATAGTTTTCAAATTCTTTTTGCACACATCAACTCTAAAATATTCATTTTATTGCGATCGTATATCTTTTTTGTTTACGAGGAAAAATTGGAGAGTGGAAACTCAAGTTTGGATCCGAAGAAAAAAAAAATTTGAACATACAAAATGGGAATGCACAAATGCTGAGAGAGATAATTCGAAAAAGTATCTGTTATTTTTCAGGATAGGCAAAAAGTAGGTTGTTTGGCTCTGGTAAATATCCAACCACTTGAGAATTTAACTTTTTCTACTCCCCCTAATTTTTGGGCCACTAGGCCACTTGCATCCTCAACATGCTTGTGGCATGCACACACCCCTCCACACTTAAAGCATGTTGGGATCAGTTAGAAGTCTCTTTCCTATAAAATTCCACCAAGCTATTATTAGGGGGTTGTACTCGTGGAATTTCCGAAACATGGATTTTGGGGTTCATTTTTTGGTGCGTGAAATAAATTTCTATTTATTATATAGTTTTCAAATTCTTTTTGCACACATGAACCCTAAAATTTTCGTTTTGTTGCGATCTTATATCTTTTTTGTTTACGAGGAAAAATGGGAATGCACAAATGCTGAGAGAGAAATTTCCAAAAAGTATCTGTGATTTTTAAGGATAGGCAAAATGTGGGTTGTTTGGCTCTGGTAAATATCCAACCACTTGAGAATTTAACTTTTTCTACTCCCCCTAATTTTTGGGCCACTAGGCCACCTGCATGAGAACATGCTTGTGGCATGCACACCCCCCACCACACTTAAAGCATGTTGGGATCAGTTAGAAGTCTCTTTCCTATAAAATTCACCCAAGCTATTATTAGGGGGTTGTACTAGTGGAATTTCCCAAACATGGATTTTGGGGTTCATTTTTTGGTGCTTGAAATAATTTTCTCTTTATTATATAGTTTTCAAATTCTTTTTGCACACATGAACTCGAAAATTTTCGTTTTGTTGCGATCATATATCTTTTTTGTTTATGAGGAAAAATGGGAGAGTGGAAACTCAAGTTTGGATCTGAAGAAAAAAAAAAAATTTGAACATCCAAAATGGGAATGCACAAATGCTGAGAGAGAGAATTCAAAAAAGTATCTGTGATTTTTAAGGATAGGCAAAAAGTGGGTTGTTTGGCTCTGGTAAATATCCAACAGCTTGAGAATTTAACTTTTTCTACTCCCCCTAATTTTTGGGCCACTTGGCCACTTGCATCCTCAACATGCTTGTGGCATGCACACCCCCCACCACACTTAAAGCATGTTGGGATCAGTTAGACGTCTCTTTCCTATAAAATTCCACCAAGCTATTATTAGGGGGTTGTACTAGTGGAATTTCACAAACGTGGATTTTGGGGTTCATTTTTTGGTGTGTGAAATAATTTTCTATTTATTATATAGTTTTCAAATTCTTTTTGCACACATGAACTCTAAAATTTTCGTTTTGTTGCGATCTTATATCTTTTTTATCTACGAGGAAAAATGGGAGAGTGGAAACTCAAATTTGGATCTGAAGAAAAAAAAAATTGAACATCCAAAATGGGAATGCACGAATGTTGAGAGAGATAATTCCAAAAAGTATCAGTGATTTTTAAGGATAGGCAAAAAGTGGGTTGTTTGGCTCTGGTAAATATCCAACCACTTGAGAATTTAACTTTTTCTACTCCCCCTAATTTTTGGGCCATTAGGCCACTTGCATCCTCAACATGCTTGTGGCATGCACACCCGCCAGCACACTTAAAGCATGTTGGGATCAGTTAGAAGTCTCTTTCCTATAAAATTCCACCAAGCTATTATTAGGGGGTTGTACTAGTGGAATTTCCCAAACATGGATTTTGGGGTTCATTTTTTGGAGCGTGAAATAATTTTCTATTTATTATATAGTTTTCAAATTCTTTTTGCACACTCGAACTCTAAAATTTTCGTTTTGTTGCCATCCTATATCTTTTTTGTTTACGAGGGAAAATGGGAGAGTGGAAACTCAAGTTTGGATCTAAAGAAAAAAAAAAATTTTGAACATCCAAAATGGGAATGCACGAATGCTGAGAGAGATAATTCCAAAAGTATCTATGATTTTTAAGGATAGGCAAAAAGTGGGTTGTTAGGCTCTGGTAAATATCCAACCACTTGAGAATTTAACTTTTTCTACTCCCCCTTATTTTTTAGCCACTAGGCCACTTGCATCCTCAACATGCTTGTGGCATGCACACCCCCACCACACTTAAAGCATGTTGGGATCAGTTAGAAGTCTTTTTCCTATGAAATTCCACCGAGCTATTATTAGGGGGTTGTACAAGTAGAATTTCCCAAACATGGATTTTGGGGTTCATTTTTTGGTGCGTGAAATAATTTTCTATTTATTATATACTTTTCAAATTATTTTTGCACACATGAACTCTAAAATTTTCGTTTTGTTGCGATCTTATATCTTTTTTTTTTTACGAGGAAAAATGCTAGAGTGGAAACTGAAGTTTGGATCTGAAGAAAAAAAAATATTTGAACATACAAAATGGGAATGCACAAATGCTGAGAGAGATAATTCCAAAAAGTATCTGTGATTTTTAACGATAGGCGAAAAGTGGGTTGTTTGGCTCTGGTAAATATCCAACCTCTTGAGAATTTAACTTTTTGTACTCCCCCTAATTTTTCGACCACTAGGCCACTTGCATCCTCAACATGCTTCTGGCATGCACACCCCCACCACACTTAAAGCATGTTGGGATCAGTTAGAAGTCTCTTTCTTATAAAATTCCACCAAGCTATTAATAGGGGGTTGTACTAGTGGAATTTCCCAAACATGGATTTTGGGGTTCATTTTTTGGTGCGTGAAATAATTTTCTTTTTATTATATAGTTTTCAAATTCTTTTTGCACTCATGAACTCTAAAATTTTCGTTTTGTTGCGATCTTATATCTTTTTTGTTTACGAGGAAAAATGGGAGAGTGGAAACTCAAGTTCGGATATGAAGAAAAAAAAAAATTTGAACATCCAAAATGGGAATGCACAAATGCTGAGAGAGATAATTCCAAAAAGTATCTGTGATTTTTTAGGATAGGCAAAAAGTGGGTTGTTTGGCTCTGGTAAATATCCAACCACTTGAGAATTTAACTTTTTGTACTCCCCCTAATTTTTCGGCCACTAGGCCACTTCCATCCTCAACATGCTTGTGGCATGCGCAGCCCCACCACACTAAAAGCGTGTTGGGATCAGTTAGAAGTCTCTTTCCTATAAAATTCCACCAAGCTATTATTAGAGGGTTGTACTTGTGGAATTTCCCAAACATGGATTTTGGGGTTCATTTATTGGTGCGTGAAATAATATTCTATTTATTATATAGTTTTGAAATTCTTTTTGCACACATGAACTCTAAAATTTTTATTTTGTTGCGATCTTATATCTTTTTTGTTTACGAGGAAAAATGGGAGAGTGGAAACTCAAGTTTGGATAAGAAGAAAAAAAAAAATTTTCAACATCCAAAATGGGAATGCACAAATGCTGAGAGAGATAATTCCAAAAAGTATCTGTGATTTTTGAGGATAAGCAAAAAGTGGGTTGTTTGGCTTTGGTAAATATCCAACCACTTGAGAATTTAACTTTTTCTACTCCCCCTAATTTTTGGGCCACTAGGCCACTTGCATCCTCAACATGCTTGTGGCATGCACACCCCCACCACACTTAAAACATGTTGGGATCAGTTAGAAGTCTTTTTCCTATAAAATTCCACCAAGCTATTATTAGGGGGTTGTACTAGTGGAATTTCCCAAACATGGATTTTGGGGTTCATTTTTTTGTGCGTGAAATAATTTTCTATTTATTATATAGTTTTCAAATTCTTTTTGCACACATGAACTCTAAAATTTTCGTTTTGTTGCGATCTTATATCTTTTTTGTTTACGAGGAAAAATGGGAGAGTGGAAACTCAAGATTGGATATGAAGAAAAAAAAAATTTGAACATCCAAAATGGGAATGCACAAATGCTGAGAGAGATAATTCCAAAAAGTATCTATTATTTTTAAGTATAGGCAAAAAGTGGGTTGTTTGGCTCTGGTAAATATCCAACCACTTGAGAATTTAAATTTTTCTACTCCCCGTAATTTTTTGGCCACTAGGCCACTTGCATCCTCAACATGCTTGTGGCATGCACACCCCCCACCGCACTTAAAGCATATTAGGATCAGTTAGAAGTCTCTTTCCTATAAAATTTCACCAAGCTATTATTAGGGGGTTGTACTAGTGGAATTTCCCAAACATGGATTTTGGGGTTCATTTTTTGGTGCGTGAAATAATTTTCTATTTATTATATAGATTTCAAATTCTTTTTGCACACATGAACTCTAAAATTTTCGTTTTGTTGCGATCCTATATCTTTTTTGTTTACGAGGAAAAATGGGAGAGTGGAAACTCAAGTTTGGATGTGAAGAAAAAAAAAAATTGAACATCCAAAATGGGAATGCACAAATACTGAGAGAGATAATTCCAAAAAGTATCTGTAATTTTTAAGGATACGCAAAAAGTGGGTTGTTTGGCTCTGGTAAATATCCAACCACTTGAGAACTTAACTTTTTCTAGTCCCCCAAATTTTTGGGCCACTAGGCCACTTGCATCCTCAACATGCTTGTGGCATGCACACCCCCCACCACACTTAAAGCATGTTGGGATCAGTTAGAAGTCTCATTCTTATAAAATTCCACCAATCTATTATTAGGGGGTTGTACTAGAGGAATTTCCCAAACATGGATTTTGGGGTTCATTTTTTGGTGCGTGAAATAATTTTCTATTTATTATATAGTTTTCAAATTCTTTTTACTCACATGAACTCTAAAATTTTCGTTTTGTTGCGATCTTATATCTTTTTTGTTTACGAGAAAAAATGGGAGAGTGAAAACTCAAGTTAGGATCTGAAGAAAAAAAAAAATTTGAACATCCAAAATGGGAATGCACAAATGCTGAGAGAGATAATTCCAAAAAGAATCTCTTATTTTTAAGTATAGGCAAAAAGTGGGTTGTTTGGCTCTGGTAAATATCCAACCACTTGAGAATTTAAATTTTTCTACTCCCCGTAATTTTTTGGCCACTAGGCCACTTGCATCCTTAACATTATTGTGGCATGCACACCCCCCACCACACTTAAAGCATGTTGGGATTAGTTAAAAGTCTCTTTCCTATAAAATTCCACCAAGCTATTATTAGGGGGTTGTACTAGTGGAATTTCACAAATATGGATTTTGGGGTTCATTTTTTGGTGCGTGAAATAATTTTCTATTTATTATACAGTTTTCAAATTCTTTTTGCACACATGAACTCTAAAATTTTCGTTTTGTTGCGATGTTATATCTTTTTTGTTTACGAGGAAAAATGGGAGAGTGGAAACTCAAATTTGGATCTGAAGAAAAAAAAAATTTGAACATCCAAAATGGGAATGAACGAATGCTGAGAGAGGTAATTCCATAAAGTATCTGTGATTTTTAAGGATAGGCAAAAAGTGGGTTATTTGGCTCTGTTAAATATCCAACCACTTGAGAATTTAACTTTTTCTACTCTCCCTAATTTTTGGGCCACTAGGCCACTTGCATCCCCAACATGCTTGTGGCATCCACACCCCCACCACACTTAAAGCATGTTGGGATAGGTTAGAAGTCTCTTTCCTATAAAATTCCACCAAGCTATTATTAGGGGGTTGTACTAGTGGAATTTCACAAACATGGATTTTGGGGTTCATTTTTTGGTGTGTGAAATAATTTTCTATTTATTATATAGTTTTCAAATTCTTTTTGAACACTTGAACTCTAAAATTTTCGTTTTGTTGCGATCTTATATCTTTTTTCTTTGAGAGGAAAAATGGGAGAGTGGAAACTCAAGTTTGGATCTGAAGAAAAAAAAAATTTGTACATCCAAAATGGGAATGCACAAATGCTGAGAGAGATAATTCCAAAAAGTATCTGTGATTTATAACGATAGGCAAAAAGTGGGTTGTTTGGCTCTGGTAAATTTCCAACCACTTGAGAATTTAACTTTTTCTACTCCCCCTAATTTTTGGGCCACTAGGCCACTTGCATCCTCAACATGCTTGTCGCATACACACCCCCCACCACACTTAAAGCATGTTGGGATCAGTTAGAAGTCTCTTTCCTATAAAATTCCACCAAGCTATTATTAGGGGGTTGTACTTGTGGAATTTCACAAACATGGATTTTGGGGTTCATTTTTTGGTGCGTGAAATAATTTTCTATTTATTATATAGTTTTGAATTTTCTTTTTGCACACATGAACTCTAAAATTTTCGTTTTGTTGCGATCTTATATTATTTTTTTCACGAGGAAAAATGGGAGAGTGGAAACAAATGTTCGGATTTGAAGAAAAAAAAAAATTTGAACATCCAAAATGGGAATGGACAAATGCTGAGAGAGATAATTCCAAAAAGTATCTGTGATTTTTAAGGATAGCCAAAAATGGGTTGTTTGGCGCTGGTAAATATCCAACCACTTGAGAATTTAACTTTTTCTACTCCCCCTAATTTTTGGGCCACTAGGCCACTTGCAACCTCAACATGCTTGTGGCATGCACACCCCCCACCACACTTAAAGCATATTGGGATCAGTTAGAAGTCTCTTTCCTATAAAATTCCACCAAGCTATTATTAGGGGGTTGTACTAGTGGAATTTCCCAAACATTGATTTTGGGGTTCATTTTTTGGTGCGTGAAATAATTTTCTATTTATTACATAGTTTTCAAATTCTTTTTGCAAACTTGATCTCTAAAATTTTCGTTTTGTTGTGACCCATATCTTTTTTGTTGACGAGGAAAAATGGGAGAGTGGAAACTCAAGATTGGATCTGAAGAAAAAAAAAATTTTGAACAACCAAAATGGGAAGGGAGAAATGCTGAGAGAGATAATTCCAAAAAGCATCTGTGATTTTTAAGGACAGGCAAAAAGTGGGTTGTTTGGCTCTGGTAAAAATCCAACCACTTGAGAATTTAACTTTTTCTACTCCCCCTAATTTTTGGACCACTAGGCCACTTGCATCCTCAACATGCTCGTGGCATGCACACCCGCCACCACACTTAAAGCATGTTGGGATCAGTTAGAACTCTCTTGCCTATAAAATTCCACCAAGCTATTATTAGGGGGTTGAACATGTGGAATTTCCCAAACATGGATTTTGGGGTTCATTTTTTGGTGCGTGAAATAATTTTCTATTTATTATATAGTTTTGAATTTTCATTTTGCACACATGAACTCTAAAATTTTCGTTTTGTTGCGATCTCATATCTTTTTTGTTTGCGAGGAAAAATGGGAGAGTGGAAACTCAAGTTTGGATCTGAAGAAAAAAAAAAATTTTGAACATCCAGAATGGGAATGCACAAATGCTGAGAGAGATAATTCCAAAAAGTATCTGTGATTTTTAAGGATAGGTAAAAAGTGGGTTGTTTGGCTCTGGTAAATATCCAACCACTTGAGAATTTTACTTTTTATACACCCCCTAATTTTTGGGCCACTAGACCACTTGCATCCTAAACATGCTTGTGGCATGCACACCCGCCACCACACATAAAGCATGTTGGGATCAGTTAGAAGTCTCTTTCCAATAAAATTCCACCAAGCTATTATTAGGGGGTTGTACTTGTGGAATTTCCCAAACATGGATTTTGGGGTTCATTTTTTGGTGCGTGAAATAATTTTTTATTTATTACATAGTTTTCAAATTCTTTTTGCAAACTTGAACTCTAAAATTTTCGTTTTGTTGTGACCCATATCTTTTTTGTTTACGAGGAAAAATGGGAGAGTGGAAACTCAAGATTGGATCTGAAGAAAAAAAAAATATTTGAACAACCAAAATGGGAATGGACAAATCCTGAGAGAGATAATTCCAAAAAGTATCTGTGATTTTTAAGGACAGGCAAAAAGTGGGTTGTTTGGCTCTGGTAAATATCCAACCACTTGAGAATTTAACTTTTTCTACTCCCCCTAATTTTTGGGCCACTAGGCCACTTGCATCCTCAACATGCTTGTGGCATGCACACCCCCACCACACTTAATGCATGTTGGGATCAGCTAGAAGTCTCTTTCCTATAAAATTCCACCAAGCTATTATTTGGGGATTGTACATGTGGAATTTCCCAAACATAGATTTTGGGGTTCATTTTTTGGTGTGTGAAATAATTTCCTATTTATTATATAGTTTTCAAATTCTTTTTGCACACATGAACTCTAAAATTTTCGTTTTGTTGCAATCTTATATCTTTTTTGTTTACGAGGAAAAATGGGAGAGTGGAAACTCAAGTTTGGATCTGAAGAAAAAAAAAAATTTGAACATCCAAAATGGGAATGCACAAATGCTGAGAGAGATAATTCCAAAAAGTATCTGTGATTTTTAAGGATGGGCTAAAAGTGGGTTGTTTGGCTCATGTAAATATCCAACCACTTGAGAATTTAACTTTTTCTACTCCCCCTAATTTTTGGGCCACTAGGCCACGTGCATCCTCAACATGCTTGTGGCTTGCACACCCCCCACCACACTTAGAGCATGTTGGGATCAGTTAGAAGTCTCTTTCCTAGAAAATTCCACCAAGCTATTATTAGGGGGTTGTACATGTGGAATTTGCCAAACATGGATTTTGGGGTTCATTTTTTGGTGGGTGAAATAATTTTCTATTTATTATATAGTTTTCAAATTCTTTTTGCACACATGAACTCTAAAATTTTCGTTTTGTTGCGATCTTATATCTTTTTTGTTTACGAAGAAAAATGGGAGAGTGGAAACTCAAGTTTGGATCTGAAGAAAAAAAAAAAATTTGAACATCCAAAATGGGAATGCACAAATACTGAGAGAGATAATTCAGAAAAGTATCTGTGATTTTAAAGGATAGGAAAAAAGTGGGTTGTTTGGCTCTGGTAAATATCCAACCACTTGAGAATTTAACTTTTCCTACTCCCCCTAATTTTTGGGACACTAGGCCACTTGCATCCTCAACATGCTTGTGGCATGCACACCCCCATTAATGCATGTTGGGATCAGTTAGAAGTCTCTTTCCTATAAAATTCCACCAAGCTATTACTATGGGGTTGTACATGTGGAATTTCCCAAACGTGGATTTTGGGGTTCATTTTTTGGTGCGTGAAATAATTTTCTATTTATTATATATTTTTCAATTATTTTTGCACACGTGAACTCTAAAATTTTTGTTTTGTTGCGATCTTATATCTTTTTTGTTGACGAGGAAAAATGGGAGAGTGGAAACTAAAGTTTGGATCTGAAGAAAAAAAAAATTTGAACATCCAAAATGGGAATGCACAAATACTGAGAGAGATAATTCCAAAAAGTATCTGTGATTTTTAAGGATAGGCAAAAACTGGGTTGTTTGGCTCTGGTAAATATCCAACCACTTGAGAATTTAACTTTTTCTACTACCCCTAATTTTTGGGCCACTAGGCCACTTGCATCCTCAACATGCTTGTGGCATGCGCCCACCACACTTAAAGCATGTTGGGATGAGTTAGAAGTTTCTTTCCTATAAAATTCCACCAAGCTATTATTAGGGGGTTGTACATATGGAATTTCCCAAACGTGGATTTTGGGGTTCATTTTTTGGTGCGTGAAATAATTTTCAATTTATTATATAGTATTCAAATTCTTTTTGCACACATGAACTCTAAAATTTTCGTTTTGTTGTGATCTTATAAGTTTTTTGTTTACGTGGAAAAATGGGATAGTGGAAGCTCAAGTTTGGATCTGAAGAAAAAAAAAAATTTGAACATCCAAAATGGGAATGCACAAATGCTGAGAGAGATAATTCCAAAAAGTATCTGTGATTTTTAAGGATGGGCAAAAAGTGGGTTGTTTGGCTCTGGTAAATATCCAACCACATTAGAATTTAACTTTTTCTACTCCCCCTAATTTTTGGGCCACTAGGCCACTTGCATCCTCAACATACTTGTGGCATGCACACCCCTACCACACTTAAAGCATGTATGGATCAGCTAGACGTCTCTGTCCTATAAAATTCCACCAAGCAATTATTAGGGGGTTGTACATGTGGAATTTCCCAAACATGGATTTTGGGGTTCATTTTTTGGTGCGTGAAATAATTTTCTACTTATTATATAGTTTTCAAATTCTTTTTGCACACATGAACTCTAAAATTTTCGTTTTGTTGCGATCTTATATCTTTTTTGTTTACGAGGAAAAATGGGAGAGTGGAAACTAAAGTTTGGATCTGAAGAAAAAAAAAATTTGAACATCCAAAATGGGAATGCACAAATGCTGAGAGAGATAATTCCAAAAAGTATCTGTGAATTTTAAGGATGGGCAAAAAGTGGATTGTTTGGCTCTGGTAAATATCCAACCACTTGAGAATATTACTTTTTCTACTCCCCCTAATTTTTGGGCCACTAGGCCACTTGCATCCTCAACATGCTTGTGGCATGCACACCCCCACCACACTTAATGCATGTTGGGATCAGTTAGAAGTCTCTTTCCTATAAAATTCCACCAAGCTATTACTTGGGGGTTGTACATGTGGAATTTCCCAAACGAGGATTTTGGGGTTCATTTTTTGCTGCGTGAAATAATTTTCTATTTATTATATAGTTTTCAATTCTTTTTGCACACATAAACTCTAAAATTTTCGTTTTGTTGCGATCTTATATCTTTTTTGTTTACGAGGAAAAATGGGAGAGTGGAAACTCAAGTTTGGATCTGAAGAAAAAAAAAAATTGAACATCCAAAATGGCAATGCACAAATGCTGAGAGAGATAATTCCAAAAAGTATCTGTGATTTTTAAGGATGGACAAAAAGTGGGTTGTTTGGCTCTGGTAAATATCCAACCACTTGAGAATTTAACTTTTTCTATTTGCCCTAATTTCTGGGCCACTAGGCCACTTGCATCCTCAACATGCTTGTGGCATGCACACCCCCACCACACTTAAAGCATGTTGGGATCAGTTAGAAGTCTCTTTCCAGTAAAATTCCACCAAGCTATTAATAGGGGGTTTTATATGTGGAATTTCCAAAACATGGATTTTGGGGGTCATTTTTTGGTGCGTGAAATAATTTTTTATTTATTATATAGTTTTCGAATTCTTTTTGTACACATGAACTCTAAAATTTTCGTTTTGTTGCGATCTTATATCTTTTTTGTTTACGAGGAAAAATGGGAGAGTGGAAACTCAAGTTTGGATCTGAAGAAAAAAAAACAAATTTGAACATCCAAAATGGGAATGCACAAATGCTGAGAGAGATAATTCATAAAATTATCTGTGATTTTTAAAGATGGGCAAAAAGTGGGTTGTTTCGCTCGGGTAAATATTCAACCACTTGAGAATTTAACTTTTTCTACTACCCCGAATTTTTGGGCCACTAGGCCACTTGCATCCTCAACATGCTTGTAGCATGCACACCCCCACCACACTTAAAGCAGGTTGGGATTAGTTAGAAGTCCCTTTCATATAAAATTCCACCAAGCTATTTTTAGGGGGTTGTACATGTGGAATTTCCCAAACATGGATTTTGGGGTTCATTTTTTGGTGCGTGAAATAATTTTCTATTTATTATATAGTTTTCAAATTCTTTTTGCAGACAAGAACTCTAAAATTTTCGTTTTGTTGCGATCTTATATCTTTTTTGTTTACGAGGAAAAATGGGAGAATGGAAACTCAAGTTTGGATCTGAAGAAAAAAAAAATTTGAACATCCAAAATGGGAATGCACAAATGCTGAGAGAGATAATTCCAAAAAGTATCTGTGATTTTTAAGGATGGGCAAAAAGTGGGTTGTTTGGCTCTGGTAAATATCCAACCACTTGAGAATTTAACTTTTTCTACTCCACCTAATTTTTGGGCCACTAGGCCACTTGCATCCTCAACATGCTTGAGGCATGCACACCCCCACCACACTTAAAGCATGTTGGGATCAGTTCGAAGTCTCTTTCCTCTAAAATTCCACCAAGCTATTATTAGGGGGTTGTACATGTGGAATTTCCCAAACGTGGATTTTGGGGTTCATTTTTTGGTGCGTGAAATAATTTTCTATGTATTATATAGTTTTCAAATTCTTTTTGCAGACACGAACTCTAAAATTTTAGTTTTCTTGCGATCTTATATCTTTTTTGTTTACGAGGAAAAATGGGAGAGTGGAAACTCAAGTTTGGATCTGAAGAAAAAAAAAAATTTGAACATCAAAAATGGGAATGCACAAATGCAGAGAGAGATAATACATAATAAGTATCTGTGATTTTTAAGGATGGGCAAAAAGTGGGTTGTTTGGCTCTGGTAAATATCCAACCACTTGAGAATTTAACTATTTCTACACCCCCTAATTTTTGGGCCACTAGGCCACTTTCATCCTCAACATGCTTGTGGCATGCACACCCCCACCACACTTAAAGCATGTTGGGATCAGTTAGAAGTCTCTTTCCTATAAAATTCCACCAAGCTATTATTAGGGGGTTGTACATGTGGAATTTCCCAAACGTGGATTTTGGGGTTCATTTTTTGGTGCGTGAAATAATTTTCTACGTATTATATAGTTTTCAATTCTTTTTGCACACATGAACTCTAAAATTTTCGTTTTGTTGCAATCTTATCTGTTTTTTGTTTACGAGGAAAAATGGGAGAGTGGAAACTCAGGTTAGGAACTGAAGAAAAAAAAAAAATTGAACATCCAAAATGGGAATGCACAAATGCTGAGAGAGATAATTCCAAAAAGTATCTGTGATTTTTAAGGATGGGCAAAAAGTGGGTTGTTTGGCTCTAGTAAATATCCAACCACTTGAGAATTTAACTTTTTCTACTCCCCCTAATTTTTGGGCCACTAGGCCACTTGCATCCTCAACATGCTTGTGGCATGCACACCCCCACCACACTTAAAGCATGTTGGGATCAGTTAGAAGACTCATTCCTATAAAATTCCACCAAGCTATTATTAGGGGGTTGTACATGTGGAATTTCCCAAACGTGGATTTTGGGGTTCATTTTTTGGTGCGTGAAATAATTTTCTTTTTATTATATAGTTTTAAAATTCTTTTTGCACACATGAACTCTAAAATTTTCGTTTTGTTGCGATCTTATCTGTTTTTTGTTTACGAGGAAAAATGGGAGAGTGGAAACTCAAGTTCAGATCTGAAGAAAAAAAAAAATTTTGAACATCAAAAATGGGAATGCACAAATGCAAAGAGAGATAATTCATAATAAGTATTTGTGATTTTTAAGGATGGGCAAAAAGTGGGTTGTTTGGCTCTGGTAAATATCCAACCACTTGAGAATTTAACTTTTTCTACTCCCCCTAATTTTTGGGCAACTAGGCCACTTGCATCCTCAACATGCTTGTGGCATGCACACCCCCACCACACTTAAAGCATGTTGGGATCAGTTAGAAGTCTCTTTCCTATAAAATTCCACCAAGCTATTATTAGGGGGTTGTACATGTAGAATTTCCCAAACGTGGATTTTGGGGTTCATTTTTTGGTGCGTGAAATAATTTTCTATTTATTATATAGTTTTCAAACTCTTTTTGCACACATGAACTCTAAAATTTTCGTTTTGTTGCGATCTTATATGTTTTTTGTTTACGAGGAAAAATGGGAGAGTGGAAACTCAATTTTGGATCTGAAGCAAAAAAAAAAAATTTGAACATCCAAAATGGGAATGCACAAATGCTGAGAGAGATAATTCCAAAAAGTATCTGTGATTTTTAAGGATGGGCAAAAAGTGGGTTGTTTGGCTCTGGTAAATATCCAACCACTTGAGAATTTAACTTTTTCTACTCCCCCTAATTTTTGGGCCACTAGGCCACTTGCATCCTCAACATGCTGTGGCATGCACACCCCCACCACACTTAATGCATGTTGGGATCAGTTAGAAGTCTCTTTCCTATAAAATTCCACCAAGCTATTACTAGGGGGTTCTACATGTGGAATTTCCCAAATGTGGATTTTGGGGTTCATTTTTTGGTGCGTGAAATAATTTTCTATTTATTATATAGTTTTCAATTCTTTTTGCACACATGAACTCTAAAATTCTCGTTTTGTTGTGGTCTTATATCTTTTTTGTTTACGAGGAAAAATGGGAGAGTGGAAACTCAAGTTTGGATCTGAAGAAAAAAAAAAAAATTTGAACATCCAAAATGGGAATGCGCAAATGCTGAGAGAGATAATTCCAAAAAGTATCTGTGATTTTTAAGGATGGGCAAAAAGTGGGTTGTTTGGCTCTGGTAAATATCCAACCACTTGAGAATTTAACTTTTTCTACTCCCCCTAATTTTTGGGCCACTAGGCCACTTGCATCCTCAACATGCTTGTGGTATGCACAACCCCACCACACTTAAAGCATGTTGGGAACAGTTATAAGTCTCTTTCCCATAAAATTCCACCAAGCTATTATTAGGAGGTTGTACATGTGGAATTTGCCAAACATAGATTTTGGGGGTCATTTTTTGGTGCGTGAAATAATTTTCTATTTATTATATAGTTTTCAAATTCTTTTTCCACACATGAACTGTAAAATTTTCGTTTTGTTGCGATCTTATATGTTTTTTGTTTACGAGCAAAAATGGGAGAGTGGAAACTCAAGTACGGGTCTGAAGAAAAAAAAATTTGAACATTCAAAATGGGGATGCACAAATGCTGAGAGAGATAATTCCAAAAAGTATCTGTGATTTTTAAGGATGGGCAAAAAGTGGGTTGTTTGGCTCTAGTAAATATCCAACCACTTGAGAATTTAACTTTTTCTACTCCCCCTAATTTTTGGGCCACTAGGCCACTTGCATCCTCAACATGCTTGTGGCATGCACACCCCCACCACACTTAAAGCATGTTGGGATCAGTTAGAAGTCTCTTTCCTATAAAATTCCACCAAGCTATTATTAGGGGGTTGTACGTGTGGAATTTCCCAAACGTGGATTTTGGGGTTCATTTTTTGGTGCGTGAAATAATTTTCTATTTATTATATAGTTTTCAAATTCTTTTTGCACACATGAACTCTAAAATTTTCGTTTTTTTGCGATCTTATATCTTTTTTGTTTACGTGGGAAAATGGGAGAGTGGAAACTCAAGTTTGGAGCTGAAGAAAAAAAAAATTTTGAACATCCAAAATGGGAATGCACAAATGCTGAGAGAGATAATTCCAAAAAGTATCTGTGATTTTTAAGGATGGGCAAAAAGTGGGTTGTTTGGCTCTGGTAAATATCCAACCTCTTTAGAATTTAACTTTTTCAACTCCCCCTAATTTTTGGGCCACAAGGCCACTTGCATCCTCAGCATGCTTGTGGCATGCACACCCCCACCACACTTAAAGCATGTTGGGATCAGTTTGAAGTCTTTTTCCTATAAAATTCCACCAAGCTATTATTAGGGAGTTGTACATGTGGAATTTGCCAACCTGGATTTTGGGGTTCATTTTTTGGGGCGTGAAATAATTTTCTATGTATTATATAGTTTTCAATTCTTTTTGCACACATGAACTCTAAAATTTTCGTTTTGTTGCGATCTTATATGTTTTTTGTTTACGAGGAAAAATGGGAGAGTGGAAACTCAAGTTTGGATCTGAAGAAAAAAAAAAATTGTACATCAAAAATGGGAATGCACAAATGCAGAGAGAGATAATACATAATAAGTATCTGTGATTTTTAAGGATGGGCAAAAAGTGGGTTGTTTGGCTCTGGTAAATATCCAACCACTTGAGAATTAAACTATTTCTACACCCCCTAATTTTTGGGCTACTAGGCCACTTGCATCCTCATGATGCTTGTGGCATGCACACCCCCACCACACTTAAAGCATGTTGGGATCAGTTAGAAGTCTCTTTCCCATAAAATTCCACCAAGCTATTATTAGGAGGTTGTACATGTGGTATTTGCCAAACATGGATTTTGGGGTTGATTTTTTGGTGCGTGAAATAATTTTCTATTTATTATATAGTTTTCAAATTCTTTTTGCACATGAACTGTAAAATTTTTCGTTTTGTTGAGATCTTATATGTTTTTTGTTTACGAGGAAAAATGGGAGAATGGAAACTCAAGTACGGGTCTGAAGAAAAAAAAAAATTTGAACATTCAAAATGGGGATGCACAAATGCTGAGAGAGATCATTCCAAAAAGTATCTGTGATTTTTAAGGATGGGCAAAAAGTGGGTTGCTTGGCTCTAGTAAATATCCAACCACTTGAGAATTTAACTTTTTCTACTCCCCCTAATTTTTGGGCCACTAGGCCACTTGCATCCTCAACATGCTTGTGGCATGCACACCCCCACCACACTTAAAGCATGTTGGGATCAGTTAGAAGTCTCTTTCCTATAAAATTCCACCAAGCTATTATTAGGGGGTTGTACGTGTGGAATTTCCCAAACGTAGATTTTGGGGTTCATTTTTTGGTGCGTGAAATAATTTTCTATTTATTATATAGTTTTCAAATTCTTTTTGCACACATGAACTCTAAAATTTTCATTTTGTTGCGATCTTATATCTTTTTTGTTTACGAGAAAAAATGGGAGAGTGGCAAGTCAAGTTTGGATCTGAAGAAAAAAAAAAATTTGAACATCCAACATGGGAATGCACAAATGCTGAGAGAGATAATTCCAAAAAGTATCTGTGATTTTTAAGGATGGACAAAAAGTGGGTTGTTTGGCTCTGGTAAATATCCAACCACTTGAGAATTTAACTTTTTCTACTCCCCCCAATTTTTCGGCCACTAGGCCACTTGCATCCTCAACATGCTTGTGGCATGCACACCCCCACCACTCTTAAAGCATGTTGGGATCAGTTAGAAGTCTCTTTCCTATAAAATTCCACCTAACTATTATTAGGGGGTTGTACATGTGGAATTTCCCAAACGTGGATTTTGGGGTTAATTTTTTGGTGCCTGAAATAATTTTCTATTTATTATATAGTTTTCAAATTCTTTTTGCTCACATGAACTCTAAAATTTTCGTTTTGTTGCGATCTTATATCTTTTTTGTTTACGAGAAAAAATGGGTGAGTGGAAACTCAAGTTTGGATCTGAAGAAAAAAAAAATTTGAACATCCAAAATGGGAATGCACAAATGCTGAGAGAGATAATTCCAAAAAGTTTCTGTGATTTTTAAGGATGGGCAAAAAGTGGGTTGTTTGGCTTTGTTAAATATCCAACCACTTTAAAATTTAACTTTTT
Source organism: Aristolochia californica (assembly GCF_029961685.1). Taxonomy (NCBI): domain Eukaryota; kingdom Viridiplantae; phylum Streptophyta; class Magnoliopsida; order Piperales; family Aristolochiaceae; genus Aristolochia; species Aristolochia californica. Next base: position 297,021 of record NW_027181970.1, on the reverse strand, counting down.
CAACTCCCCCTAATTTTTGGGCCACAAGGCCACTTGCATCCTCAACATGCTTGTGGCATGCACACCCCCACCACACTTAAAGCATGTTGGGATCAGTTAGAAGTCTCTTTCCTATAAAATTCCACCAAGCTATTATTAGGGGGTTGTACATGTGGAATTTCCCAACCTAGATTTTGGGGTTCATTTTTTGGTGCGTGAAATAATTTTCTATGTATTATATAGTTTTCAATTCTTTTTGCACACATGAACTCTAAAATTTTCGTTTTGTTGCGATCTTATATGTTTTTTGTTTACGAGGAAAAATGGGAGAGTGGAAACTCAAGTTTGGATCTGAAGAAAAAAAAAAATTTGAACATCCAAAATTGGAATGGACAAATGCTGAGAGAGATAATTCCAAAAAGTATCTATGATTTTTAAGGATGGGCAAAAAGTGGGTTGTTTGGCTCTGGTAAATATCCAACCACTTGAGAATTTAACTTTTTCTACTCCCCCTAATTTTCGGCCACTAGGCCACTTGCATCCTCAACATGCTTGTGGCATGCACAACCCCACCTCACTTAAATCATGTTGGGATCAGTTAGAAGTTTATTTCCTATAAAATTCCACCAAGCTATTATTAGGGGGATGATGTGGAATTTCCCAAACGTGGATTTTGGGGTTCATTTTTTGGTGCGTGAAATAATTTTCTATTTATTATTTAGTTTTCAAATTTTTTTTGCACACATGAACTCTAAAATTTTCATTTTGCTGCGATCTTATATCTTTTTCTTTCACGAGGAAAAATGGGAGAGTGGAAACTCAAGTTTGGATCTGAAGAAAAGAAAAAAAATTTGAACATCCAAAATGGGAATGCACAAATGCTGAGAGAGATAATTCCAAAAAGTATCTGTGATTTTTAATGATGGGCAAAAAGTGGGTTGTTTGGCTCTGGTAAATATCCAACCACTTGAGAATTTAACTTTTTCTACTCCCCCTATTTTTTGGGCCACTAGGCCACTTGCATCCTCAACATGTTGTGGCATGCACACCCCCACCATACTTAATGCATGTTGGGATCAATTAGAAGTCTCTTTGCTATAAAATTCCACCACGCTATTATTAGGGGGTTGTACATGTGGAATTTCCCAAACGTGGATTTTGGGGTTCATTTTTTGGTGCGTGAAATAATTTTCTATTTATTATATAGTTTTCAAATTCTTTTTGCACACATGAACTCTAAAATTTTTGTTTTATTGCGATCTTATATCTTTTTTGTTTACGAGGAAAAATGGGAGAGAGGAAACTCAAGTTTGGATCTGAAGAAAAAAAAAAAAATTTGAACATCCAAAATGGGAATGCACAAATGCTGAGAGAGATAATTCTAAAAAGTATCTTTGATTTTTAAGGATAGGCAAAAAGTGGGTTGTTTGGCTCTGGTAAATATGCAACCACTTGAGAATTTAACTTTTTCTACTCCTCCTAATTTTTGGGCCACTAGGCCACTTGCATCCTCAACATGCTTGTGGCATGCACACCCCCCCCCCCCCCACACTTAAAGCATGTTGGGATCAGTTAGAAGTCTCTTTCCTATAAAATTCCACCACGCTATTATTAGGGGGTTGTACATGTGGAATTTCCCAAACGTGGATTTTGGGGTTCATTTTTTGGTGCGTGAAATAATTTACTATTTATTATATAGTTTTCAAATTCTTTTTGCACACATGAACTCAAAAATTTTCGTTTTGTTGCGATCTTATATCTTTTTTGTTTACGTGGGAAAATGGGATAGTGGAAACTCAAGTTTGGAGCTGAAGAAAAAAAAAATTTTGAACATCCAAAATGGGAATGCACAAATGCTGAGAGAGATAATTCCAAAAAGTATCTGTGATTTTTAAGGATGGGCAAAAAGTGGGTTGTTTGGCTCTGGTAAATATCCAACCACTTTAAAATTTAACTTTTTCAACTCCCCCTAATTTTTGGGCCACAAGGCCACTTGCATCCTCAACATGCTTGTGGCATGCACACCCCCACCACACTTAAAGCATGTTGGGATCAGTTAGAAGTCTCTTTCCTATAAAATTCCACCAAGCTATTATTAGGGGGTTGTACATGTGGAATTTCCCAACCTGGATTTTGGGGTTCATTTTTTGGTGCGTGAAATAATTTTCTATTTATTATATAGTTTTCAAATTCATTTTGCCCACATGAACTCTAAAATTTTCGTTTTATTGCGATCTTATATCTTTTTTGTTTACGAGGAAAAATGGGAGAGAGGAAACTCAAGTTTGGATCTGAAGAAAAAAAAAAAATTTGAACATCCAAAATGGGAATGCACAAATGCTGAGAGAGATAATTCTAAAAAGTATCTTTGATTTTTAAGGATAGGCAAAAAGTGGGTTGTTTGGCTCTGGTAAATATGCAACCACTTGAGAATTTAACTTTTTCTACTCTCCCTAATTTTTGGGCCACTAGGCCATTTGCATCCTCAACATGCTTGTGGCATGCACACCCCCACCACACTTAAAGCATGTTGGGATCAGTTAGAAATCTCTTTCCCATAAAATTCCACCAAGCTATTATAAGGGGGTTGTACGTGTGGAATTTCCCAAACACGGATTTTGGGGTTCATTTTTTGGTGCGAGAAATAATTTTCTATTTATTATATAGTTTTCAAATTCTTTTTGCACACTTAAAATCTAAAATTTTAGTTTTGTTGCGATCTTATATCTTTTTTGTTTACGAGGAAAAATGGGAGAGTTGAAACTCAAGTTTGGATCAGAAGAAAAAAAAAATTTGAACATCAAAAATGGGAATGCACAAATGCTGAGAGAGATAATTCCAAACAGTATCTGTGATTTTTAAGGATGGGCAAAAAGTGGGTTGTTTGGCTGTGTTAAATATCCAACCACTTGAGAATTTAACTGTTTCTTCTCCCCCTAATTTTTGGGCCACTAGGCCACTTGCATCCTCTACATGCATGTGGCATGCACACCCCCACTACACTTAAAGCATGTTGGGATCAGTTAGAAGTCTCTTTCCTATAAAATTCCACCAAACTATTATTAGGGGGTTGTACATGTGGAATTTCCCTTACATGGATTTTGGGTTTCATTTTTTGGTGCGTGAAATAATTTTCTATTTATTATATAGTTTTCAAATTCTTTTTGCACACATGAACTCTAAAATTTTTGTTTTGTTGCGATCTTATATCTTTTTTGTTTACGAGGAAAAATGGGAGAGTGGAAACTCAAGTTTGGATCTGAAGAAAAAAAAAAAAATTTGAACATCCAAAATGGGAATGGACAAATGCTGAGAGAGATAATTCCAAAAAGTATCTATGATTTTTAAGGATGGGCAAAAAGTGGGTTGTTTGGCTCTGGTAAATATCCAACCACTTGAGAATTTAACTTTTTCTACTCCCCCTAATTTTCGGCCACTAGGCCACTTGCATCCTCAACATGCTTGTGGCATGCACAACCCCACCTCACTTAAATCATGTTGGGATCAGTTAGAAGTCTCTTTCCTATAAAATTCCACCAAGCTATTATTAGGGGGATGATGTGGAATTTCCCAAACGTGGATTTTGGGGTTCATTTTTTGGTGCGTGAAATAATTTTCTATTTATTATATAGTTTTCAAATTTTTTTTGCACACATGAACTCTAAAATTTTCATTTTGCTGCGATCTTATATCTTTTTTGTTTACGAGGAAAAATGGGAGAGTGGAAACTCAAGTTTGGATCTGAAGAAAAGAAAAAAAATTTGAACATCCAAAATGGGAATGCACAAATGCTGAGAGAGATAATTCCAAAAAGTATCTGTGATTTTTAATGATGGGCAAAAAGTGGGTTGTTTGGCTCTGGTAAATATCCAACCACTTGAGAATTTAACTTTTTCTACTCCCCCTAATTTTTGGGCCACTAGGCTACTTGCGTCCTCAACATGCTTGTGGCATGCACACCCCCACCACACTTAAAGCATGTTGGGATTAGTTAGAAGTCTCTTTCCTATAAAATTCCTCCAAGCTATTATTAGGGGGTTGTAGATGTGGAATTTCCCAAACATGGATTTTGGGGTTCATTTTTTGGTGCGTGAAATAATTTTCTATTTATTATATAGTTTTCAAATTCTTTTTGCACACATGAACTCTAAAATTTTCGTTTTATTGCGATCTTATATCTTTTTTGTTTACGAGGAAAAATGGGAGAGAGGAAACTCAAGTTTGGATCTGAAGAAAAAAAAAAAAATTTGAACATCCAAAATGGGAATGCACAAATGCTGAGAGAGATAATTCTAAAAAGAATCTTTGTTTTTTAAGGATAGGCAAAAAGTGGGTTGTTTGGCTCTGGTAAATATGCAACCACTTGAGAATTTAACTTTTTCTACTCTCCCTAATTTTTGGGCCACTAGGCCATTTGCATCCTCAACATGCTTGTGGCATGCACACCCCCACCACACTTAAAGCATGTTGGGATCAGTTAGAAATCTCTTTCCCATAAAATTCCACCAAGCTATTATTAGGGGGTTGTACGTGTGGAATTTCCCAAACACGGATTTTGGGGTTCATTTTTTGGTGCGAGAAATAATTTTCTATTTATTATATAGTTTTCAAATTCTTTTTGCACACTTAAAATCTAAAATTTTAGTTTTGTTGCGATCTTATATCTTTTTTGTTTACGAGGAAAAATGGGAGAGTTGAAACTCAAGTTTGGATCAGAAGAAAAAAAAAATTTGAACATCAAAAATGGGAATGCACAAATGCTGAGAGAGATAATTCCAAACAGTATCTGTGATTTTTAAGGATGGGCAAAAAGTGGGTTGTTTGGCTGTGTTAAATATCCAACCACTTTAGAATTTAACTGTTTCTTCTCCCCCTAATTTTTGGGCCACTAGGCCACTTGCATCCTCAACATGCATGTGGCATGCACACCCCCACTACACTTAAAGCATGTTGGGATCAGTTAGAAGTCTCTTTCCTATAAAATTCCACCAAGCTATTATTAGGGGGTTGTACATGTGGAATTTCCCTTACATGGATTTTGGGTTTCATTTTTTGGTGCGTGAAATAATTTTCTATCTATTATATAGTTTTCAAATTCTTTTTGCACAGATGAACTCTAAAATTTTCGTTTTGTTGCGATCTTATATCTTTTTTGTTTATGAGGAAAAATGGGAGAGTGGAAACTCAAGTTTGGATCTGAAGAAAAAAAAATTTGAACATCAAAAATGGGAATGCACAAATGCTGAGAAAGATAATTCCAAAAAGTATCTGTGATTTTTAAGGATGGGCAGAAAGTGGGGTGTTTGGCTCTGGTAAATATCCAACCACTTGAGAATTTAACTTTTTCTACTCCCCCTAATTTTTGGGCCACTATGCCACTTGCATCCTCAACATGCTTGTGGCATGCACACCCCCACCATACTTAAAGCATGTTGGGATCAGTTAGAAGTCTCTTTCCTATAAAATTCCACCAAGCTATTATTAAGGGGTTGTACGTGTAGAATTTGCCATACATGGATTTTGGGGTTCATTTTTAGGTGCGTGAATTAATTTTCTATTTATTATATAGTTTTCAAATTCTTTTTGCACACATGAACTCTAAAATTTTAGTTTTGTTGTGATCTTGTATCTTTTTTGTTTACGAGGAAAAATGGGAGAGTGGAAACTCAAGTTTGGATCTGAAGAAAAAAAAAAAAACTGAACATCCAAAATGGGAATGCACAAATGCTGAGAGAGATCATTCCAAAAAGTATTTGTGATTTTTAAGGATGGGCAAAAAGTGGGTTGTTTGGCTCTGGTAAATATCCAACCACTTGAGAATTTAACTTTTTCTACTCCCCCTAATTTTTGGGCCACTAAGCCACTTACATCCTCAACATGCTTGTGGCATGCGCACCCCCACCACACTTAAAGCATGTTGGGATCAGTTAGAAGTCTCTTTCTTATAAAATTCCACCAAGCTATTATTAGGGCGTTGTACGTGTGGAATTTCCCAAACACGGATTTTGGGGTTCATTTTTTGGTGCGTGAAATAATTTTCTATTTATTATATAGTTTTCAAATTCCTTTTGCACACATGAACTCTAAAATTTTCGTTTTGTTGTGATCTTATATCTTTTTTGTTTACGAGGAAAAATGGGAGAGTGGAAATTCAAGTATGGATCTGAAGAAAAAAAAAATATTTGAACATCCGAAATGGGAATGCACAAATGCTAAGAGAGATAATTCCAAAAGTATCTGTGATTTTCAAGGATGGGCAAAAAGTGGGTTGTTTGGCTCTAGTAAATATCCAACCACTTGAGAATTTAACTTTTTCTACTCCCCCTAATTTTTGGGCCACTAGGCCACTTGCATCCTCAACATGCTTGTGGCAGGCACACCCCCACCACACTTAAAGCATGTTGCGATCAGTTAGAAGTCTCTTTCCAATAAAATTCCACCAAGCTATTATTAGGGGGTTGTACGTGTGGAATTTCCCAAACACGGATTTTGGGGTTCATTTTTTGGTGCGTGAAATAATTTTCTATTTATTATATAGTTTTTAAATTCTTTTTGCACACATGAACTCTAAAATTTTCGTTTTGTTGCGATCTTATATCTTTTTTGTTTACGAGGAAAAATGGGAGAGTGGAAACTCAATTTTGGATCTGAAGCAAAAAAAAAAAATTTGAACATCCAAAATGGGAATGCACAAATGCTGAGAGAGATAATTCCAAAAAGTATCTGTGATTTTTAAGGATGGGCAAAAAGTGGGTTGTTTGGCTCTGGTAAATATCCAACCACTTGAGAATTTAACTTTTTCTACTCCCCCTAATTTTTGGGCCACTAGGCCACTTGCATCCTCAACATGTTGTGGCATGCACACCCCCACCATACTTAATGCATGTTGGGATCAATTAGAAGTCTCTTTCCTATAAAATTCCACCAAGCTATTACTAGGGGGTTGTACATGTGGAATTTCCCAAATGTGGATTTTGGGGTTCATTTTTTGGTGCGTGAAATAATTTTCTATTTATTATATAGTTTTCAATTCTTTTTGCACACATGAACTCTAAAATTTTCGTTTTTTTGTGCTCTTATATCTTTTTTGTTTACGAGGAAAAATGGGAGAGTGGAAACTCAAGTTTGGATCTGAAGAAAAAAAAAAAAATTTGAACATCCAAAATGGGAATGCACAAATGCTGAGAGAGATAATTCCGAAAAGTATCTGTGATTTTTAAGGATGGGCAAAAAGTGGGTTGTTTGGCTCTGGTAAATATCCAACCACTTGAGAATTTAACTTTTTCTACTCCCCCTAATTTTTGGGCCACTATGCCACTTGCATCCTCAACATGGTTGTGGCATGCACACCCCCACCACACTTAAAGCATGTTGGGATCAGTTAGAAGTCTCTTTCCTATAAAATTCCACCAAGCTATTATTAGGGCGTTGTACGTGTGGAATTTCCCAAACACGGATTTTGGGGTTCATTTTTTGGTGCGTGAAATAATTTTCTATTTATTATATAGTTTTCAAATTCCTTTTGCACACATGAACTCTAAAATTTTCGTTTTGTTGTGATCTTATATCTTTTTTGTTTACGAGGAAAAATGGGAGAGTGGAAATTCAAGTACAGATCTGAAGAAAAAAAAAATATTTGAACATCCAAAATGGGAATGCACAAATGCTGAGAGAGATAATTCTAAAAAGTATCTTTGATTTTTAAGGATAGGCAAAAAGTGGGTTGTTTGGCTCTGGTAAATATGCAACCACTTGAGAATTTAACTTTTTCTACTCTCCCTAATTTTTGGGCCACTAGGCCACTTGCATCCTCAACATGCTTGTGGCAGGCACACCCCCACCACACTTAAAGCATGTTGCGATCAGTTAGAAGTCTCTTTCCAATAAAATTCCACCAAGCTATTATTAGGGGGTTGTACGTGTGGAATTTCCCAAACACGGATTTTGGGGTTCATTTTTTGGTGCGTGAAATAATTTTCTATTTATTATATAGTTTTCAAACTCTTTTTGCACACATGAACTCTAAAATTTTCGTTTTGTTGCGATCTTATATGTTTTTTGTTTACGAGGAAAAATGGGAGAGTGGAAACTCAATTTTGGATCTGAAGCAAAAAAAAAAAATTTGAACATCCAAAATGGGAATGCACAAATGCTGAGAGAGATAATTCCAAAAAGTATCTGTGATTTTTAAGGATGGGCAAAAAGTGGGTTGTTTGGCTCTGGTAAATATCCAACCACTTGAGAATTTAACTTTTTCTACTCCCCCTAATTTTTGGGCCACTAGGCCACTTGCATCCTCAACATGCTGTGGCATGCACACCCCCACCACACTTAATGCATGTTGGGATCAGTTAGAAGTCTCTTTCCTATAAAATTCCACCAAGCTATTACTAGGGGGTTCTACATGTGGAATTTCCCAAATGTGGATTTTGGGGTTCATTTTTTGGTGCGTGAAATAATTTTCTATTTATTATATAGTTTTCAATTCTTTTTGCACACATGAACTCTAAAATTCTCGTTTTGTTGTGGTCTTATATCTTTTTTGTTTACGAGGAAAAATGGGAGAGTGGAAACTCAAGTTTGGATCTGAAGAAAAAAAAAAAAATTTGAACATCCAAAATGGGAATGCGCAAATGCTGAGAGAGATAATTCCAAAAAGTATCTGTGATTTTTAAGGATGGGCAAAAAGTGGGTTGTTTGGCTCTGGTAAATATCCAACCACTTGAGAATTTAACTTTTTCTACTCCCCCTAATTTTTGGGCCACTAGGCCACTTGCATCCTCAACATGCTTGTGGTATGCACAACCCCACCACACTTAAAGCATGTTGGGAACAGTTATAAGTCTCTTTCCCATAAAATTCCACCAAGCTATTATTAGGAGGTTGTACATGTGGAATTTGCCAAACATAGATTTTGGGGGTCATTTTTTGGTGCGTGAAATAATTTTCTATTTATTATATAGTTTTCAAATTCTTTTTCCACACATGAACTGTAAAATTTTCGTTTTGTTGCGATCTTATATGTTTTTTGTTTACGAGCAAAAATGGGAGAGTGGAAACTCAAGTACGGGTCTGAAGAAAAAAAAATTTGAACATTCAAAATGGGGATGCACAAATGCTGAGAGAGATAATTCCAAAAAGTATCTGTGATTTTTAAGGATGGGCAAAAAGTGGGTTGTTTGGCTCTAGTAAATATCCAACCACTTGAGAATTTAACTTTTTCTACTCCCCCTAATTTTTGGGCCACTAGGCCACTTGCATCCTCAACATGCTTGTGGCATGCACACCCCCACCACACTTAAAGCATGTTGGGATCAGTTAGAAGTCTCTTTCCTATAAAATTCCACCAAGCTATTATTAGGGGGTTGTACGTGTGGAATTTCCCAAACGTGGATTTTGGGGTTCATTTTTTGGTGCGTGAAATAATTTTCTATTTATTATATAGTTTTCAAATTCTTTTTGCACACATGAACTCTAAAATTTTCGTTTTTTTGCGATCTTATATCTTTTTTGTTTACGTGGGAAAATGGGAGAGTGGAAACTCAAGTTTGGAGCTGAAGAAAAAAAAAATTTTGAACATCCAAAATGGGAATGCACAAATGCTGAGAGAGATAATTCCAAAAAGTATCTGTGATTTTTAAGGATGGGCAAAAAGTGGGTTGTTTGGCTCTGGTAAATATCCAACCTCTTTAGAATTTAACTTTTTCAACTCCCCCTAATTTTTGGGCCACAAGGCCACTTGCATCCTCAGCATGCTTGTGGCATGCACACCCCCACCACACTTAAAGCATGTTGGGATCAGTTTGAAGTCTTTTTCCTATAAAATTCCACCAAGCTATTATTAGGGAGTTGTACATGTGGAATTTGCCAACCTGGATTTTGGGGTTCATTTTTTGGGGCGTGAAATAATTTTCTATGTATTATATAGTTTTCAATTCTTTTTGCACACATGAACTCTAAAATTTTCGTTTTGTTGCGATCTTATATGTTTTTTGTTTACGAGGAAAAATGGGAGAGTGGAAACTCAAGTTTGGATCTGAAGAAAAAAAAAAATTGTACATCAAAAATGGGAATGCACAAATGCAGAGAGAGATAATACATAATAAGTATCTGTGATTTTTAAGGATGGGCAAAAAGTGGGTTGTTTGGCTCTGGTAAATATCCAACCACTTGAGAATTAAACTATTTCTACACCCCCTAATTTTTGGGCTACTAGGCCACTTGCATCCTCATGATGCTTGTGGCATGCACACCCCCACCACACTTAAAGCATGTTGGGATCAGTTAGAAGTCTCTTTCCCATAAAATTCCACCAAGCTATTATTAGGAGGTTGTACATGTGGTATTTGCCAAACATGGATTTTGGGGTTGATTTTTTGGTGCGTGAAATAATTTTCTATTTATTATATAGTTTTCAAATTCTTTTTGCACATGAACTGTAAAATTTTTCGTTTTGTTGAGATCTTATATGTTTTTTGTTTACGAGGAAAAATGGGAGAATGGAAACTCAAGTACGGGTCTGAAGAAAAAAAAAAATTTGAACATTCAAAATGGGGATGCACAAATGCTGAGAGAGATCATTCCAAAAAGTATCTGTGATTTTTAAGGATGGGCAAAAAGTGGGTTGCTTGGCTCTAGTAAATATCCAACCACTTGAGAATTTAACTTTTTCTACTCCCCCTAATTTTTGGGCCACTAGGCCACTTGCATCCTCAACATGCTTGTGGCATGCACACCCCCACCACACTTAAAGCATGTTGGGATCAGTTAGAAGTCTCTTTCCTATAAAATTCCACCAAGCTATTATTAGGGGGTTGTACGTGTGGAATTTCCCAAACGTAGATTTTGGGGTTCATTTTTTGGTGCGTGAAATAATTTTCTATTTATTATATAGTTTTCAAATTCTTTTTGCACACATGAACTCTAAAATTTTCATTTTGTTGCGATCTTATATCTTTTTTGTTTACGAGAAAAAATGGGAGAGTGGCAAGTCAAGTTTGGATCTGAAGAAAAAAAAAAATTTGAACATCCAACATGGGAATGCACAAATGCTGAGAGAGATAATTCCAAAAAGTATCTGTGATTTTTAAGGATGGACAAAAAGTGGGTTGTTTGGCTCTGGTAAATATCCAACCACTTGAGAATTTAACTTTTTCTACTCCCCCCAATTTTTCGGCCACTAGGCCACTTGCATCCTCAACATGCTTGTGGCATGCACACCCCCACCACTCTTAAAGCATGTTGGGATCAGTTAGAAGTCTCTTTCCTATAAAATTCCACCTAACTATTATTAGGGGGTTGTACATGTGGAATTTCCCAAACGTGGATTTTGGGGTTAATTTTTTGGTGCCTGAAATAATTTTCTATTTATTATATAGTTTTCAAATTCTTTTTGCTCACATGAACTCTAAAATTTTCGTTTTGTTGCGATCTTATATCTTTTTTGTTTACGAGAAAAAATGGGTGAGTGGAAACTCAAGTTTGGATCTGAAGAAAAAAAAAATTTGAACATCCAAAATGGGAATGCACAAATGCTGAGAGAGATAATTCCAAAAAGTTTCTGTGATTTTTAAGGATGGGCAAAAAGTGGGTTGTTTGGCTTTGTTAAATATCCAACCACTTTAAAATTTAACTTTTTCAACTCCCCCTAATTTTTGGGCCACAAGGCCACTTGCATCCTCAACATGCTTGTGGCATGCACACCCCCACCACACTTAAAGCATGTTGGGATCAGTTAGAAGTCTCTTTCCTATAAAATTCCACCAAGCTATTATTAGGGGGTTGTACATGTGGAATTTCCCAACCTAGATTTTGGGGTTCATTTTTTGGTGCGTGAAATAATTTTCTATGTATTATATAGTTTTCAATTCTTTTTGCACACATGAACTCTAAAATTTTCGTTTTGTTGCGATCTTATATGTTTTTTGTTTACGAGGAAAAATGGGAGAGTGGAAACTCAAGTTTGGATCTGAAGAAAAAAAAAAATTTGAACATCCAAAATTGGAATGGACAAATGCTGAGAGAGATAATTCCAAAAAGTATCTATGATTTTTAAGGATGGGCAAAAAGTGGGTTGTTTGGCTCTGGTAAATATCCAACCACTTGAGAATTTAACTTTTTCTACTCCCCCTAATTTTCGGCCACTAGGCCACTTGCATCCTCAACATGCTTGTGGCATGCACAACCCCACCTCACTTAAATCATGTTGGGATCAGTTAGAAGTTTATTTCCTATAAAATTCCACCAAGCTATTATTAGGGGGATGATGTGGAATTTCCCAAACGTGGATTTTGGGGTTCATTTTTTGGTGCGTGAAATAATTTTCTATTTATTATTTAGTTTTCAAATTTTTTTTGCACACATGAACTCTAAAATTTTCATTTTGCTGCGATCTTATATCTTTTTCTTTCACGAGGAAAAATGGGAGAGTGGAAACTCAAGTTTGGATCTGAAGAAAAGAAAAAAAATTTGAACATCCAAAATGGGAATGCACAAATGCTGAGAGAGATAATTCCAAAAAGTATCTGTGATTTTTAATGATGGGCAAAAAGTGGGTTGTTTGGCTCTGGTAAATATCCAACCACTTGAGAATTTAACTTTTTCTACTCCCCCTATTTTTTGGGCCACTAGGCCACTTGCATCCTCAACATGTTGTGGCATGCACACCCCCACCATACTTAATGCATGTTGGGATCAATTAGAAGTCTCTTTGCTATAAAATTCCACCACGCTATTATTAGGGGGTTGTACATGTGGAATTTCCCAAACGTGGATTTTGGGGTTCATTTTTTGGTGCGTGAAATAATTTTCTATTTATTATATAGTTTTCAAATTCTTTTTGCACACATGAACTCTAAAATTTTTGTTTTATTGCGATCTTATATCTTTTTTGTTTACGAGGAAAAATGGGAGAGAGGAAACTCAAGTTTGGATCTGAAGAAAAAAAAAAAAATTTGAACATCCAAAATGGGAATGCACAAATGCTGAGAGAGATAATTCTAAAAAGTATCTTTGATTTTTAAGGATAGGCAAAAAGTGGGTTGTTTGGCTCTGGTAAATATGCAACCACTTGAGAATTTAACTTTTTCTACTCCTCCTAATTTTTGGGCCACTAGGCCACTTGACCCCTCAACATGCTTGTGGCATGCACACCCCCCCCCCCCCCCCACACTTAAAGCATGTTGGGATCAGTTAGAAGTCTCTTTCCTATAAAATTCCACCACGCTATTATTAGGGGGTTGTACATGTGGAATTTCCCAAACGTGGATTTTGGGGTTCATTTTTTGGTGCGTGAAATAATTTACTATTTATTATATAGTTTTCAAATTCTTTTTGCACACATGAACTCAAAAATTTTCGTTTTGTTGCGATCTTATATCTTTTTTGTTTACGTGGGAAAATGGGATAGTGGAAACTCAAGTTTGGAGCTGAAGAAAAAAAAAATTTTGAACATCCAAAATGGGAATGCACAAATGCTGAGAGAGATAATTCCAAAAAGTATCTGTGATTTTTAAGGATGGGCAAAAGGTGGGTTGTTTGGCTCTGGTAAATATCCAACCACTTTAAAATTTAACTTTTTCAACTCCCCCTAATTTTTGGGCCACAAGGCCACTTGCATCCTCAACATGCTTGTGGCATGCACACCCCCACCACACTTAAAGCATGTTGGGATCAGTTAGAAGTCTCTTTCCTATAAAATTCCACCAAGCTATTATTAGGGGGTTGTACATGTGGAATTTCCCAACCTGGATTTTGGGGTTCATTTTTTGGTGCGTGAAATAATTTTCTATTTATTATATAGTTTTCAAATTCATTTTGCCCACATGAACTCTAAAATTTTCGTTTTATTGCGATCTTATATCTTTTTTGTTTACGAGGAAAAATGGGAGAGAGGAAACTCAAGTTTGGATCTGAAGAAAAAAAAAAAATTTGAACATCCAAAATGGGAATGCACAAATGCTGAGAGAGATAATTCTAAAAAGTATCTTTGATTTTTAAGGATAGGCAAAAAGTGGGTTGTTTGGCTCTGGTAAATATGCAACCACTTGAGAATTTAACTTTTTCTACTCTCCCTAATTTTTGGGCCACTAGGCCATTTGCATCCTCAACATGCTTGTGGCATGCACACCCCCACCACACTTAAAGCATGTTGGGATCAGTTAGAAATCTCTTTCCCATAAAATTCCACCAAGCTATTATAAGGGGGTTGTACGTGTGGAATTTCCCAAACACGGATTTTGGGGTTCATTTTTTGGTGCGAGAAATAATTTTCTATTTATTATATAGTTTTCAAATTCTTTTTGCACACTTAAAATCTAAAATTTTAGTTTTGTTGCGATCTTATATCTTTTTTGTTTACGAGGAAAAATGGGAGAGTTGAAACTCAAGTTTGGATCAGAAGAAAAAAAAAATTTGAACATCAAAAATGGGAATGCACAAATGCTGAGAGAGATAATTCCAAACAGTATCTGTGATTTTTAAGGATGGGCAAAAAGTGGGTTGTTTGGCTGTGTTAAATATCCAACCACTTGAGAATTTAACTGTTTCTTCTCCCCCTAATTTTTGGGCCACTAGGCCACTTGCATCCTCTACATGCATGTGGCATGCACACCCCCACTACACTTAAAGCATGTTGGGATCAGTTAGAAGTCTCTTTCCTATAAAATTCCACCAAACTATTATTAGGGGGTTGTACATGTGGAATTTCCCTTACATGGATTTTGGGTTTCATTTTTTGGTGCGTGAAATAATTTTCTATTTATTATATAGTTTTCAAATTCTTTTTGCACACATGAACTCTAAAATTTTTGTTTTGTTGCGATCTTATATCTTTTTTGTTTACGAGGAAAAATGGGAGAGTGGAAACTCAAGTTTGGATCTGAAGAAAAAAAAAAAAATTTGAACATCCAAAATGGGAATGGACAAATGCTGAGAGAGATAATTCCAAAAAGTATCTATGATTTTTAAGGATGGGCAAAAAGTGGGTTGTTTGGCTCTGGTAAATATCCAACCACTTGAGAATTTAACTTTTTCTACTCCCCCTAATTTTCGGCCACTAGGCCACTTGCATCCTCAACATGCTTGTGGCATGCACAACCCCACCTCACTTAAATCATGTTGGGATCAGTTAGAAGTCTCTTTCCTATAAAATTCCACCAAGCTATTATTAGGGGGATGATGTGGAATTTCCCAAACGTGGATTTTGGGGTTCATTTTTTGGTGCGTGAAATAATTTTCTATTTATTATATAGTTTTCAAATTTTTTTTGCACACATGAACTCTAAAATTTTCATTTTGCTGCGATCTTATATCTTTTTTGTTTACGAGGAAAAATGGGAGAGTGGAAACTCAAGTTTGGATCTGAAGAAAAGAAAAAAAATTTGAACATCCAAAATGGGAATGCACAAATGCTGAGAGAGATAATTCCAAAAAGTATCTGTGATTTTTAATGATGGGCAAAAAGTGGGTTGTTTGGCTCTGGTAAATATCCAACCACTTGAGAATTTAACTTTTTCTACTCCCCCTAATTTTTGGGCCACTAGGCTACTTGCGTCCTCAACATGCTTGTGGCATGCACACCCCCACCACACTTAAAGCATGTTGGGATTAGTTAGAAGTCTCTTTCCTATAAAATTCCTCCAAGCTATTATTAGGGGGTTGTAGATGTGGAATTTCCCAAACATGGATTTTGGGGTTCATTTTTTGGTGCGTGAAATAATTTTCTATTTATTATATAGTTTTCAAATTCTTTTTGCACACATGAACTCTAAAATTTTCGTTTTATTGCGATCTTATATCTTTTTTGTTTACGAGGAAAAATGGGAGAGAGGAAACTCAAGTTTGGATCTGAAGAAAAAAAAAAAAATTTGAACATCCAAAATGGGAATGCACAAATGCTGAGAGAGATAATTCTAAAAAGAATCTTTGTTTTTTAAGGATAGGCAAAAAGTGGGTTGTTTGGCTCTGGTAAATATGCAACCACTTGAGAATTTAACTTTTTCTACTCTCCCTAATTTTTGGGCCACTAGGCCATTTGCATCCTCAACATGCTTGTGGCATGCACACCCCCACCACACTTAAAGCATGTTGGGATCAGTTAGAAATCTCTTTCCCATAAAATTCCACCAAGCTATTATTAGGGGGTTGTACGTGTGGAATTTCCCAAACACGGATTTTGGGGTTCATTTTTTGGTGCGAGAAATAATTTTCTATTTATTATATAGTTTTCAAATTCTTTTTGCACACTTAAAATCTAAAATTTTAGTTTTGTTGCGATCTTATATCTTTTTTGTTTACGAGGAAAAATGGGAGAGTTGAAACTCAAGTTTGGATCAGAAGAAAAAAAAAATTTGAACATCAAAAATGGGAATGCACAAATGCTGAGAGAGATAATTCCAAACAGTATCTGTGATTTTTAAGGATGGGCAAAAAGTGGGTTGTTTGGCTGTGTTAAATATCCAACCACTTTAGAATTTAACTGTTTCTTCTCCCCCTAATTTTTGGGCCACTAGGCCACTTGCATCCTCAACATGCATGTGGCATGCACACCCCCACTACACTTAAAGCATGTTGGGATCAGTTAGAAGTCTCTTTCCTATAAAATTCCACCAAGCTATTATTAGGGGGTTGTACATGTGGAATTTCCCTTACATGGATTTTGGGTTTCATTTTTTGGTGCGTGAAATAATTTTCTATCTATTATATAGTTTTCAAATTCTTTTTGCACAGATGAACTCTAAAATTTTCGTTTTGTTGCGATCTTATATCTTTTTTGTTTATGAGGAAAAATGGGAGAGTGGAAACTCAAGTTTGGATCTGAAGAAAAAAAAATTTGAACATCAAAAATGGGAATGCACAAATGCTGAGAAAGATAATTCCAAAAAGTATCTGTGATTTTTAAGGATGGGCAGAAAGTGGGGTGTTTGGCTCTGGTAAATATCCAACCACTTGAGAATTTAACTTTTTCTACTCCCCCTAATTTTTGGGCCACTATGCCACTTGCATCCTCAACATGCTTGTGGCATGCACACCCCCACCATACTTAAAGCATGTTGGGATCAGTTAGAAGTCTCTTTCCTATAAAATTCCACCAAGCTATTATTAAGGGGTTGTACGTGTAGAATTTGCCATACATGGATTTTGGGGTTCATTTTTAGGTGCGTGAATTAATTTTCTATTTATTATATAGTTTTCAAATTCTTTTTGCACACATGAACTCTAAAATTTTAGTTTTGTTGTGATCTTGTATCTTTTTTGTTTACGAGGAAAAATGGGAGAGTGGAAACTCAAGTTTGGATCTGAAGAAAAAAAAAAAAACTGAACATCCAAAATGGGAATGCACAAATGCTGAGAGAGATCATTCCAAAAAGTATTTGTGATTTTTAAGGATGGGCAAAAAGTGGGTTGTTTGGCTCTGGTAAATATCCAACCACTTGAGAATTTAACTTTTTCTACTCCCCCTAATTTTTGGGCCACTAAGCCACTTACATCCTCAACATGCTTGTGGCATGCGCACCCCCACCACACTTAAAGCATGTTGGGATCAGTTAGAAGTCTCTTTCTTATAAAATTCCACCAAGCTATTATTAGGGCGTTGTACGTGTGGAATTTCCCAAACACGGATTTTGGGGTTCATTTTTTGGTGCGTGAAATAATTTTCTATTTATTATATAGTTTTCAAATTCCTTTTGCACACATGAACTCTAAAATTTTCGTTTTGTTGTGATCTTATATCTTTTTTGTTTACGAGGAAAAATGGGAGAGTGGAAATTCAAGTATGGATCTGAAGAAAAAAAAAATATTTGAACATCCGAAATGGGAATGCACAAATGCTAAGAGAGATAATTCCAAAAGTATCTGTGATTTTCAAGGATGGGCAAAAAGTGGGTTGTTTGGCTCTAGTAAATATCCAACCACTTGAGAATTTAACTTTTTCTACTCCCCCTAATTTTTGGGCCACTAGGCCACTTGCATCCTCAACATGCTTGTGGCAGGCACACCCCCACCACACTTAAAGCATGTTGCGATCAGTTAGAAGTCTCTTTCCAATAAAATTCCACCAAGCTATTATTAGGGGGTTGTACGTGTGGAATTTCCCAAACACGGATTTTGGGGTTCATTTTTTGGTGCGTGAAATAATTTTCTATTTATTATATAGTTTTTAAATTCTTTTTGCACACATGAACTCTAAAATTTTCGTTTTGTTGCGATCTTATATCTTTTTTGTTTACGAGGAAAAATGGGAGAGTGGAAACTCAATTTTGGATCTGAAGCAAAAAAAAAAAATTTGAACATCCAAAATGGGAATGCACAAATGCTGAGAGAGATAATTCCAAAAAGTATCTGTGATTTTTAAGGATGGGCAAAAAGTGGGTTGTTTGGCTCTGGTAAATATCCAACCACTTGAGAATTTAACTTTTTCTACTCCCCCTAATTTTTGGGCCACTAGGCCACTTGCATCCTCAACATGTTGTGGCATGCACACCCCCACCATACTTAATGCATGTTGGGATCAATTAGAAGTCTCTTTCCTATAAAATTCCACCAAGCTATTACTAGGGGGTTGTACATGTGGAATTTCCCAAATGTGGATTTTGGGGTTCATTTTTTGGTGCGTGAAATAATTTTCTATTTATTATATAGTTTTCAATTCTTTTTGCACACATGAACTCTAAAATTTTCGTTTTTTTGTGCTCTTATATCTTTTTTGTTTACGAGGAAAAATGGGAGAGTGGAAACTCAAGTTTGGATCTGAAGAAAAAAAAAAAAATTTGAACATCCAAAATGGGAATGCACAAATGCTGAGAGAGATAATCCCGAAAAGTATCTGTGATTTTTAAGGATGGGCAAAAAGTGGGTTGTTTGGCTCTGGTAAATATCCAACCACTTGAGAATTTAACTTTTTCTACTCCCCCTAATTTTTGGGCCACTATGCCACTTGCATCCTCAACATGGTTGTGGCATGCACACCCCCACCACACTTAAAGCATGTTGGGATCAGTTAGAAGTCTCTTTCCTATAAAATTCCACCAAGCTATTATTAGGGCGTTGTACGTGTGGAATTTCCCAAACACGGATTTTGGGGTTCATTTTTTGGTGCGTGAAATAATTTTCTATTTATTATATAGTTTTCAAATTCCTTTTGCACACATGAACTCTAAAATTTTCGTTTTGTTGTGATCTTATATCTTTTTTGTTTACGAGGAAAAATGGGAGAGTGGAAATTCAAGTACAGATCTGAAGAAAAAAAAAATATTTGAACATCCAAAATGGGAATGCACAAATGCTGAGAGAGATAATTCTAAAAAGTATCTTTGATTTTTAAGGATAGGCAAAAAGTGGGTTGTTTGGCTCTGGTAAATATGCAACCACTTGAGAATTTAACTTTTTCTACTCTCCCTAATTTTTGGGCCACTAGGCCACTTGCATCCTCAACATGCTTGTGGCAGGCACACCCCCACCACACTTAAAGCATGTTGCGATCAGTTAGAAGTCTCTTTCCAATAAAATTCCACCAAGCTATTATTAGGGGGTTGTACGTGTGGAATTTCCCAAACACGGATTTTGGGGTTCATTTTTTGGTGCATGAAATAATTTTCTATTTATTATATAGTTTTCAAACTCTTTTTGCACACATGAACTCTAAAATTTTCGTTTTGTTGCGATCTTATATGTTTTTTGTTTACGAGGAAAAATGGGAGAGTGGAAACTCAATTTTGGATCTGAAGCAAAAAAAAAAAATTTGAACATCCAAAATGGGAATGCACAAATGCTGAGAGAGATAATTCCAAAAAGTATCTGTGATTTTTAAGGATGGGCAAAAAGTGGGTTGTTTGGCTCTGGTAAATATCCAACCACTTGAGAATTTAACTTTTTCTACTCCCCCTAATTTTTGGGCCACTAGGCCACTTGCATCCTCAACATGCTGTGGCATGCACACCCCCACCACACTTAATGCATGTTGGGATCAGTTAGAAGTCTCTTTCCTATAAAATTCCACCAAGCTATTACTAGGGGGTTCTACATGTGGAATTTCCCAAATGTGGATTTTGGGGTTCATTTTTTGGTGCGTGAAATAATTTTCTATTTATTATATAGTTTTCAATTCTTTTTGCACACATGAACTCTAAAATTCTCGTTTTGTTGTGGTCTTATATCTTTTTTGTTTACGAGGAAAAATGGGAGAGTGGAAACTCAAGTTTGGATCTGAAGAAAAAAAAAAAAATTTGAACATCCAAAATGGGAATGCGCAAATGCTGAGAGAGATAATTCCAAAAAGTATCTGTGATTTTTAAGGATGGGCAAAAAGTGGGTTGTTTGGCTCTGGTAAATATCCAACCACTTGAGAATTTAACTTTTTCTACTCCCCCTAATTTTTGGGCCACTAGGCCACTTGCATCCTCAACATGCTTGTGGTATGCACAACCCCACCACACTTAAAGCATGTTGGGAACAGTTATAAGTCTCTTTCCCATAAAATTCCACCAAGCTATTATTAGGAGGTTGTACATGTGGAATTTGCCAAACATAGATTTTGGGGGTCATTTTTTGGTGCGTGAAATAATTTTCTATTTATTATATAGTTTTCAAATTCTTTTTCCACACATGAACTGTAAAATTTTCGTTTTGTTGCGATCTTATATGTTTTTTGTTTACGAGCAAAAATGGGAGAGTGGAAACTCAAGTACGGGTCTGAAGAAAAAAAAATTTGAACATTCAAAATGGGGATGCACAAATGCTGAGAGAGATAATTCCAAAAAGTATCTGTGATTTTTAAGGATGGGCAAAAAGTGGGTTGTTTGGCTCTAGTAAATATCCAACCACTTGAGAATTTAACTTTTTCTACTCCCCCTAATTTTTGGGCCACTAGGCCACTTGCATCCTCAACATGCTTGTGGCATGCACACCCCCACCACACTTAAAGCATGTTGGGATCAGTTAGAAGTCTCTTTCCTATAAAATTCCACCAAGCTATTATTAGGGGGTTGTACGTGTGGAATTTCCCAAACGTGGATTTTGGGGTTCATTTTTTGGTGCGTGAAATAATTTTCTATTTATTATATAGTTTTCAAATTCTTTTTGCACACATGAACTCTAAAATTTTCGTTTTTTTGCGATCTTATATCTTTTTTGTTTACGTGGGAAAATGGGAGAGTGGAAACTCAAGTTTGGAGCTGAAGAAAAAAAAAATTTTGAACATCCAAAATGGGAATGCACAAATGCTGAGAGAGATAATTCCAAAAAGTATCTGTGATTTTTAAGGATGGGCAAAAAGTGGGTTGTTTGGCTCTGGTAAATATCCAACCTCTTTAGAATTTAACTTTTTCAACTCCCCCTAATTTTTGGGCCACAAGGCCACTTGCATCCTCAGCATGCTTGTGGCATGCACACCCCCACCACACTTAAAGCATGTTGGGATCAGTTTGAAGTCTTTTTCCTATAAAATTCCACCAAGCTATTATTAGGGAGTTGTACATGTGGAATTTGCCAACCTGGATTTTGGGGTTCATTTTTTGGGGCGTGAAATAATTTTCTATGTATTATATAGTTTTCAATTCTTTTTGCACACATGAACTCTAAAATTTTCGTTTTGTTGCGATCTTATATGTTTTTTGTTTACGAGGAAAAATGGGAGAGTGGAAACTCAAGTTTGGATCTGAAGAAAAAAAAAAATTGTACATCAAAAATGGGAATGCACAAATGCAGAGAGAGATAATACATAATAAGTATCTGTGATTTTTAAGGATGGGCAAAAAGTGGGTTGTTTGGCTCTGGTAAATATCCAACCACTTGAGAATTAAACTATTTCTACACCCCCTAATTTTTGGGCTACTAGGCCACTTGCATCCTCATGATGCTTGTGGCATGCACACCCCCACCACACTTAAAGCATGTTGGGATCAGTTAGAAGTCTCTTTCCCATAAAATTCCACCAAGCTATTATTAGGAGGTTGTACATGTGGTATTTGCCAAACATGGATTTTGGGGTTGATTTTTTGGTGCGTGAAATAATTTTCTATTTATTATATAGTTTTCAAATTCTTTTTGCACATGAACTGTAAAATTTTTCGTTTTGTTGAGATCTTATATGTTTTTTGTTTACGAGGAAAAATGGGAGAATGGAAACTCAAGTACGGGTCTGAAGAAAAAAAAAAATTTGAACATTCAAAATGGGGATGCACAAATGCTGAGAGAGATCATTCCAAAAAGTATCTGTGATTTTTAAGGATGGGCAAAAAGTGGGTTGCTTGGCTCTAGTAAATATCCAACCACTTGAGAATTTAACTTTTTCTACTCCCCCTAATTTTTGGGCCACTAGGCCACTTGCATCCTCAACATGCTTGTGGCATGCACACCCCCACCACACTTAAAGCATGTTGGGATCAGTTAGAAGTCTCTTTCCTATAAAATTCCACCAAGCTATTATTAGGGGGTTGTACGTGTGGAATTTCCCAAACGTAGATTTTGGGGTTCATTTTTTGGTGCGTGAAATAATTTTCTATTTATTATATAGTTTTCAAATTCTTTTTGCACACATGAACTCTAAAATTTTCATTTTGTTGCGATCTTATATCTTTTTTGTTTACGAGAAAAAATGGGAGAGTGGCAAGTCAAGTTTGGATCTGAAGAAAAAAAAAAATTTGAACATCCAACATGGGAATGCACAAATGCTGAGAGAGATAATTCCAAAAAGTATCTGTGATTTTTAAGGATGGGCAAAAATTGGGTTGTTTGGCTCTGGTAAATATCCACCCACTTGAGAATTTAACTTTTTCTACTCCCCCTAATTTTTGGGCCACTAGGCCACTTGCATCCTCAACATGCTTGTGGCATGCACACCCCCACCACACTTAAAGCATGTTGGGATCAGTTAGAAGTCTCTTTCCTAAAAAATTACACCAAGCTATTATTAGGGGTTGTACGTGTGGAATTTCCCGAACATGGATTTTGGGGTTCATTTTTTGGTGCGTGAAATAATTTTCTATTTATTATATATTTTTCAAATTCCTTTTGCACACATGAACTCTAAAATTTTCGTTTTGTTGTGATCTTATATCTTTTTTGTTTACGAGGAAAAATGGGAGAGTGGAAACTCAAGTTTGGATCTGAAGAAAAAAAAAAAATTGAACATCCAAAATGGGAATGCACAAATGCTGAGAGAGATCATTCCAAAAAGTATCTGTGATTTTTAAGGATGGGCAAAAATTGGGTTGTTTGGCTCTGGTAAATATCCAACCACTTGAGAATTTAACTTTTTCTACTCTACCTAATTTTTGGGCCACTAGGCCACTTGCATCCTCAACATGCTTGTGGCATGCACACCCCCACCACACTTAAAGCATGTTGGGATCAGTTCGAAGTCTCTTTCCTATAAAATTCCACCAAGCTATTATTAGGGGGTTGTACGTGTGGAATTTCCCAAACACGGATTTTGGGGTTTATTTTTTGGTGCGTGAAATAATTTTCTAATTATTACATAGTTTTCAAATTCTTTTTGCACACCTGAAATCTAAAATTTTCGTTTTGTTGTGATCTTATATCTTTTTTGTTTACGAGGAAAAATGGGAGAGTGGAAACTCAAGTTTGGATCTGAAGAAAAAAAAAAAATTGAACATCCAAAATGGGAATGCACAAATGCTGAGAGAGATCATTCCAAAAAGTATCTGTGATTTTTAAAGATGGGCAAAAAGTGGGTTGTTTGGCTCTCGTAAATATCCAACCACTTGAGAATTTAACTTTTTCTACTCCCCTAATTTTTGGGCCACTAGGCTACTTGCATCCTCAACATGCTTGTGGCATGCACACCCCCACCACAATTAAAGCATGTTGGGATCAGTTAGAAGTCTCTTTCGTATAAAATTCCACCAAGCTATTATTAGGGGGTTGTACGTGTGGAATTTCCCAAACATGGATTTTGGGGTTCAGTTTTTGGTGCGTGAAATAATTTTCTATTTATTATATAGTTTTCAAATTCCTTTTGCACACATGAACTCTAAAATATTCGTTTTGTTGCGATCTTATATCTTTTTTGTTTACGAGGAAAAATGGGAGAGTGGAAACTCAAGTTTGGATCTGAAGAAAAAAAAAATTGAACATCCAAAATGGGAATGCACAAATGCTGAGCAAGATCATTCCAAAAAGTTTCTGTGATTTTTAAGGATGGGCAAAAAGTGGGTTGTTTGGCTCTGGTAAATATCCAACCACTTGAGAATTTAACTTTTTCTACTCTACCTAATTTTTGGGCCACTAGGCCACTTGCATCCTCAACATGCTTGTGGCATGCACACCCCCACCACACTTAAAGCATGTTGGGATCAGTTAGAAGTCTCTTTCCTATAAAATTCCACCAAGCTATTATTAGGGGGTTGTACGTGTGGAATTTCCCAAACACGGATTTTTGGGTTTATTTTTTGGTGCGTGAAATAATTTTCTATTTATTACATAGTTTTCAAATTCTTTTTGCACACCTGAAATCTAAAATTTTCGTTTTGTTGTGATCTTATATCGTTTTTTGTTTACGAGGAAAAATGGGAGAGTGGAAACTCAAGTTTGGATCTGAAGAAAAAAAAAAAATTGAACATCGAAAATGGGAATGCACAAATGCTGAGAGAGATCATTCCAAAAAGTATCTGTGATTTTTAAAGATGGGCAAAAAGTGGGTTGTTTGGCTCTCGTAAATATCCAACCACTTGAGAATTTAACTTTTTCTACTCCCCTAATTTTTGGGCCACTAGGCTACTTGCATCCTCAACATGCTTGTGGCATGCACACCCCCACCACAATTAAAGCATGTTGGGATCAGTTAGAAGTCTCTTTCGTATAAAATTCCACCAAGCTATTATTAGGGGGTTGTACGTGTGGAATTTCCCAAACATGGATTTTGGGGTTCAGTTTTTGGTGCGTGAAATAATTTTCAATTTATTATATAGTTTTCAAATTCTTTTTGCACACATGAACTCTAAAATATTCGTTTTGTTGCGATCTTATATCTTTTTTGTTTACGAGGAAAAATGAGAGAGTGGAAACTCAAATTTGGATCTGAAGAAAAAAAAATAATTTGAACATCAGAAATGGGAATGCACAAATGCTGAGAGAGATAATTCAAAAAGTATATGTGATTTTTAAGGATGGGCAAAAAGTGGGTTGTTTGGCTATGTTAAATATCCAACCCCTTGAGAATTGAACTTTTTCTACTCTCCCTAATTTTTGGGCCACTAGGCCACTTGCATCCTCAACATGCTTGTGGCATGCACACCCCCACCACACTTAAAGCATGTTGGGATCAGTTAGAAGTCTCTTTCCTATAAAATTCAACCAAGCTATTATTAGGGGGTTGTACGTGTGGAATTTCCCAAACATGGATTTTGGGGTTCATTTTTTGGTGCGTGAAATAATTTTCTATTTATTATATAGTTTTCAAATTCCTTTTGCACACATGATCTCTAATATTTTCGTTTTGTTGCGATCTTATATCTGTTTTGTTTACGAGGAAAAATGGGAGAGTGGAAACTCAAGTTTGGATCTGAAGAAAAAAAAAATTTGAACATCAAAAATGGGAATGCACAAATGCTGAGAGAGATAATTCCAAAAAGTATCTGTGATTTTTAAGGATGGGCAAAAAAGTGGGTTGTTTGGCTCTGGTAAATATCCAACCACTTGAGAATTTAACTTTTTCTACTCCACCTAATTTTTGGGCCACTAGGCCACTTGCATCCTCAACATGCTTGTGGCATGCACACCCCCACCACACTTAAAGCATGTTGGGATCAGTTAGAAGTCTCTTTCCTATAAAATTCCACCAAGCTATTATTAGGGGGTTGTACGTGTGGAATTTCCAAAACATGGATTTTGGGGTTCATTTTTTGGTGCGTGAAATAATTTTCTATTTATTATATAGTTTTCAAATTCTTTTTGCACACATGAACTCTAAAATTTTCGTTTTGTTGCGATCTTATATCTTTTTTGTTTACAAGGAAAAATGGGAGAGTGGAAACTCAAGTTTGGATCTGAAGAAAAAAAAATTGAACATCCAAAATGGGAATGCAAAAATGCTGAGAGAGATCATTCCAAAAAGTATATGTGATTTTTAAGGATGGGCAAAAAGTGGGTTGTTTGGCTCGTGTAAATATCCAACCACTTGAGAATTTAACTTTTTCTACTCCCCCTAATTTTTGGGCCACTAGGCCACTTGCATCCTCAACATGCTTGTGGCATGCACACCCCCACCACACTTAAAGCATCTTGGGATCTGTTAGAAGTCCCTTTCCTATAAAATTCCACCAAGCAATTATTAGGGGGTTGTACGTGTGGAATTTCCCTAACATGGATTTTGGGGTTCATTTTTTGGTGCGTGAAATATTTTTCTATTTATTATATAGTTTTTCAAATTCCTTTTGCACACATGAACTCTAAATTTTCGTTTTGTTGTGATCTTATATCTTTTTTGTCCACGAGGAAAAATGGGAGAGTGGAAACTCAAGTTTGGATCTGAAGAAAAAAAAAATATGAACATCAAAAATGGGAATGCACAAATGCTGAGAGAGATAATTCCAAAAAGTATTTGTGATTTTTAAGGATGGGCAAAAAGTGGGTTGTTTGGCTCTGGTAAATATCCAACCACTTGAGAATTTAACTTTTTCTACTCCACCTAATTTTTGGCCCACTAGGCGACTTGCATCCTCAACATGCTTGTGGCATGCACCCCCTCACCACACTTAAAGCATGTTGGGATCAGTTAGAAGTCTCTTTCCTATAAAATTCCACCAAGCTATTATTAGGGGGTTGTACTTGTGGAATTTCCCAAACATGGATTTTGGGGTTCATTTTTTGGTGCGTGAAATAATTTTCTATTTATTATATAGTTTTCAAATTCCTTTTGCACACATGATCTCTAAAATTTGCGTTTTGTTGCGATCTTATATCTTTTTTGTTTACAAGGAAAAATGGGAGAGTGAAAAATCTAGTTTGGATCTGAAGAAAAAAAAAATTGAACATCCAAAATGGGAATGCACAAATGCTGAGCAAGATCATTCCAAAAAGTTTCTGTGATTTTTAAGGATGGGCAAAAAGTGGGTTGTTTGGCTCTGGTAAATATCCAACCACTTGAGAATTTAACTTTTTCTACTCCACCTAATTTTTGGGCCACTAGGCCACTTGCATCCTCAACATGCTTGTGGCATGCACACCCCCACCACACTTAAAGCATGTTGGGATCAGTTAGAAGTCTCTTTCCTATAAAATTCCATCAAGCTATTATTAGGGGGTTGTACGTGTGGAATTTCCCAAACATGGATTTTGGGGTACATTTTTTGGTGCGTAAAATAATTTTCTATTTATTATATATTTTTCATATTCCTTTTGCACACATGAACTCTAAAATTTTTGTTTTGTTGCGATCTTATATCTTTTTTGTTTACGAGGAAAAATGGGACAGTGGAAACTCAAGTTTGGATCTGAAGAAAAAAAAAATTGAACATCCAAAATGGGAATGCACAAATGCTAAGCAAGATCATTCCAAAAAGTTTCTGTGATTTTTAAGGATGGACAAAAAGTGGGTTGTTTGGCTCTGGTAAATATCCAACCACTTGAGAATTTAACTTTTTCTACTCTACCTAATTTTTGGGCCACTAGGCCACTTGCATCCTCAACATGCTTGTGGCATGCACACCCCCACCACACTTAAAGCAAGTTGGGATCAGTTAGAAGTCTCTTTCCTATAAAATTCCACCAAGCTATTATTAGGGGGTTGTACGTGTGGAATTTCCCAAACACGGATTTTGGGGTTTATTTTTTGGTGCGTGAAATAATTTTCTATTTATTACATAGTTTTCAAATTCTTTTTGCACACCTGAAATCTAAAATTTTCGTTTTGTTGTGATCTTATATCGTTTTTTGTTTACGAGGAAAAATGGGAGAGTGGAAACTCAAGTTTGGATCTGAAGAAAAAAAAAAAATTGAACATCCAAAATGGGAATGCACAAATGCTGAGAGAGATCATTCCAAAAAGTATCTGTGATTTTTAAAGATGGGCAAAAAGTGGGTTGTTTGGCTCTCGTAAATATCCAACCACTTGAGAATTTAACTTTTTCTACTCCCCTAATTTTTGGGCCACTAGGCTACTTGCATCCTCAACATGCTTGTGGCATGCACACCCCCACCACAATTAAAGCATGTTGGGATCAGTTAGAAGTCTCTTTCGTATAAAATTCCGCCAAGCTATTATTAGGGGGTTGTACGTGTGGAATTTCCCAAACATGGATTTTGGGGTTCAGTTTTTGGTGCGTGAAATAATTTTCTATTTATTATATAGTTTAAAATTCTTTTTGCACACATGAACTCTAAAATATTCGTTTTGTTGCGATCTTATATCTTTTTTGTTTACGAGGAAAAATGAGAGAGTGGAAACTCAAATTTGGATCTGAAGAAAAAAAAATAATTTGAACATCAGAAATGGGAATGCACAAATGCTGAGAGAGATAATTCAAAAAGTATATGTGATTTTTAAGGATGGGCAAAAAGTGGGTTGTTTGGCTATGTTAAATATCCAACCCCTTGAGAATTGAACTTTTTCTACTCTCCCTAATTTTTGGGCCACTAGGCCACTTGCATCCTCAACATGCTTGTGGCATGCACACCCCCACCACACTTAAAGCATGTTGGGATCAGTTAGAAGTCTCTTTCCTATAAAATTCAACCAAGCTATTATTAGGGGGTTGTACGTGTGGAATTTCCCAAACATGGATTTTGGGGTTCATTTTTTGGTGCGTGAAATAATTTTCTATTTATTATATAGTTTTCAAATTCCTTTTGCACACATGATCTCTAATATTTTCGTTTTGTTGCGATCTTATATCTGTTTTGTTTACGAGGAAAAATGGGAGAGTGGAAACTCAAGTTTGGATCTGAAGAAAAAAAAATTTGAACATCAACAATGGGAATGCACAAATGCTGAGAGAGATAATTCCAAAAAGTATCTGTGATTTTTAAGGATGGGCAAAAAAGTGGGTTGTTTGGCTCTGGTAAATATCCAACCACTTGAGAATTTAACTTTTTCTACTCCACCTAATTTTTGGGCCACTAGGCCACTTGCATCCTCAACATGCTTGTGGCATGCACACCCCACCACACTTAAAGCATGTTGGGATCAGTTAGAAGTCTCTTTCCTATAAAATTCCACCAAGCTATTATTAGGGGGTTGTACGTGTGGAATTTCCAAAACATGGATTTTGGGGTTCATTTTTTGGTGCGTGAAATAATTTTCTATTTATTATATAGTTTTCAAATTCTTTTTGCACACATGAACTCTAAAATTTTTGTTTTGTTGCGATCTTATATCTTTTTTGTTTACGAGGAAAAATGGGAGAGTGGAAACTCAAGTTTGGATCTGAAGAAAAAAAAATTGAACATCCAAAATGGGAATGCAAAAATGCTGAGAGAGATCATTCCAAAAAGTATATGTGATTTTTAAGGATGGGCAAAAAGTGGGTTGTTTGGCTCGTGTAAATATCCAACCACTTGAGAATTTAACTTTTTCTACTCCCCCTAATTTTCGGGCCACTAGGCCACTTGCATCCTCAACATGCTTGTGGCATGCACACCCCCACCACACTTAAAGCATGTTGGGATCAGTTAGAAGTCTCTTTCCTATAAAATTCCATCAAGCTATTATTAGGGGGTTGTACGTGTGGAATTTCCCAAACATGGATTTTGGGGTACATTTTTTGGTGCGTGAAATAATTTTCTATTTATTATATATTTTTCAAATTCCTTTTGCACACATGAACTCTAAAATTTTCGTTTTGTTGCGATCTTATATCTTTTTTGTTTACGAGGAAAAATGGGAGAGTGGAAACTCAAGTTTGGATCTGAAGAAAAAAAAAAATGAACATCCAAAATGGGAATGCACAAATGCTGAGCAAGATCATTCCAAAAAGTTTCTGTGATTTTTAAGGATGGGCAAAAAGTGGGTTGTTTGGCTCTGGTAAATATCCAACCACTTGAGAATTTAACTTTTTCTACTCTACCTAATTTTTGGGCCACTAGGCCACTTGCATCCTCAACATGCTTGTGGCATGCACACCCCCACCACACTTAAAGCAAGTTGGGATCAGTTAGAAGTCTCTTTCCTATAAAATTCCACCAAGCTATTATTAGGGGGTTGTACGTGTGGAATTTCCCAAACACGGATTTTGGGGTTTATTTTTTGGTGCGTGAAATAATTTTCTATTTATTACATAGTTTTCAAATTCTTTTTGCACACCTGAAATCTAAAATTTTCGTTTTGTTGTGATCTTATATCGTTTTTTGTTTACGAGGAAAAATGGGAGAGTGGAAACTCAAGTTTGGATCTGAAGAAAAAAAAAAAATTGAACATCCAAAATGGGAATGCACAAATGCTGAGAGAGATCATTCCAAAAAGTATATGTGATTTTTAAAGATGGGCAAAAAGTGGGTTGTTTGGCTCTCGTAAATATCCAACCACTTGAGAATTTAACTTTTTCTACTCCCCTAATTTTTGGGCCACTAGGCTACTGGCATCCTCAACATGCTTGTGGCATGCACACCCCCACCACAATTAAAGCATGTTGGGATCAGTTAGAAGTCTCTTTCGTATAAAATTCCACCAAGCTATGATTAGGGGGTTGTACGTGTGGAATTTCCCAAACATGGATTTTGGGGTTCAGTTTTTGGTGCGTGAAATAATTTTCTATTTATTATATAGTTTTCAAATTCTTTTTGCACACATGAACTCTAAAATATTCGTTTTGTTGCGATCTTATATCTTTTTTGTTTACGAGGAAAAATGAGAGAGTGGAAACTCAAATTTGGATCTGAAGAAAAAAAAATAATTTGAACATCAGAAATGGGAATGCACAAATGCTGAGAGAGATAATTCCAAAAAGTATATGTGATTTTTAAGGATGGGCAAAAAGTGGGTTGTTTGGCTATGTTAAATATCCAACCCCTTGAGAATTGAACTTTTTCTACTCTCCCTAATTTTTGGGCCACTAGGCCACTTGCATCCTCAACATGCTTGTGGCATGCACACCCCCACCACACTTAAAGCATGTTGGGATCAGTTAGAAGTCTCTTTCCTATAAAATTCAACCAAGCTATTATTAGGGGGTTGTACGTGTGGAATTTCCCAAACATGGATTTTGGGGTTCATTTTTTGGTGCGTGAAAT
This sequence comes from Aristolochia californica, assembly GCF_029961685.1. Classification (NCBI taxonomy): domain Eukaryota; kingdom Viridiplantae; phylum Streptophyta; class Magnoliopsida; order Piperales; family Aristolochiaceae; genus Aristolochia; species Aristolochia californica. Next base: position 265,857 of record NW_027181970.1, on the reverse strand, counting down.
AATTTTCTATTTATTATATAGTTTTCAAATTCCTTTTGCACACATGATCTCTAATATTTTCGTTTTGTTGCGATCTTATATCTGTTTTGTTTACGAGGAAAAATGGGAGAGTGGAAACTCAAGTTTGGATCTGAAGAAAAAAAAAATTTGAACATCAAAAATGGGAATGCACAAATGCTGAGAGAGATAATTCCAAAAAGTATCTGTGATTTTTAAGGATGGGCAAAAAAGTGGGTTGTTTGGCTCTGGTAAATATCCAACCACTTGAGAATTTAACTTTTTCTACTCCACCTAATTTTTGGGCCACTAGGCCACTTGCATCCTCAACATGCTTGTGGCATGCACACCCCCACCACACTTAAAGCATGTTGGGATCAGTTAGAAGTCTCTTTCCTATAAAATTCCACCAAGCTATTATTAGGGGGTTGTACGTGTGGAATTTCCAAAACATGGATTTTGGGGTTCATTTTTTGGTGCGTGAAATAATTTTCTATTTATTATATAGTTTTCAAATTCTTTTTGCACACATGAACTCTAAAATTTTCGTTTTGTTGCGATCTTATATCTTTTTTGTTTACGAGGAAAAATGGGAGAGTGGAAACTCAAGTTTGGATCTGAAGAAAAAAAAATTGAACATCCAAAATGGGAATGCAAAAATGCTGAGAGAGATCATTCCAAAAAGTATATGTGATTTTTAAGGATGGGCAAAAAGTGGGTTGTTTGGCTCGTGTAAATATCCAACCACTTGAGAATTTAACTTTTTCTACTCCCCCTAATTTTCGGGCCACTAGGCCACTTGCATCCTCAACATGCTTGTGGCATGCACACCCCCACCACACTTAAAGCATGTTGGGATCAGTTAGAAGTCTCTTTCCTATAAAATTCCATCAAGCTATTATTAGGGGGTTGTACGTGTGGAATTTCCCAAACATGGATTTTGGGGTACATTTTTTGGTGCGTGAAATAATTTTCTATTTATTATATATTTTTCAAATTCCTTTTGCACACATGAACTCTAAAATTTTCGTTTTGTTGCGATCTTATATCTTTTTTGTTTACGAGGAAAAATGGGAGAGTGGAAACTCAAGTTTGGATCTGAAGAAAAAAAAAAATGAACATCCAAAATGGGAATGCACAAATGCTGAGCAAGATCATTCCAAAAAGTTTCTGTGATTTTTAAGGATGGGCAAAAAGTGGGTTGTTTGGCTCTGGTAAATATCCAACCACTTGAGAATTTAACTTTTTCTACTCTACCTAATTTTTGGGCCACTAGGCCACTTGCATCCTCAACATGCTTGTGGCATGCACACCCCCACCACACTTAAAGCAAGTTGGGATCAGTTAGAAGTCTCTTTCCTATAAAATTCCACCAAGCTATTATTAGGGGGTTGTACGTGTGGAATTTCCCAAACACGGATTTTGGGGTTTATTTTTTGGTGCGTGAAATAATTTTCTATTTATTACATAGTTTTCAAATTCTTTTTGCACACCTGAAATCTAAAATTTTCGTTTTGTTGTGATCTTATATCGTTTTTTGTTTACGAGGAAAAATGGGAGAGTGGAAACTCAAGTTTGGATCTGAAGAAAAAAAAAAAATTGAACATCCAAAATGGGAATGCACAAATGCTGAGAGAGATCATTCCAAAAAGTATATGTGATTTTTAAAGATGGGCAAAAAGTGGGTTGTTTGGCTCTCGTAAATATCCAACCACTTGAGAATTTAACTTTTTCTACTCCCCTAATTTTTGGGCCACTAGGCTACTGGCATCCTCAACATGCTTGTGGCATGCACACCCCCACCACAATTAAAGCATGTTGGGATCAGTTAGAAGTCTCTTTCGTATAAAATTCCACCAAGCTATTATTAGGGGGTTGTACGTGTGGAATTTCCCAAACATGGATTTTGGGGTTCAGTTTTTGGTGCGTGAAATAATTTTCTATTTATTATATAGTTTTCAAATTCTTTTTGCACACATGAACTCTAAAATATTCGTTTTGTTGCGATCTTATATCTTTTTTGTTTACGAGGAAAAATGAGAGAGTGGAAACTCAAATTTGGATCTGAAGAAAAAAAAATAATTTGAACATCAGAAATGGGAATGCACAAATGCTGAGAGAGATAATTCCAAAAAGTATATGTGATTTTTAAGGATGGGCAAAAAGTGGGTTGTTTGGCTATGTTAAATATCCAACCCCTTGAGAATTGAACTTTTTCTACTCTCCCTAATTTTTGGGCCACTAGGCCACTTGCATCCTCAACATGCTTGTGGCATGCACACCCCCACCACACTTAAAGCATGTTGGGATCAGTTAGAAGTCTCTTTCCTATAAAATTCAACCAAGCTATTATTAGGGGGTTGTACGTGTGGAATTTCCCAAACATGGATTTTGGGGTTCATTTTTTGGTGCGTGAAATAATTTTCTATTTATTATATAGTTTTCAAATTCCTTTTGCACACATGATCTCTAATATTTTCGTTTTGTTGCGATCTTATATCTGTTTTGTTTACGAGGAAAAATGGGAGAGTGGAAACTCAAGTTTGGATCTGAAGAAAAAAAAAATTTGAACATCAAAAATGGGAATGCACAAATGCTGAGAGAGATAATTCCAAAAAGTATCTGTGATTTTTAAGGATGGGCAAAAAAGTGGGTTGTTTGGCTCTGGTAAATATCCAACCACTTGAGAATTTAACTTTTTCTACTCCACCTAATTTTTGGGCCACTAGGCCACTTGCATCCTCAACATGCTTGTGGCATGCACACCCCCACCACACTTAAAGCATGTTGGGATCAGTTAGAAGTCTCTTTCCTATAAAATTCCACCAAGCTATTATTAGGGGGTTGTACGTGTGGAATTTCCAAAACATGGATTTTGGGGTTCATTTTTTGGTGCGTGAAATAATTTTCTATTTATTATATAGTTTTCAAATTCTTTTTGCACACATGAACTCTAAAATTTTCGTTTTGTTGCGATCTTATATCTTTTTTGTTTACGAGGAAAAATGGGAGAGTGGAAACTCAAGTTTGGATCTGAAGAAAAAAAAATTGAACATCCAAAATGGGAATGCAAAAATGCTGAGAGAGATCATTCCAAAAAGTATATGTGATTTTTAAGGATGGGCAAAAAGTGGGTTGTTTGGCTCGTGTAAATATCCAACCACTTGAGAATTTAACTTTTTCTACTCCCCCTAATTTTCGGGCCACTAGGCCACTTGCATCCTCAACATGCTTGTGGCATGCACACCCCCACCACACTTAAAGCATGTTGGGATCAGTTAGAAGTCTCTTTCCTATAAAATTCCATCAAGCTATTATTAGGGGGTTGTACGTGTGGAATTTCCCAAACATGGATTTTGGGGTACATTTTTTGGTGCGTGAAATAATTTTCTATTTATTATATATTTTTCAAATTCCTTTTGCACACATGAACTCTAAAATTTTCGTTTTGTTGCGATCTTATATCTTTTTTGTTTACGAGGAAAAATGGGAGAGTGGAAACTCAAGTTTGGATCTGAAGAAAAAAAAAATTGAACATCCAAAATGGGAATGCACAAATGCTGAGCAAGATCATTCCAAAAAGTTTCTGTGATTTTTAAGGATGGGCAAAAAGTGGGTTGTTTGGCTCTGGTAAATATCCAACCACTTGAGAATTTAACTTTTTCTACTCTACCTAATTTTTGGGCCACTAGGCCACTTGCATCCTCAACATGCTTGTGGCATGCACACCCCCACCACACTTAAAGCAAGTTGGGATCAGTTAGAAGTCTCTTTCCTATAAAATTCCACCAAGCTATTATTAGGGGGTTGTACGTGTGGAATTTCCCAAACACGGATTTTGGGGTTTATTTTTTGGTGCGTGAAATAATTTTCTATTTATTACATAGTTTTCAAATTCTTTTTGCACACCTGAAATCTAAAATTTTCGTTTTGTTGTGATCTTATATCGTTTTTTGTTTACGAGGAAAAATGGGAGAGTGGAAACTCAAGTTTGGATCTGAAGAAAAAAAAAAAATTGAACATCCAAAATGGGAATGCACAAATGCTGAGAGAGATCATTCCAAAAAGTATATGTGATTTTTAAAGATGGGCAAAAAGTGGGTTGTTTGGCTCTCGTAAATATCCAACCACTTGAGAATTTAACTTTTTCTACTCCCCTAATTTTTGGGCCACTAGGCTACTGGCATCCTCAACATGCTTGTGGCATGCACACCCCCACCACAATTAAAGCATGTTGGGATCAGTTAGAAGTCTCTTTCGTATAAAATTCCACCAAGCTATTATTAGGGGGTTGTACGTGTGGAATTTCCCAAACATGGATTTTGGGGTTCAGTTTTTGGTGCGTGAAATAATTTTCTATTTATTATATAGTTTTCAAATTCTTTTTGCACACATGAACTCTAAAATATTCGTTTTGTTGCGATCTTATATCTTTTTTGTTTACGAGGAAAAATGAGAGAGTGGAAACTCAAATTTGGATCTGAAGAAAAAAAAATAATTTGAACATCAGAAATGGGAATGCACAAATGCTGAGAGAGATAATTCCAAAAAGTATATGTGATTTTTAAGGATGGGCAAAAAGTGGGTTGTTTGGCTATGTTAAATATCCAACCCCTTGAGAATTGAACTTTTTCTACTCTCCCTAATTTTTGGGCCACTAGGCCACTTGCATCCTCAACATGCTTGTGGCATGCACACCCCCACCACACTTAAAGCATGTTGGGATCAGTTAGAAGTCTCTTTCCTATAAAATTCAACCAAGCTATTATTAGGGGGTTGTACGTGTGGAATTTCCCAAACATGGATTTTGGGGTTCATTTTTTGGTGCGTGAAATAATTTTCTATTTATTATATAGTTTTCAAATTCCTTTTGCACACATGATCTCTAATATTTTCGTTTTGTTGCGATCTTATATCTGTTTTGTTTACGAGGAAAAATGGGAGAGTGGAAACTCAAGTTTGGATCTGAAGAAAAAAAAAATTTGAACATCAAAAATGGGAATGCACAAATGCTGAGAGAGATAATTCCAAAAAGTATCTGTGATTTTTAAGGATGGGCAAAAAAGTGGGTTGTTTGGCTCTGGTAAATATCCAACCACTTGAGAATTTAACTTTTTCTACTCCACCTAATTTTTGGGCCACTAGGCCACTTGCATCCTCAACATGCTTGTGGCATGCACACCCCCACCACACTTAAAGCATGTTGGGATCAGTTAGAAGTCTCTTTCCTATAAAATTCCACCAAGCTATTATTAGGGGGTTGTACGTGTGGAATTTCCAAAACATGGATTTTGGGGTTCATTTTTTGGTGCGTGAAATAATTTTCTATTTATTATATAGTTTTCAAATTCTTTTTGCACACATGAACTCTAAAATTTTCGTTTTGTTGCGATCTTATATCTTTTTTGTTTACGAGGAAAAATGGGAGAGTGGAAACTCAAGTTTGGATCTGAAGAAAAAAAAATTGAACATCCAAAATGGGAATGCAAAAATGCTGAGAGAGATCATTCCAAAAAGTATATGTGATTTTTAAGGATGGGCAAAAAGTGGGTTGTTTGGCTCGTGTAAATATCCAACCACTTGAGAATTTAACTTTTTCTACTCCCCCTAATTTTCGGGCCACTAGGCCACTTGCATCCTCAACATGCTTGTGGCATGCACACCCCCACCACACTTAAAGCATGTTGGGATCAGTTAGAAGTCTCTTTCCTATAAAATTCCATCAAGCTATTATTAGGGGGTTGTACGTGTGGAATTTCCCAAACATGGATTTTGGGGTACATTTTTTGGTGCGTGAAATAATTTTCTATTTATTATATATTTTTCAAATTCCTTTTGCACACATGAACTCTAAAATTTTCGTTTTGTTGCGATCTTATATCTTTTTTGTTTACGAGGAAAAATGGGAGAGTGGAAACTCAAGTTTGGATCTGAAGAAAAAAAAAATTGAACATCCAAAATGGGAATGCACAAATGCTGAGCAAGATCATTCCAAAAAGTTTCTGTGATTTTTAAGGATGGGCAAAAAGTGGGTTGTTTGGCTCTGGTAAATATCCAACCACTTGAGAATTTAACTTTTTCTACTCTACCTAATTTTTGGGCCACTAGGCCACTTGCATCCTCAACATGCTTGTGGCATGCACACCCCCACCACACTTAAAGCAAGTTGGGATCAGTTAGAAGTCTCTTTCCTATAAAATTCCACCAAGCTATTATTAGGGGGTTGTACGTGTGGAATTTCCCAAACACGGATTTTGGGGTTTATTTTTTGGTGCGTGAAATAATTTTCTATTTATTACATAGTTTTCAAATTCTTTTTGCACACCTGAAATCTAAAATTTTCGTTTTGTTGTGATCTTATATCGTTTTTTGTTTACGAGGAAAAATGGGAGAGTGGAAACTCAAGTTTGGATCTGAAGAAAAAAAAAAAATTGAACATCCAAAATGGGAATGCACAAATGCTGAGAGAGATCATTCCAAAAAGTATATGTGATTTTTAAAGATGGGCAAAAAGTGGGTTGTTTGGCTCTCGTAAATATCCAACCACTTGAGAATTTAACTTTTTCTACTCCCCTAATTTTTGGGCCACTAGGCTACTTGCATCCTCAACATGCTTGTGGCATGCACACCCCCACCACAATTAAAGCATGTTGGGATCAGTTAGAAGTCTCTTTCGTATAAAATTCCACCAAGCTATTATTAGGGGGTTGTACGTGTGGAATTTCCCAAACATGGATTTTGGGGTTCAGTTTTTGGTGCGTGAAATAATTTTCTATTTATTATATAGTTTTCAAATTCTTTTTGCACACATGAACTCTAAAATATTCGTTTTGTTGCGATCTTATATCTTTTTTGTTTACGAGGAAAAATGAGAGAGTGGAAACTCAAATTTGGATCTGAAGAAAAAAAAATAATTTGAACATCAGAAATGGGAATCCACAAATGCTGAGAGAGATAATTCAAAAAGTATATGTGATTTTTAAGGATGGGCAAAAAGTGGGTTGTTTGGCTATGTTAAATATCCAACCCCTTGAGAATTGAACTTTTTCTACTCTCCCTAATTTTTGGGCCACTAGGCCACTTGCATCCTCAACATGCTTGTGGCATGCACACCCCCACCACACTTAAAGCATGTTGGGATCAGTTAGAAGTCTCTTTCCTATAAAATTCAACCAAGCTATTATTAGGGGGTTGTACGTGTGGAATTTCCCAAACATGGATTTTGGGGTTCATTTTTTGGTGCGTGAAATAATTTTCTATTTATTATATAGTTTTCAAATTCCTTTTGCACACATGATCTCTAATATTTTCGTTTTGTTGCGATCTTATATCTGTTTTGTTTACGAGGAAAAATGGGAGAGTGGAAACTCAAGTTTGGATCTGAAGAAAAAAAAATTTGAACATCAAAAATGGGAATGCACAAATGCTGAGAGAGATAATTCCAAAAAGTATCTGTGATTTTTAAGGATGGGCAAAAAAGTGGGTTGTTTGGCTCTGGTAAATATCCAACCACTTGAGAATTTAACTTTTTCTACTCCACCTAATTTTTGGGCCACTAGGCCACTTGCATCCTCAACATGCTTGTGGCATGCACACCCCCACCACACTTAAAGCATGTTGGGATCAGTTAGAAGTCTCTTTCCTATAAAATTCCACCAAGCTATTATTAGGGGGTTGTACGTGTGGAATTTCCAAAACATGGATTTTGGGGTTCATTTTTTGGTGCGTGAAATAATTTTCTATTTATTATATAGTTTTCAAATTCTTTTTGCACACATGAACTCTAAAATTTTCGTTTTGTTGCGATCTTATATCTTTTTTGTTTACGAGGAAAAATGGGAGAGTGGAAACTCAAGTTTGGATCTGAAGAAAAAAAAATTGAACATCCAAAATGGGAATGCAAAAATGCTGAGAGAGATCATTCCAAAAAGTATATGTGATTTTTAAGGATGGGCAAAAAGTGGGTTGTTTGGCTCGTGTAAATATCCAACCACTTGAGAATTTAACTTTTTCTACTCCCCCTAATTTTCGGGCCACTAGGCCACTTGCATCCTCAACATGCTTGTGGCATGCACACCCCCACCACACTTAAAGCATGTTGGGATCAGTTAGAAGTCTCTTTCCTATAAAATTCCATCAAGCTATTATTAGGGGGTTGTACGTGTGGAATTTCCCAAACATGGATTTTGGGGTACATTTTTTGGTGCGTGAAATAATTTTCTATTTATTATATATTTTTCAAATTCCTTTTGCACACATGAACTCTAAAATTTTCGTTTTGTTGCGATCTTATATCTTTTTTGTTTACGAGGAAAAATGGGAGAGTGGAAACTCAAGTTTGGATCTGAAGAAAAAAAAAATTGAACATCCAAAATGGGAATGCACAAATGTTGAGCAAGATCATTCCAAAAAGTTTCTGTGATTTTTAAGGATGGGCAAAAAGTGGGTTGTTTGGCTCTGGTAAATATCCAACCACTTGAGAATTTAACTTTTTCTACTCTACCTAATTTTTCGGCCACTAGGCCACTTGCATCCTCAACATGCTTGTGGCATGCACACCCCCACCACACTTAAAGCAAGTTGGGATCAGTTAGAAGTCTCTTTCCTATAAAATTCCACCAAGCTATTATTAGGGGGTTGTACGTGTGGAATTTCCCAAACACGGATTTTGGGGTTTATTTTTTGGTGCGTGAAATAATTTTCTATTTATTACATAGTTTTCAAATTCTTTTTGCACACCTGAAATCTAAAATTTTCGTTTTGTTGTGATCTTATATCGTTTTTTGTTTACGAGGAAAAATGGGAGAGTGGAAACTCAAGTTTGGATCTGAAGAAAAAAAAAAAATTGAACATCCAAAATGGGAATGCACAAATGCTGAGAGAGATCATTCCAAAAAGTATATGTGATTTTTAAAGATGGGCAAAAAGTGGGTTGTTTGGCTCTCGTAAATATCCAACCACTTGAGAATTTAACTTTTTCTACTCCCCTAATTTTTGGGCCACTAGGCTACTTGCATCCTCAACATGCTTGTGGCATGCACACCCCCACCACAATTAAAGCATGTTGGGATCAGTTAGAAGTCTCTTTCGTATAAAATTCCACCAAGCTATTATTAGGGGGTTGTACGTGTGGAATTTCCCAAACATGGATTTTGGGGTTCAGTTTTTGGTGCGTGAAATAATTTTCTATTTATTATATAGTTTTCAAATTCTTTTTGCACACATGAACTCTAAAATATTCGTTTTGTTGCGATCTTATATCTTTTTTGTTTACGAGGAAAAATGAGAGAGTGGAAACTCAAATTTGGATCTGAAGAAAAAAAAATAATTTGAACATCAGAAATGGGAATGCACAAATGCTGAGAGAGATAATTCAAAAAGTATATGTGATTTTTAAGGATGGGCAAAAAGTGGGTTGTTTGGCTATGTTAAATATCCAACCCCTTGAGAATTGAACTTTTTCTACTCTCCCTAATTTTTGGGCCACTAGGCCACTTGCATCCTCAACATGCTTGTGGCATGCACACCCCCACCACACTTAAAGCATGTTGGGATCAGTTAGAAGTCTCTTTCCTATAAAATTCAACCAAGCTATTATTAGGGGGTTGTACGTGTGGAATTTCCCAAACATGGATTTTGGGGTTCATTTTTTGGTGCGTGAAATAATTTTCTATTTATTATATAGTTTTCAAATTCCTTTTGCACACATGATCTCTAATATTTTCGTTTTGTTGCGATCTTATATCTGTTTTGTTTACGAGGAAAAATGGGAGAGTGGAAACTCAAGTTTGGATCTGAAGAAAAAAAAATTTGAACATCAAAAATGGGAATGCACAAATGCTGAGAGAGATAATTCCAAAAAGTATCTGTGATTTTTAAGGATGGGCAAAAAAGTGGGTTGTTTGGCTCTGGTAAATATCCAACCACTTGAGAATTTAACTTTTTCTACTCCACCTAATTTTTGGGCCACTAGGCCACTTGCATCCTCAACATGCTTGTGGCATGCACACCCCACCACACTTAAAGCATGTTGGGATCAGTTAGAAGTCTCTTTCCTATAAAATTCCACCAAGCTATTATTAGGGGGTTGTACGTGTGGAATTTCCAAAACATGGATTTTGGGGTTCATTTTTTGGTGCGTGAAATAATTTTCTATTTATTATATAGTTTTCAAATTCTTTTTGCACACATGAACTCTAAAATTTTCGTTTTGTTGCGATCTTATATCTTTTTTGTTTACGAGGAAAAATGGGAGAGTGGAAACTCAAGTTTGGATCTGAAGAAAAAAAAATTGAACATCCAAAATGGGAATGCAAAAATGCTGAGAGAGATCATTCCAAAAAGTATATGTGATTTTTAAGGATGGGCAAAAAGTGGGTTGTTTGGCTCGTGTAAATATCCAACCACTTGAGAATTTAACTTTTTCTACTCCCCCTAATTTTCGGGCCACTAGGCCACTTGCATCCTCAACATGCTTGTGGCATGCACACCCCCACCACACTTAAAGCATGTTGGGATCTGTTAGAAGTCTCTTTCCTATAAAATTCCATCAAGCTATTATTAGGGGGTTGTACGTGTGGAATTTCCCAAACATGGATTTTGGGGTACATTTTTTGGTGCGTGAAATAATTTTCTATTTATTATATATTTTTCAAATTCCTTTTGCACACATGAACTCTAAAATTTTCGTTTTGTTGCGATCTTATATCTTTTTTGTCCACGAGGAAAAATGGGAGAGTGGAAACTCAAGTTTGGATCTGAAGAAAAAAAAAATTGAACATCCAAAATGGGAATGCACAAATGCTGAGCAAGATCATTCCAAAAAGTTTCTGTGATTTTTAAGGATGGGCAAAAAGTGGGTTGTTTGGCTCTGGTAAATATCCAACCACTTGAGAATTTAACTTTTTCTACTCTACCTAATTTTTGGGCCACCAGGCCACTTGCATCCTCAACATGCTTGTGGCATGCACACCCCCACCACACTTAAAGCAAGTTGGGATCAGTTAGAAGTCTCTTTCCTATAAAATTCCACCAAGCTATTATTAGGGGGTTGTACGTGTGGAATTTCCCAAACACGGATTTTGGGGTTTATTTTTTGGTGCGTGAAATAATTTTCTATTTATTACATAGTTTTCAAATTCTTTTTGCACACCTGAAATCTAAAATTTTTGTTTTGTTGTGATCTTATATCGTTTTTTGTTTACGAGGAAAAATGGGAGAGTGGAAACTCAAGTTTGGATCTGAAGAAAAAAAAAAAATTGAACATCCAAAATGGGAATGCACAAATGCTGAGAGAGATCATTCCAAAAAGTATATGTGATTTTTAAAGATGGGCAAAAAGTGGGTTGTTTGGCTCTCGTAAATATCCAACCACTTGAGAATTTAACTTTTTCTACTCCCCTAATTTTTGGGCCACTAGGCTACTTGCATCCTCAACATGCTTGTGGCATGCACACCCCCACCACAATTAAAGCATGTTGGGATCAGTTAGAAGTCTCTTTCGTATAAAATTCCACCAAGCTATTATTAGGGGGTTGTACGTGTGGAATTTCCCAAACATGGATTTTGGGGTTCAGTTTTTGGTGCGTGAAATAATTTTCTATTTATTATATAGTTTTCAAATTCTTTTTGCACACATGAACTCTAAAATATTCGTTTTGTTGCGATCTTATATCTTTTTTGTTTACGAGGAAAAATGAGAGAGTGGAAACTCAAATTTGGATCTGAAGAAAAAAAATAATTTGAACATCAGAAATGGGAATGCACAAATGCTTAGAGAGATAATTCAAAAAGTATATGTGATTTTTAAGGATGGGCAAAAAGTGGGTTGTTTGGCTATGTTAAATATCCAACCCCTTGAGAATTGAACTTTTTCTACTCTCCCTAATTTTTGGGCCACTAGGCCACTTGCATCCTCAACATGCTTGTGGCATGCACACCCCCACCACACTTAAAGCATGTTGGGATCAGTTAGAAGTCTCTTTCCTATAAAATTCAACCAAGCTATTATTAGGGGGTTGTACGTGTGGAATTTCCCAAACATGGATTTTGGGGTTCATTTTTTGGTGCGTGAAATAATTTTCTATTTATTATATAGTTTTCAAATTCCTTTTGCACACATGATCTCTAATATTTTCGTTTTGTTGCGATCTTATATCTGTTTTGTTTACGAGGAAAAATGGGAGAGTGGAAACTCAAGTTTGGATCTGAAGAAAAAAAAAATTTGAACATCAAAAATGGGAATGCACAAATGCTGAGAGAGATAATTCCAAAAAGTATCTGTGATTTTTAAGGATGGGCAAAAAAGTGGGTTGTTTGGCTCTGGTAAATATCCAACCACTTGAGAATTTAACTTTTTCTACTCCACCTAATTTTTGGGCCACTAGGCCACTTGCATCCTCAACATGCTTGTGGCATGCACACCCCCACCACACTTAAAGCATGTTGGGATCAGTTAGAAGTCTCTTTCCTATAAAATTCCACCAAGCTATTATTAGGGGGTTGTACGTGTGGAATTTCCAAAACATGGATTTTGGGGTTCATTTTTTGGTGCGTGAAATAATTTTCTATTTATTATATAGTTTTCAAATTCTTTTTGCACACATGAACTCTAAAATTTTCGTTTTGTTGCGATCTTATATCTTTTTTGTTTACGAGGAAAAATGGGAGAGTGGAAACTCAAGTTTGGATCTGAAGAAAAAAAAATTGAACATCCAAAATGGGAATGCAAAAATACTGAGAGAGATCATTCCAAAAAGTATATGTGATTTTTAAGGATGGGCAAAAAGTGGGTTGTTTGGCTCGTGTAAATATCCAACCACTTGAGAATTTAACTTTTTCTACTCCCCCTAATTTTCGGGCCACTAGGCCACTTGCATCCTCAACATGCTTGTGGCATGCACACCCCCACCACACTTAAAGCATGTTGGGATCAGTTAGAAGTCTCTTTCCTATAAAATTCCATCAAGCTATTATTAGGGGGTTGTACGTGTGGAATTTCCCAAACATGGATTTTGGGGTACATTTTTTGGTGCGTGAAATAATTTTCTATTTATTATATATTTTTCAAATTCCTTTTGCACACATGAACTCTAAAATTTTCGTTTTGTTGCGATCTTATATCTTTTTTGTTTACGAGGAAAAATGGGAGAGTGGAAACTCAAGTTTGGATCTGAAGAAAAAAAAAATTGAACATCCAAAATGGGAATGCACAAATGCTGAGCAAGATCATTCCAAAAAGTTTCTGTGATTTTTAAGGATGGGCAAAAAGTGGGTTGTTTGGCTCTGGTAAATATCCAACCACTTGAGAATTTAACTTTTTCTACTCCACCTAATTTTTGGCCCACTAGGCGACTTGCATCCTCAACATGCTTGTGGCATGCACCCCCTCACCACACTTAAAGCATGTTGGGATCAGTTAGAAGTCTCTTTCCTATAAAATTCCACCAAGCTATTATTAGGGGGTTGTACTTGTGGAATTTCCCAAACACGGATTTTGGGGTTCATTTTTTGGGGCGTGAAATAATTTTCTATTTATTATATAGTTTTCAAATTCCTTTTGCACACATGATCTCTAAAATTTTCGTTTTGTTGCGATCTTATATCTTTTTTGTTTACAAGGAAAAATGGGAGAGCGGAAACTCTAGTTTGGATCTGAAGAAAAAAAAATTCAACATCCAAAATGGGAATGCACAAATGCTGAGCAAGATCATTCCAAAAAGTTTCTGTGATTTTTAAGGATGGGCAAAAAGTGGGTTGTTTGGCTCTGGTAAATATCCAACCACTTGAGAATTTAACTTTTTCTACTCCACCTAATTTTTGGGCCACTAGGCCACTTGCATCCTCAACATGCTTGTGGCATGCACACCCCCACCACACTTAAAGCATGTTGGGATCAGTTAGAAGTCTCTTTCCTATAAAATTCCATCAAGCTATTATTAGGGGGTTGTACGTGTGGAATTTCCCAAACATGGATTTTGGGGTACATTTTTTGGTGCGTGAAATAATTTTCTATTTATTATATATTTTTCAAATTCCTTTTGCACACATGAACTCTAAAATTTTCGTTTTGTTGCGATCTTATATCTTTTTTGTTTACGAGGAAAAATGGGAGAGTGGAAACTCAAGTTTGGATCTGAAGAAAAAAAAATTGAACATCCAAAATGGGAATGCAAAAATGCTGAGAGAGATCATTCCAAAAAGTATATGTGATTTTTAAGGATGGGCAAAAAGTGGGTTGTTTGGCTCGTGTAAATATCCAACCACTTGAGAATTTAACTTTTTCTACTCCCCCTAATTTTCGGGCCACTAGGCCACTTGCATCCTCAACATGCTTGTGGCATGCACACCCCCACCACACTTAAAGCATGTTGGGATCAGTTAGAAGTCTCTTTCCTATAAAATTCCATCAAGCTATTATTAGGGGGTTGTACGTGTGGAATTTCCCAAACATGGATTTTGGGGTACATTTTTTGGTGCGTGAAATAATTTTCTATTTATTATATATTTTTCAAATTCCTTTTGCACACATGAACTCTAAAATTTTCGTTTTGTTGCGATCTTATATCTTTTTTGTTTACGAGGAAAAATGGGAGAGTGGAAACTCAAGTTTGGATCTGAAGAAAAAAAAAATTGAACATCCACAATGGGAATGCACAAATGCTGAGCAAGATCATTCCAAAAAGTTTCTGTGATTTTTAAGGATGGGCAAAAAGTGGGTTGTTTGGCTCTGGTAAATATCCAACCACTTGAGAATTTAACTTTTTCTACTCTACCTAATTTTTGGGCCACTAGGCCACTTGCATCCTCAACATGCTTGTGGCATGCACACCCCCACCACACTTAAAGCAAGTTGGGATCAGTTAGAAGTCTCTTTCCTATAAAATTCCACCAAGCTATTATTAGGGGGTTGTACGTGTGGAATTTCCCAAACACGGATTTTGGGGTTTATTTTTTGGTGCGTGAAATAATTTTCTATTTATTACATAGTTTTCAAATTCTTTTTGCACACCTGAAATCTAAAATTTTCGTTTTGTTGTGATCTTATATCGTTTTTTGTTTACGAGGAAAAATGGGAGAGTGGAAACTCAAGTTTGGATCTGAAGAAAAAAAAAAAATTGAACATCCAAAATGGGAATGCACAAATGCTGAGAGAGATCATTCCAAAAAGTATCTGTGATTTTTAAAGATGGGCAAAAAGTGGGTTGTTTGGCTCTCGTAAATATCCAACCACTTGAGAATTTAACTTTTTCTACTCCCCTAATTTTTGGGCCACTAGGCTACTTGCATCCTCAACATGCTTGTGGCATGCACACCCCCACCACAATTAAAGCATGTTGGGATCAGTTAGAAGTCTCTTTCGTATAAAATTCCACCAAGCTATTATTAGGGGGTTGTACGTGTGGAATTTCCCAAACATGGATTTTGGGGTTCAGTTTTTGGTGCGTGAAATAATTTTCTATTTATTATATAGTTTTCAAATTCTTTTTACACACATGAACTCTAAAATATTCGTTTTGTTGCGATCTTATATCTTTTTTGTTTACGAGGAAAAATGAGAGAGTGGAAACTCAAATTTGGATCTGAAGAAAAAAAAATAATTTGAACATCAGAAATGGGAATGCACAAATGCTGAGAGAGATAATTCAAAAAGTATATGTGAGTTTTAAGGATGGGCAAAAAGTGGGTTGTTTGGCTATGTTAAATATCCAACCCCTTGAGAATTGAACTTTTTCTACTCTCCCTAATTTTTGGGCCACTAGGCCACTTGCATCCTCAACATGCTTGTGGCATGCACACCCCCACCACACTTAAAGCATGTTGGGATCAGTTAGAAGTCTCTTTCCTATAAAATTCCACCAAGCTATTATTAGGGGGTTGTACGTGTGGAATTTCCCAAACACGGATTTTGGGGTTTATTTTTTGGTGCGTGAAATAATTTTCTATTTATTACATAGTTTTCAAATTCTTTTTGCACACCTGAAATCTAAAATTTTCGTTTTGTTGTGATCTTATATCGTTTTTTGTTTACGAGGAAAAATGGGAGAGTGGAAACTCAAGTTTGGATCTGAAGAAAAAAAAAAATTGAACATCCAAAATGGGAATGCACAAATGCTGAGAGAGATCATTCCAAAAAGTATCTGTGATTTTTAAGGATGGGCAAAAAAGTGGGTTGTTTGGCTCTGGTAAATATCCAACCACTTGAGAATTTAACTTTTTCTACTCCACCTAATTTTTGGGCCACTAGGCAACTTGCATCCTCAACATGCATGTGGCATGCACACCCCCACCACACTTAAAGCATGTTGGGATCAGTTAGAAGTCTCTTTCCTATAAAATTCCACCAAGCTATTATTAGGGGGTTGTACGTGTGGAATTTCCAAAACATGGATTTTGGGGTTCATTTTTTGGTGCGTGAAATAATTTTCTATTTATTACATAGTTTTCAAATTCTTTTTGCACACATGAACTCTAAAATTTTCGTTTTGTTGCGATCTTATATCTTTTTTGTTTACGAGGAAAAATGGGAGAGTGGAAACTCAAGTTTGGATCTGAAGAAAAAAAAATTGAACATCCAAAATGGGAATGCAAAAATGCTGAGAGAGATCATTCCAAAAAGTATATGTGATTTTTAAGGATGGGCAAAAAGTGGGTTGTTTGGCTCGTGTAAATATCCAACCACTTGAGAATTTAACTTTTTCTACTCCCCCTAATTTTCAGGCCACTAGGCCACTTGCATCCTCAACATGCTTGTGGCATGCACACCCCCACCACACTTAAAGCATCTTGGGATCTGTTAGAAGTCCCTTTCCTATAAAATTCCACCAAGCAATTATTAGGGGGTTGTACGTGTGGAATTTCCCTAACATGGATTTTGGGGTTCATTTTTTGGTGCGTGAAATAATTTTCTATTTATTATATACTTTTTCAAATTCCTTTTGCACACATGAACTCTAAATTTTCGTTTTGTTGTGATCTTATATCTTTTTTGTCCACGAGGAAAAATGGGAGAGTGGAAACTCAAGTTTGGATCTGAAGAAAAAAAAAATATGAACATCAAAAATGGGAATGCACAAATGCTGAGAGATATAATTCCAAAAAGTATTTGTGATTTTTAAGGATGGGCAAAAAGTGGGTTGTTTGGCTCTGGTAAATATCCAACCACTTGAGAATTTAACTTTTTCTACTCCACCTAATTTTTGGCCCACTAGGCGACTTGCATCCTCAACATGCTTGTGGCATGCACCCCCTCACCACACTTAAAGCATGTTGGGATCAGTTAGAAGTCTCTTTCCTATAAAATTCCACCAAGCTATTATTAGGGGGTTGTACTTGTGGAATTTCCCAAACATGGATTTTGGGGTTCATTTTTTGGCGCGTGAAATAATTTTCTATTTATTATATAGTTTTCAAATTCCTTTTGCACACATGATCTCTAAAATTTTCGTTTTGTTGCAATCTTATATCTTTTTTGTTTACAAGGAAAAATGGGAGAGTGGAAACTCTAGTTTGGATCTGAAGAAAAAAAAAATTGAACATCCAAAATGGGAATGCTCAAATGCTGAGCAAGATCATTCCAAAAAGTTTCTGTGATTTTTAAGGATGGGCAAAAAGTGGGTTGTTTGGCTCTGGTAAATATCCAACCACTTGAGAATTTAACTTTTTCTACTCCACCTAATTTTTGGCCCACTAGGCGACTTGCATCCTCAACATGCTTGTGGCATGCACCCCCTCACCACACTTAAAGCATGTTGGGATCAGTTAGAAGTCTCTTTCCTATAAAATTCCACCAAGCTATTATTAGGGGGTTGTACTTGTGGAATTTCCCAAACATGGATTTTGGGGTTCATTTTTTGGCGCGTGAAATAATTTTCTATTTATTATATAGTTTTCAAATTCCTTTTGCACACATGATCTCTAAAATTTTCGTTTTGTTGCGATCTTATATCTTTTTTGTTTACAAGGAAAAATGGGAGAGCGGAAACTCTAGTTTGGATCTGAAGAAAAAAAAAATTCAACATCCAAAATGGGAATGCACAAATGCTGAGCAAGATCATTCCAAAAAGTTTCTGTGATTTTTAAAGATGGGCAAAAAGTGGGTTGTTTGGCTCTGGTAAATATCCAACCACTTGAGAATTTAACTTTTTCTACTCCACCTAATTTTTGGGCCACTAGGCCACTTGCATCCTCAACATGCTTGTGGCATGCACACCCCCACCACACTTAAAGCATGTTGGGATCAGTTAGAAGTCTCTTTCCTATAAAATTCCATCAAGCTATTATTAGGGGGTTGTACGTGTGGAATTTCCCAAACATGGATTTTGGGGTACATTTTTTGGTGCGTGAAATAATTTTCTATTTATTATATATTTTTCAAATTCCTTTTGCACACATGAACTCTAAAATTTTCGTTTTGTTGCGATCTTATATCTTTTTTGTTTACGAGGAAAAATGGGAGAGTGGAAACTCAAGTTTGGATCTGAAGAAAAAAAAAATTGAACATCCAAAATGGGAATGCACAAATGCTGAGCAAGATCATTCCAAAAAGTTTCTGTGATTTTTAAGGATGGGCAAAAAGTGGGTTGTTTGGCTCTGGTAAATATCCAACCACTTGAGAATTTAACTTTTTCTACTCTACCTAATTTTTGGGCCACTAGGCCACTTGCATCCTCAACATGCTTGTGGCATGCACACCCCCACCACACTTAAAGCAAGTTGGGATCAGTTAGAAGTCTCTTTCCTATAAAATTCCACCAAGCTATTATTAGGGGGTTGTACGTGTGGAATTTCCCAAACACGGATTTTGGGGTTTATTTTTTGGTGCGTGAAATAATTTTCTATTTATTACATAGTTTTCAAATTCTTTTTGCACACCTGAAATCTAAAATTTTCGTTTTGTTGTGATCTTATATCGTTTTTTGTTTACGAGGAAAAATGGGAGAGTGGAAACTCAAGTTTGGATCTGAAGAAAAAAAAAAAATTGAACATCCAAAATGGGAATGCACAAATGCTGAGAGAGATCATTCCAAAAAGTATCTGTGATTTTTAAAGATGGGCAAAAAGTGGGTTGTTTGGCTCTCGTAAATATCCAACCACTTGAGAATTTAACTTTTTCTACTCCCCTAATTTTTGGGCCACTAGGCTACTTGCATCCTCAACATGCTTGTGGCATGCACACCCCCACCACAATTAAAGCATGTTGGGATCAGTTAGAAGTCTCTTTCGTATAAAATTCCACCAAGCTATTATTAGGGGGTTGTACGTGTGGAATTTCCCAAACATGGATTTTGGGGTTCAGTTTTTGGTGCGTGAAATAATTTTCTATTTATTATATAGTTTTCAAATTCTTTTTGCACACATGAACTCTAAAATATTCGTTTTGTTGCGATCTTATATCTTTTTTGTTTACGAGGAAAAATGAGAGAGTGGAAACTCAAATTTGGATCTGAAGAAAAAAAAATAATTTGAACATCAGAAATGGGAATGCACAAATGCTGAGAGAGATAATTCAAAAAGTATATGTGAGTTTTAAGGATGGGCAAAAAGTGGGTTGTTTGGCTATGTTAAATATCCAACCCCTTGAGAATTGAACTTTTTCTACTCTCCCTAATTTTTGGGCCACTAGGCCACTTGCATCCTCAACATGCTTGTGGCATGCACACCCCCACCACACTTAAAGCATGTTGGGATCAGTTAGAAGTCTCTTTCCTATAAAATTCCACCAAGCTATTATTAGGGGGTTGTACGTGTGGAATTTCCCAAACACGGATTTTGGGGTTTATTTTTTGGTGCGTGAAATAAATTTCTATTTATTACATAGTTTTCAAATTCTTTTTGCACACCTGAAATCTAAAATTTTCGTTTTGTTGTGATCTTATATCGTTTTTTGTTTACGAGGAAAAATGGGAGAGTGGAAACTCAAGTTTGGATCTGAAGAAAAAAAAAAAATTGAACATCCAAAATGGGAATGCACAAATGCTGAGAGAGATCATTCCAAAAAGTATCTGTGATTTTTAAGGATGGGCAAAAAAGTGGGTTGTTTGGCTCTGGTAAATATCCAACCACTTGAGAATTTAACTTTTTCTACTCCACCTAATTTTTGGGCCACTAGGCAACTTGCATCCTCAACATGCATGTGGCATGCACACCCCCACCACACTTAAAGCATGTTGGGATCAGTTAGAAGTCTCTTTCCTATAAAATTCCACCAAGCTATTATTAGGGGGTTGTACGTGTGGAATTTCCAAAACATGGATTTTGGGGTTCATTTTTTGGTGCGTGAAATAATTTTCTATTTATTACATAGTTTTCAAATTCTTTTTGCACACATGAACTCTAAAATTTTCGTTTTGTTGCGATCTTATATCTTTTTTGTTTACGAGGAAAAATGGGAGAGTGGAAACTCAAGTTTGGATCTGAAGAAAAAAAAATTGAACATCCAAAATGGGAATGCAAAAATGCTGAGAGAGATCATTCCAAAAAGTATATGTGATTTTTAAGGATGGGCAAAAAGTGGGTTGTTTGGCTCGTGTAAATATCCAACCACTTGAGAATTTAACTTTTTCTACTCCCCCTAATTTTCAGGCCACTAGGCCACTTGCATCCTCAACATGCTTGTGGCATGCACACCCCCACCACACTTAAAGCATCTTGGGATCTGTTAGAAGTCCCTTTCCTATAAAATTCCACCAAACAATTATTAGGGGGTTGTACGTGTGGAATTTCCCTAACATGGATTTTGGGGTTCATTTTTTGGTGCGTGAAATAATTTTCTATTTATTATATACTTTTTCAAATTCCTTTTGCACACATGAACTCTAAATTTTCGTTTTGTTGTGATCTTATATCTTTTTTGTCCACGAGGAAAAATGGGAGAGTGGAAACTCAAGTTTGGATCTGAAGAAAAAAAAAATATGAACATCAAAAATGGGAATGCACAAATGCTGAGAGAGATAATTCCAAAAAGTATTTGTGATTTTTAAGGATGGGCAAAAAGTGGGTTGTTTGGCTCTGGTAAATATCCAACCACTTGAGAATTTAACTTTTTCTACTCCACCTAATTTTTGGCCCACTAGGCGACTTGCATCCTCAACATGCTTGTGGCATGCACCCCCTCACCACACTTAAAGCATGTTGGGATCAGTTAGAAGTCTCTTTCCTATAAAATTCCACCAAGCTATTATTAGGGGGTTGTACTTGTGGAATTTCCCAAACATGGATTTTGGGGTTCATTTTTTGGCGCGTGAAATAATTTTCTATTTATTATATAGTTTTCAAATTCCTTTTGCACACATGATCTCTAAAATTTTCGTTTTGTTGCGATCTTATATCTTTTTTGTTTACAAGGAAAAATGGGAGAGTGGAAACTCTAGTTTGGATCTGAAGAAAAAAAAAATTGAACATCCAAAATTGGAATGCACAAATGCTGAGCAAGATCATTCCAAAAAGTTTCTGTGATTTTTAAGGATGGGCAAAAAGTGGGTTGTTTGGCTCTGGTAAATATCCAACCACTTGAGAATTTAACTTTTTCTACTCCACCTAATTTTTGGGCCACTAGGCCACTTGCGTCCTCAACATGCTTGTGGCATGCACACCCCCACCACACTTAAAGCATGTTGGGATCAGTTAGAAGTCTCTTTCCTATAAAATTCCATCAAGCTATTATTAGGGGGTTGTACGTGTGGAATTTCCCAAACATGGATTTTGGGGTACATTTTTTGGTGCGTGAAATAATTTTCTATTTATTATATATTTTTCAAATTCCTTTTGCACACATGAACTCTAAAATTTTCGTTTTGTTGCGATCTTATATCTTTTTTGTTTACGAGGAAAAATGGGAGAGTGGAAACTCAAGTTTGGATCTGAAGAAAAAAAAAATTGAACATCCAAAATGGGAATGCACAAATGCTGAGCAATATCATTCCAAAAAGTTTCTGTGATTTTTAAGGATGGGCAAAAAGTGGGTTGTTTGGCTCTGGTAAATATCCAACCACTTGAGAATTTAACTTTTTCTACTCTACCTAATTTTTGGGCCACTAGGCCACTTGCATCCTCAACATGCTTGTGGCATGCACACCCCCACCACACTTAAAGCAAGTTGGGATCAGTTAGAAGTCTCTTTCCTATAAAATTCCACCAAGCTATTATTAGGGGGTTGTACGTGTGGAATTTCCCAAACACGGATTTTGGGCTTTATTTTTTGGTGCGTGAAATAATTTTCTATTTATTACATAGTTTTCAAATTCTTTTTGCACACCTGAAATCTAAAATTTTCGTTTTGTTGTGATCTTATATCGTTTTTTGTTTACGAGGAAAAATGGGAGGGTGGAAACTCAAGTTTGGATCTGAAGAAAAAAAAAAAATTGAACATCCAAAATGGGAATGCACAAATGCTGAGAGAGATCATTCCAAAAAGTATCTGTGATTTTTAAAGATGGGCAAAAAGTGGGTTGTTTGGCTCTCGTAAATATCCAACCACTTGAGAATTTAACTTTTTCTACTCCCCTAATTTTTGGGCCACTAGGCTACTTGCATCCTCAACATGCTTGTGGCATGCACACCCCCACCACAATTAAAGCCTGTTGGGATCAGTTAGAAGTCTCTTTCGTATAAAATTCCACCAAGCTATTATTAGGGGGTTGTACGTGTGGAATTTCCCAAACATGGATTTTGGGGTTCAGTTTTTGGTGCGTGAAATAATTTTCTATTTATTATATAGTTTTCAAATTCTTTTTGCACACATGAACTCTAAAATATTCGTTTTGTTGCGATCTTATATCTTTTTTGTTTACGAGGAAAAATGAGAGAGTGGAAACTCAAATTTGGATCTGAATAAAAAAAAATAATTTGAACATCAGAAATGGGAATGCACAAATGCTGAGAGAGATAATTCAAAAAGTATATGTGATTTTTAAGGATGGGCAAAAAGTGGGTTGTTTGGCTATGTTAAATATCCAACCCCTTGAGAATTGAACTTTTTCTACTCTCCCTAATTTTTGGGCCACTAGGCCACTTGCATCCTCAACATGCTTGTGGCATGCACACCCCCACCACACTTAAAGCATGTTGGGATCAGTTAGAAGTCTCTTTCCTATAAAATTCAACCAAGCTATTATTAGGGGGTTGTACGTGTGGAATTTCCCAAACATGGATTTTGGGGTTCATTTTTTGGTGCGTGAAATAATTTTCTATTTATTATATAGTTTTCAAATTCCTTTTGCACACATGATCTCTAATATTTTCGTTTTGTTGCGATCTTATATCTGTTTTGTTTCCGAGGAAAAATGGGAGAGTGGAAACTCAAGTTTGGATCGGAAGAAAAAAAAAATTTGAACATCAAAAATGGGAATGCACAAATGCTGAGATAGATAATTCCAAAAAGTATCTGTGATTTTTAAGGATGGGCAAAAAAGTGGGTTGTTTGGCTCTGGTAAATATCCAACCACTTGAGAATTTAACTTTTTCTACTCCACCTAATTTTTGGGCCACTAGGCCACTTGCATCCTCAACATGCTTGTGGCATGCACACCCCCACCACACTTAAAGCATGTTGGGATCAGTTAGAAGTCTCTTTCCTATAAAATTCCACCAAGCTATTATTAGGGGGTTGTACGTGTGGAATTTCCAAAACATGGATTTTGGGGTTCATTTTTTGGTGCGTGAAATAATTTTCTATTTATTACATAGTTTTCAAATTCTTTTTGCACACATGAACTCTAAAATTTTCGTTTTGTTGCGATCTTATATCTTTTTTGTTTACGAGGAAAAATGGGAGAGTGGAAACTCAAGTTTGGATCTGAAGAAAAAAAAATTGAACATCCAAAATGGGAATGCAAAAATGCTGAGAGAGATCATTCCAAAAAGTATATGTGATTTTTAAGGATGGGCAAAAAGTGGGTTGTTTGGCTCGTGTAAATATCCAACCACTTGAGAATTTAACATTTTCTACTCCCCCTAATTTTCGGGCCACTAGGCCACTTGCACCCTCAACATGCTTGTGGCATGCACACCCCCACCACACTTAAAGCATCTTGGGATCTGTTAGAAGTCCCTTTCCTATAAAATTCCACCAAGCAATTATTAGGGGGTTGTACGTGTGGAATTTCCCTAACATGGATTTTGGGGTTCATTTTTTGGTGCGTGAAATAATTTTCTATTTATTATATACTTTTTCAAATTCCTTTTGCACACATGAACTCTAAATTTTCGTTTTGTTGTGATCTTATATCTTTTTTGTCCACGAGGAAAAATGGGAGACTGGAAACTCAAGTTTCGATCTGAAGAAAAAAAAAATATGAACATCAAAAATGGGAATGCACAAATGCTGAGAGAGATAATTCCAAAAAGTATTTGTGATTTTTAAGGATGGGCAAAAAGTGGGTTGTTTGGCTCTGGTAAATATCCAACCACTTGAGAATTTAACTTTTTCTACTCCACCTAATTTTTGGCCCACTAGGCGACTTGCATCCTCAACATGCTTGTGGCATGCACCCCCTCACCACACTTAAAGCATGTTGGGATCAGTTAGAAGTCTCTTTCCTATAAAATTCCACCAAGCTATTATTAGGGGGTTGTACTTGTGGAATTTCCCAAACATGGATTTTGGGGTTCAGTTTTTGGCTCGTGAAATAATTTTCTATTTATTATATAGTTTTCAAATTCTTTTTGCACACATGAACTCTAAAATTTTCGTTTTGTTGCGATCTGATATCTTTTTTGTTTACGAGGAAAAATGGGAGAGTGGAAACTCAAGTTTGGATCTGAAGAAAAAAAAATTGAACATCCAAAATGGGAATGCACAAATGCTGAGCAAGATCATTCCAAAAAGTTTCTGTGATTTTTAAGGATGGGCAAAAAGTGGGTTGTTTGGCTCTGGTAAATATCCAACCACTTGAGAATTTAACTTTTTCTACTCCACCTAATTTTTGGCCCACTAGGCGACTTGCATCCTCAACATGCTTGTGGCATGCACCCCCTCACCACACTTAAAGCATGTTGGGATCAGTTAGAAGTCTCTTTCCTATAAAATTCCACCAAGCTATTATTAGGGGGTTGTACTTGTGGAATTTCCCAAACATGGATTTTGGGGTTCATTTTTTGGCGCGTGAAATAATTTTCTATTTATTATATAGTTTTCAAATTCTTTTTGCACACATGAACTCTAAAATTATCGTTTTGTTGCGATCTTATATCTTTTTTGTTTACGAGGAAAAATTGGAGAATGGAAACTCATGTTTTCATCTAAAGAAAAAAAAAATTGAACATCAAAAATGGGAATGCACAAATGCTGAGAGAGATAATTCCAAAAAGTATCTGTGATTTTTAAGGATGGACAATTGGGTTGTTTGGCTCTGGTAAATATCCAACCACTCGAGAATTTAACTTTTTCTACTCCACCTAATTTTTGGCCCACTAGGCGACTTGCATCCTCAACATGCTTGTGGCATGCACCCCCTCACCACACTTAAAGCATGTTGGGATCAGTTAGAAGTCTCTTTCCTATAAAATTCCACCAAGCTATTATTAGGGGGTTGTACTTGTGGAATTTCCCAAACATGGATTTTGGGGTTCATTTTTTGGCGCGTGAAATAATTTTCTATTTATTATATAGTTTTCAAATTCCTTTTGCACACATGATCTCTAAAATTTTCGTTTTGTTGCGATCTTATATATTTTTTGTTTACAAGGAAAAATGGGAGAGTGGAAACTCAAGTTTGGATCTGAAGAAAAAAAAAATTGAACATCCAAAATGGGAATGCACAAATGCTGAGCAAGATCATTCCAAAAAGTTTCTGTGATTTTTAAGGATGGGCTAAAAGTGGGTTGTTTGGCTCTGGTAAATATCCAACCACTTGAGAATTTAACTTTTTCTACTCCACCTAATTTTTGGGCCACTAGGCCACTTGCATCCTCAACATGCTTGTGGCATGCACACCCCCACCACACTTAAAGCATGTTGGGATCAGTTAGAAGTCTCTTTCCTATAAAATTCCATCAAGCTATTATTAGGGGGTTGTACGTGTGGAATTTCCCAAACATGGATTTTGGGGTACATTTTTTGGTGCGTGAAATAATTTTCTATTTATTATATATTTTTCAAATTCCTTTTGCACACATGAACTCTAAAATTTTCGTTTTGTTGCGATCTTATATCTTTTTTGTTTACGAGGAAAAATGGGAGAGTGGAAACTCAAGTTTGGATCTGAAGAAAAAAAAAATTGAACATCCAAAATGGGAATGCACAAATGCTGAGCAAGATCATTCCAAAAAGTTTCTGTGATTTTTAAGGATGGGCAAAAAGTGGGTTGTTTGGCTCTGGTAAATATCCAACCACTTGAGAATTTAACTTTTTCTACTCTACCTAATTTTTGGGCCACTAGGCCACTTGCATCCTCAACATGCTTGTGGCATGCACACCCCCACCACACTTAAAGCAAGTTGGGATCAGTTAGAAGTCTCTTTCCTATAAAATTCCACCAAGCTATTATTAGGGGGTTGTACGTGTGGAATTTCCCAAACACGGATTTTGGGGTTTATTTTTTGGTGCGTGAAATAATTTTCTATTTATTACATAGTTTTCAAATTCTTTTTGCACACCTGAAATCTAAAATTTTCGTTTTGTTGTGATCTTATATCGTTTTTTGTTTACGAGGAAAAATGGGAGAGTGGAAACTCAAGTTTGGATCTGAAGAAAAAAAAAAAATTGAACATCCAAAATGGGAATGCACAAATGCTGAGAGAGATCATTCCAAAAAGTATCTGTGATTTTTAAAGATGGGCAAAAAGTGGGTTGTTTGGCTCTCGTAAATATCCAACCACTTGAGAATTTAACTTTTTCTACTCCCCTAATTTTTGGGCCACTAGGCTACTTGCATCCTCAACATGCTTGTGGCATGCACACCCCCACCACAATTAAAGCATGTTGGGATCAGTTAGAAGTCTCTTTCGTATAAAATTCCACCAAGCTATTATTAGGGGGTTGTACGTGTGGAATTTCCCAAACATGGATTTTGGGGTTCAGTTTTTGGTGCGTGAAATAATTTTCTATTTATTATATAGTTTTCAAATTCTTTTTGCACACATGAACTCTAAAATATTCGTTTTGTTGCGATCTTATATCTTTTTTGTTTACGAGGAAAAATGAGAGAGTGGAAACTCAAATTTGGATCTGAAGAAAAAAAAATAATTTGAACATCAGAAATGGGAATGCACAAATGCTGAGAGAGATAATTCAAAAAGTATATGTGAGTTTTAAGGATGGGCAAAAAGTGGGTTGTTTGGCTATGTTAAATATCCAACCCGTTGAGAATTGAACTTTTTCTACTCTCCCAAATTTTTGGGCCACTAGGCCACTTGCATCCTCAACATGCTTGTGGCATGCACACCCCCACCACACTTAAAGCATGTTGGGATCAGTTAGAAGTCTCTTTCCTATAAAATTCAACCAAGCTATTATTAGGGGTTTGTACGTGTGGAATTTCCCAAACATGGATTTTGGGGTTCATTTTTTGGTGCGTGAAATAATTTTCTATTTATTATATAGTTTTCAAATTCCTTTTGCACACATGATCTCTAATATTTTCGTTTTGTTGCGATCTTATATCTGTTTTGTTTACGAGGAAAAATGGGAGAGTGGAAACTCAAGTTTGGATCTGAAGAAAAAAAAAATTTGAACATCAAAAATGGGAATGCACAAATGCTGAGAGAGATAATTCCAAAAAGTATCTGTGATTTTTAAGGATGGGCAAAAAAGTGGGTTGTTTGGCTCTGGTAAATATCCAACCACTTGAGAATTTAACTTTTTCTACTCCACCTAATTTTTGGGCCACTAGGCCACTTGCATCCTCAACATGCTTGTGGCATGCACACCCCCACCACACTTAAAGCATGTTGGGATCAGTTAGAAGTCGCTTTCCTATAAAATTCCACCAAGCTATTATTAGGGGGTTGTACGTGTGGAATTTCCAAAACATGGATTTTGGGGTTCATTTTTTGGTGCGTGAAATAATTTTCTATTTATTACATAGTTTTCAAATTCTTTTTGCACACATGAACTCTAAAATTTTCGTTTTGTTGCGATCTTATATCTTTTTTGTTTACGAGGAAAAATGGGAGAGTGGAAACTCAAGTTTGGATCTGAAGAAAAAAAAATTGAACATCCAAAATGGGAATGCAAAAATGCTGAGAGAGATCATTCCAAAAAGTATATGTGATTTTTAAGGATGGGCAAAAAGTGGGTTGTTTGGCTCGTGTAAATATCCAACCACTTGAGAATTTAACTTTTTCTACTCCCCCTAATTTTCAGGCCACTAGGCCACTTGCATCCTCAACATGCTTGTGGCATGCACACCCCCACCACACTTAAAGCATCTTGGGATCTGTTAGAAGTCCCTTTCCTATAAAATTCCACCAAGCAATTATTAGGGGGTTGTACGTGTGGAATTTCCCTAACATGGATTTTGGGGTTCATTTTTTGGTGCGTGAAATAATTTTCTATTTATTATATACTTTTTCAAATTCCTTTTGCACACATGAACTCTAAATTTTCGTTTTGTTGTGATCTTATATCTTTTTTGTCCACGAGGAAAAATGGGAGAGTGGAAACTCAAGTTTGGATCTGAAGAAAAAAAAAATATGAACATCAAAAATGGGAATGCACAAATGCTGAGAGAGATAATTCCAAAAAGTATTTGTGATTTTTAAGGATGGGCAAAAAGTGGGTTGTTTGGCTCTGGTAAATATCCAACCACTTGAGAATTTAACTTTTTCTACTCCACCTAATTTTTGGCCCACTAGGCGACTTGCATCCTCAACATGCTTGTGGCATGCACCCCCTCACCACACTTAAAGCATGTTGGGATCAGTTAGAAGTCTCTTTCCTATAAAATTCCACCAAGCTATTATTAGGGGGTTGTACTTGTGGAATTTCCCAAACATGGATTTTGGGGTTCATTTTTTGGCGCGTGAAATAATTTTCTATTTATTATATAGTTTTCAAATTCCTTTTGCACACATGATCTCTAAAATTTTCGTTTTGTTGCGATCTTATATCTTTTTTGTTTACAAGGAAAAATGGGAGAGTGGAAACTCTAGTTTGGATCTGAAGAAAAAAAAAATTGAACATCCAAAATGGGAATGCACAAATGCTGAGCAAGATCATTCCAAAAAGTTTCTGTGATTTTTAAGGATGGGCAAAAAGTGGGTTGTTTGGCTCTGGTAAATATCCAACCACTTGAGAATTTAACTTTTTCTACTCCACCTAATTTTTGGGCCACTAGGCCACTTGCGTCCTCAACATGCTTGTGGCATGCACACCCCCACCACACTTAAAGCATGTTGGGATCAGTTAGAAGTCTCTTTCCTATAAAATTCCATCAAGCTATTATTAGGGGGTTGTACGTGTGGAATTTCCCAAACATGGATTTTGGGGTACATTTTTTGGTGCGTGAAATAATTTTCTATTTATTATATATTTTTCAAATTCCTTTTGCACACATGAACTCTAAAATTTTTGTTTTGTTGCGATCTTATATCTTTTTTGTTTACGAGGAAAAATGGGAGAGTGGAAACTCAAGTTTGGATCTGAAGAAAAAAAAAATTGAACATCCAAAATGGGAATGCACAAATGCTGAGCAAGATCATTCCAAAAAGTTTCTGTGATTTTTAAGGATGGGCAAAAAGTGGGTTGTTTGGCTCTGGTAAATATCCAACCACTTGAGAATTTAACTTTTTCTACTCTACCTAATTTTTGGGCCACTAGGCCACTTGCATCCTCAACATGCTTGTGGCATGCACACCCCCACCACACTTAAAGCAAGTTGGGATCAGTTAGAAGTCTCTTTCCTATAAAATTCCACCAAGCTATTATTAGGGGGTTGTACGTGTGGAATTTCCCAAACACGGATTTTGGGGTTTATTTTTTGGTGCGTGAAATAATTTTCTATTTATTACATAGTTTTCAAATTCTTTTTGCACACTTGAAATCTAAAATTTTCGTTTTGTTGTGATCTTATATCGTTTTTTGTTTACGAGGAAAAATGGGAGAGTGGAAACTCATGTTTGGATCTGAAGAAAAAAAAAAAATTGAACATCCAAAATGGGAATGCACAAATGCTGAGAGAGATCATTCCAAAAAGTATCTGTGATTTTTAAAGATGGGCAAAAAGTGGGTTGTTTGGCTCTCGTAAATATCCAACCACTTGAGAATTTAACTTTTTCTACTCCCCTAATTTTTGGGCCACTAGGCTACTTGCATCCTCAACATGCTTGTGGCATGCACACCCCCACCACAATTAAAGCCTGTTGGGATCAGTTAGAAGTCTCTTTCGTATAAAATTCCACCAAGCTATTATTAGGGGGTTGTACGTGTGGAATTTCCCAAACATGGATTTTGGGGTTCAGTTTTTGGTGCGTGAAATAATTTTCTATTTATTATATAGTTTTCAAATTCTTTTTGCACACATGAACTCTAAAATATTCGTTTTGTTGCGATCTTATATCTTTTTTGTTTACGAGGAAAAATGAGAGAGTGGAAACTCAAATTTGGATCTGAAGAAAAAAAAATAATTTGAACATCAGAAATGGGAATGCACAAATGCTGAGAGAGATAATTCAAAAAGTATATGTGATTTTTAAGGATGGGCAAAAAGTGGGTTGTTTGGCTATGTTAAATATCCAACCCCTTGAGAATTGAACTTTTTCTACTCTCCCTAATTTTTGGGCCACTAGGCCACTTGCATCCTCAACATGCTTGTGGCATGCACACCCCCACCACACTTAAAGCATGTTGGGATCAGTTAGAAGTCTCTTTCCTATAAAATTCAACCAAGCTATTATTAGGGGGTTGTACGTGTGGAATTTCCCAAACATGGATTTTGGGGTTCATTTTTTGGTGCGTGAAATAATTTTCTATTTATTATATAGTTTTCAAATTCCTTTTGCACACATGATCTCTAATATTTTCGTTTTGTTGCGATCTTATATCTGTTTTGTTTCCGAGGAAAAATGGGAGAGTGGAAACTCAAGTTTGGATCGGAAGAAAAAAAAAATTTGAACATCAAAAATGGGAATGCACAAATGCTGAGATAGATAATTCCAAAAAGTATCTGTGATTTTTAAGGATGGGCAAAAAAGTGGGTTGTTTGGCTCTGGTAAATATCCAACCACTTGAGAATTTAACTTTTTCTACTCCACCTAATTTTTGGGCCACTAGGCCACTTGCATCCTCAACATGCTTGTGGCATGCACACCCCCACCACACTTAAAGCATGTTGGGATCAGTTAGAAGTCTCTTTCCTATAAAATTCCACCAAGCTATTATTAGGGGGTTGTACGTGTGGAATTTCCAAAACATGGATTTTGGGGTTCATTTTTTGGTGCGTGAAATAATTTTCTATTTATTACATAGTTTTCAAATTCTTTTTGCACACATGAACTCTAAAATTTTCGTTTTGTTGCGATCTTATATCTTTTTTGTTTACGAGGAAAAATGGGAGAGTGGAAACTCAAGTTTGGATCTGAAGAAAAAAAAATTGAACATCCAAAATGGGAATGCAAAAATGCTGAGAGAGATCATTCCAAAAAGTATATGTGATTTTTAAGGATGGGCAAAAAGTGGGTTGTTTGGCTCGTGTAAATATCCAACCACTTGAGAATTTAACATTTTCTACTCCCCCTAATTTTCGGGCCACTAGGCCACTTGCACCCTCAACATGCTTGTGGCATGCACACCCCCACCACACTTAAAGCATCTTGGGATCTGTTAGAAGTCCCTTTCCTATAAAATTCCACCAAGCAATTATTAGGGGGTTGTACGTGTGGAATTTCCCTAACATGGATTTTGGGGTTCATTTTTTGGTGCGTGAAATAATTTTCTATTTATTATATACTTTTTCAAATTCCTTTTGCACACATGAACTCTATATTTTCGTTTTGTTGTGATCTTATATCTTTTTTGTCCACGAGGAAAAATGGGAGAGTGGAAACTCAAGTTTCGATCTGAAGAAAAAAAAAATATGAACATAAAAAATGGGAATGCACAAATGCTGAGAGAGATAATTCCAAAAAGTATTTGTGATTTTTAAGGATGGGCAAAAAGTGGGTTGTTTGGCTCTGGTAAATATCCAACCACTTGAGAATTTAACTTTTTCTACTCCACCTAATTTTTGGGCCACTAGGCGACTTGCATCCTCAACATGCTTGTGGCATGCACCCCCTCACCACACTTAAAGCATGTTGGGATCAGTTAGAAGTCTCTTTCCTATAAAATTCCACCAAGCTATTATTAGGGGGTTGTACTTGTGGAATTTCCCAAACATGGATTTTGGGGTTCAGTTTTTGGCTCGTGAAATAATTTTCTATTTATTATATAGTTTTCAAATTCTTTTTGCACACATGAACTCTAAAATTTTCGTTTTGTTTCGATCTGATATCTTTTTTGTTTACGAGGAAAAATGGGAGAGTGGAAACTCAAGTTTGGATCTGAAGAAAAAAAAATTGAACATCCAAAATGGGAATGCACAAATGCTGAGCAAGATCATTCCAAAAAGTTTCTGTGATTTTTAAGGATGGGCAAAAAGTGGGTTGTTTGGCTCTGGTAAATATCCAACCACTTGAGAATTTAACTTTTTCTACTCCACCTAATTTTTGGGCCACTAGGCGACTTGCATCCTCAACATGCTTGTGGCATGCACCCCCTCACCACACTTAAAGCATGTTGGGATCAGTTAGAAGTCTCTTTCCTATAAAATTCCACCAAGCTATTATTAGGGGGTTGTACTTGTGGAATTTCCCAAACATGGATTTTGGGGTTCATTTTTTGGCGCGTGAAATAATTTTCTATTTATTATATAGTTTTCAAATTCTTTTTGCACACATGAACTCTAAAATTATCGTTTTGTTGCGATCTTATATCTTTTTTGTTTACGAGGAAAAATTGGAGAATGGAAACTCATGTTTTCATCTAAAGAAAAAAAAAATTGAACATCAAAAATGGGAATGCACAAATGCTGAGAGAGATAATTCCAAAAAGTATCTGTGATTTTTAAGGATGGACAATTGGGTTGTTTGGCTCTGGTAAATATCCAACCACTCGAGAATTTAACTTTTTCTACTCCACCTAATTTTTGGGCCACTAGGCCACTTGCATCCTCAACATGCTTGTGGCATGCACACCCCCACCACACTTAAAGCATGTTGGGATCAGTTCGAAGTCTCTTTCCTATAAAATTCCACCAAGCTATTATTAGGGGTTGTACGTGTGGAATTTCCCAAACATGGATTTTGGGGTTCATTTTTTGGTGTGTGAAATAATTTTCTATTTATTATATACTTTTCAAATTCCTTTTGCACACATGAACTCTAAAATTTTCGTTTTGTTGTGATCTTATATCTTTTTTGTTTACGAGGAAAAATGGGAGAGTGGAAACTCAAGTTTGGATGTGAAGAAAAAAAAAATTTGAACATCAAAAATGGGAATGCACAAATGCTGAGAGAGATAATTCCAAAAAGTATCTGTGATTTTTAAGGATGGGCAAAAAGTGGGTTGTTTGGCTCTGGTAAATATCCAACCACTTGAGAATTTAACTTTTTCTACTCCCCCTAATTTTTGGGCCACTAGTCTACTTGCATCCTCAACATGCTTGTGGCATGCACACCCCCACCACACTTAAAGCATGTTGGGATCAGTTAGAAGTCTCTTTCCTATAAAATTCCACCAAGCTATTATTAGGGGGTTGTACGTGTGGAATTTCCCAAACATGGATTTCGGGGTTCATTTTTGGGTGCGTGAAATAATTTTCTATTTATTATATAGTTTTCAAATTCTTTTTGCACACATGAACTCTAAAATTATCGTTTTGTTGCGATCTTATATCTTTTTTGTTTACGAGGAAAAATTGGAGAATGGAAACTCATGTTTTGATCTGAAGAAAAAAAAAATTGAACATCAAAAATGGGAATGCACAAATGCTGAGAAAGATAATTCCAAAAAGTATCTGTGATTTTTAAGAATGGGCAAAAAGTGGGTTGTTTGGCTCTGGTAAATATCCAACCACTTGAGAATTTAACTTTTTCTACTCCCCCTAATTTTTGGGCCACTAGGCCACTTGCATCCTCAACATGCTTGTGGCATGCACACCTCCACCACACTCAAAGCATGTTGGGATCAGTTAGAAGTCTCTTTCCTATAAAATTCCACCAAGCTAATATTAGGGGGTTGAACGTGTGGAATTTCTCAAACATGGATTTTGGGGTTCATTTTTTGGTGCGTGAAATAATTTTCTATTTATTATATAGTTTTCAAATTCCTTTTGCACACATGAACTCTAAAATTTTCGTTTTGTTGTGATCTTATAACTTTTTTGTTTACGAGGAAAAATGGGAGAGTGGAAACTCAAGTTTGGATCTGAAGAAAAAAAAAATTTGAACATCCAAAATGGGAATGCACAAATGCTGAGAGAGATAATTCCAAAAAGTATCTGTGATTTTTAAAGATGGGCAAAAGGTGGCTTGTTTGGCTCTAGTAAATAAATATCCAACCACTTGAGAATTTAACTTTTCCTACTCACCCAAATTTTTGGGCCACTAGGCCACTTGCATCGTCAACAAGCTTGTCGCATGCACACCCCCACAACACTTAAAGCATGTTGGGATCAGTTAGAAGTCTCTTTCCTATAAAATTCCACCAAGTTATTATTAGGGGGTTGTACACGTGTGGAATTTCCCAAACATGGATTTTGGGGTTCATTTTTTGGTGCGTGAAACAATTTTCTATTTATTATATAGTTTTCAAATTCCTTTTGCACACATGAACTCTAAAATTTTCGTTTTATGTTGATCTTATATCTTTTTCTTTTACGAGGAAAAATGGGAGAGTGGAATATCAAGTTTGGATCTGAAGAAAAAAAAAAATTGAACATAAAAAATGGGAATGCACAAATGCTGAGAGAGATAATTCCAAAAAGTATCTGTGATTTTTAAGGATGGGCAAAAAGTGGGTTGTTTGGCTCTGGTAAATATTCAACCACTTGAGAATTTAACTTTTTCTACTCCCCCTAATTTTTGGGCCACTAGGCTACTTGCATCCTCAACATGCTTGTGGTATGCACACCCCCACCACACTTAGAGCATGTTGGGAGCAGTTAGAAGTCTCTTTACTATAAAATTCCACCAAGCTACTATTAGGGGGTTGTACGTGTGGAATTTCCCAAACATGGATTTCGGGGTTCATTTTTGGGTGCGTGAAATAATTTTCTATTTATTATATAGTTTTCAAATTCTCTTTGCACACATGAACTCTAAAATTTTCGTTTTGTTGTGATCTTATATCTTTTTTGTTTACGAGGAAAAATGGGAGAGTGGAAACTCAAGTTTGGATCTGAAGAAAAAAAAAATTGAACATCCAAAATGGGAATGCACAAATGCTGAGAGAGATCATTCCAAAAAGTATCTGTGATTTTTAAAGATGGGCAAAAAGTGGGTGGTTTGGCTCTAGTAAAAATCCAACCACTTGAGAATTTAACTTTTTCTACTCCCCTAATTTTTGGGCCACTAGGCTACTTGCATCCTCAACATGCTTGTGGCATGCACACCCCCACCACACTTAAAGCATGTTGGGATCAGTTAGATGTCTCTTTCCTATAAAATTCCACCAAGCTATTATTAGGGGGTTGTACGTGTGGAATTTCCCAAACATGGATTTTGGGGTTCATTTTTTGGTGCGTGAAATAATTTTCTATTTATTATACAGTTTTTAAATTCTTTTTGCACACATGAACTCTTAAATTTTCGTTTTGTTGCGATCTTATATCTTTTTTGTTTACGAGGAAAAATGGGAGAGTGGAAACTCAAGTTTGGATCTGAAGAAAAAAAAAAAATTGAACATCCAAAATGGGAATGCACAAATGCTGAGAGAGATCATTCCTAAAAGTATCTGTGATTTTTAAGGATGGGCAAAAAGTGGGTTGTTTGGCTCTAGTAAATATCCAACCACTTGAGAATTTAACTTTTTCTACTCCCCCACATTTTTGGGCCACTAGGCCACTTGCATCGTCAACATGCTTGTGGCATGCACACCCCCACCACACTTAAAGCATGTTGGGATCAGTTAGAAGTCTCTTTCCTATAAAATTCCACCAAGCTATTATTAGGGGGTTGTACGTGTGGAATTTCCCAAACACGGATTTTGGGGTTCATTTTTTTTGTGCGTGAAATATTTTTCTATTTATTATATAGTTTTCAAAGTCTTTTTGCACACATGAACTCTAAAATTTTCGTTTTGTTGCGATCTTATATCTTTTTTGTTTACGAGGAAAAATGGGAGAGTGGAAACTCAAGTTTGGATCTGAAGAAAAAAAAAAAAAATTGAACATCCAAAATGGGATTGAGCAAATGCTGAGAGAGATAATTCCAAAAAGTATCTGTGATTTTTAAGGATGGGCTAAAAGTGGGTTGTTTGGCTCTGGTAAATATCCAACCACTTGAGAATTTAACTTTTTCCTCTCCCCCTAATTTTTTGGCCACTAGGCCACTTGCATCCTCAACATGCTTGTGGCATGCACACCCCCACCACACTTAAAGCATGTTGGGATCAGTTAGAAGTCTCTTTACTATAAAATTCCACCAAGCTATTATTAGAGGGTTGTACGTGTGGAATTTCCCATACACGGATTTTGGGGTTCATTTTTTTTGTGCGTGAAATATTTTTCTATTTATTATATAGTTTTCAAATTCTTTTTGCACACATGAACTCTAAAATTTCGTTTTGTTGCGATCTAATATCTTTTTTGTTTACGAGGAAAAATGGGAGACAGGAAACTCAAGTTTGGATTTGAAGAAAAAAAAAAATTGAACATCCAAAATGGGATTGTGCAAATGCTGAGAGAGATAATTCCAAAAAGTATCTGTGATTTTTAAGGATGGGCAAAAAGTGGGTTGTTTGGCTCTCGTAAATATTCAACCACTTGAGAATTTAACTTTTTCCTCTCCCCCTAATTTTTTGGCCACTAAGCCACTTGCATCCTCAACATGCTTGTGGCATGCACACCCCCACCACACTTAAAGCATGTTGGGATCAGTTAGAAGTCTCTTTCCTATAAAATTCCACCAAGCTATTATTAGGGGGTTGTACGTGTGGAATTTCCCATACATAGAATTTGGGGTTCATTTTTTGGTGGGTGAAATAATTTTCTATTTATTATATAGTTTTTAAATTCTTTTTGCACACATGAACTCTAAAATTTATGTTTTGTTGCGATCTTTTATCTTTTTGGTTTACGAGGAAAAATGGGAGGGTGGAAACTCAAGTTTGAATGAGAAGAAAAAAAATTTGAACATCAAAAATGGGAAAGCACAAATGCCGAGAGAGATAATTCCAAAAAGTATCTGTGATTTTTAAGGATGGGCAAAAAGTGGGTTGTTTGGCTCTCGTAAATATCCAACCACTTGAGAATTTAACTTTTTCCTCTCCCCCTAATTTTTTGGCCAATAGGCCACTTGCATCCTCAACATGCTTGTGGCATGCATACCCCCACCACACTTAAAGCATGTTGGGATCAGTTAGAAGTCTCTTTCCTATAAAATTCCACCAAGCTATTATTAGGGGGTTGTACATGTGGAATTTCCCAAACAAGGATTTTGGGGTTCATTTTTTGGTGCGTGAAATAATTTTCTATTTATTATATAGTTTTCAAATTCTTTTTGCACACATTAACTCTAAAATTATCGTTTTGTTGCGATCTTATATCTTTTTTGTTTACGAGGAAAAATAAGAGAGTGGAAACTCTAGTTTGGATCTGAAGAAAAAAAAAATTTGAACATAAAAAATGGGAATGCACAAATGCTGAGAGAGATAATTCCAAAACGTATCTGTGATTTTTAAAGATGGGCAAAAAGTGGGTTGTTTGGCTCTGCTAAATATCCAACCACTTGAGAATTTAACTTTTTGTACTCCCCCTAATTTTTGGGCCACTAGGCTAATTGCATCCTCAACATGCTTGTGGCATGCCCACCCCCACCACACTTAAAGCTTGTTGGGATTAGTTAGAAGTCTCTTTCCTATAAAATTCCACCAAGCTATTATTAGGGGGTTGTACGTGTGGAATTTCCCAAACATGGATTTTGGGGTTCATTTTTTGGTGCGTGAAATAATTTTCAATTTAATATATAGTTTTCAAATTCCTTTTGCACACATGAACTCTAAAATTTTCGTTTTGTTGTGATCTTATATCTTTTTTTGTTTACGAGGAAAAATGGGAGAGTGGAAACTCACGTTCGGATCTGAAGAAAAAAAAAAATTTTGAACATCCAAAATGGGAATGCACAAATGCTGAGAGAGATAATTCTAAAAAGTATCTATGATTTTTAAGGATGGGCAAAAAGTGGGTTGTTTGGCTCTAGTAAATAAATATCCAACCACTTGAGAATTTAACTTTTTCTACTCCCCCACATTTTTGGGCCACTAGGCCACTTGCATCCTCAACATGCTTGTGGCATGCACACCCCCACCACACTTAAAGCATGTTGGGATCAGTTAGAAGTCTCTTTCCTATAAAATTCCACCAAGCTATTATTAGGGGGTTGTACGTGTGGAATTTCCCAAACATGGATTTTGGGGTTCATTTTTTGGGGCGTGAAATAATTTTCTATTAATTTATAGTTTTCAAATTCCTTTCGCACACATGAACTCTAAAATTTTCGTTTTGTTGTGATCTTATATCTTTTTTGTTTACGAGGAAAAATGGGAGAGTGGAAACTCAAGTTTGGATCTGAAGAAAAAAAAAAATTTTGAACATCGAAAATGGGAATGCACAAATGCTGAGAGAGATAATTCCAAAAAGTATCTGTGATTTTTAAGGATGTGCAAAAATTGGGTTGTTTGGCTCTGGTAAATATCCAACCACTTGAGAATTTAACTTGTTCTACTCCCCCTAATTTTTGGGCCACTAGGCCACTTGCATCCTCAACATGCTTGTGGCATGCACACCCCCACCACACTTAAAGCATGTTGGGATCAGTTAGAAGTCTCTTTACTATAAAATTCCACCAAGCTATTATTAGAGGGTTGTACGTGTGGAATTTCCCCAACACGGATTTTGGGGTTCATTTTTTTTGTGCGTGAAATATTTTTCTATTTATTATATAGTTTTCAAAGTCTTTTTGCACACATGAACTCTAAAATTTTCGTTTTGTTGCGATCTTATATCTTTTTTATTTACGAGGAAAAATGGGAGACAGGAAACTCAAGTTTGGATTTGAAGAAAAAAAAAAAAATTGAACATCCAAAATGGGATTGTGCAAATGCTGAGAGAGATAATTCCAAAAAGTATCTGTGATTTTTAAGGATGGGCAAAAAGTGGGTTGTTTGGCTCTCGTAAATATCCAACCACTTGAGAATTTAACTTTTTCCTCTCCCCCTAATTTTTTGGCCACTAGGCCACTTGCATCCTCAACATGCTTGTGGCATGCACACCCCCACCACACTTAAAGCATGTTGGGATCAGTTAGAAGTCTCTTTCCTATAAAATTCCACCAAGCTATTATTAGGGGGTTGTACATGTGGAATTTCCCAAACAAGGATTTTGGGGTTCATTTTTTGGTGCGTGAAATAATTTTCTATTTATTATATAGTTTTCAAATTCTTTTTGCACACATTAACTCTAAAATTATCGTTTTGTTGCGATCTTATATCGTTTTTTGTTTACGAGGAAAAATAAGAGAGTGGAAACTCTAGTTTGGATCTGAAGAAAAAAAAAATTTGAACATAAAAAATGGGAATGCACAAAATGCTGAGAGAGATAATTCCAAAACGTATCTGTGATTTTTAAAGATGGGCAAAAAGTGGGTTGTTTGGCTCTGCTAAATATCCAACCACTTGAGAATTTAACTTTTTGTACTCCCCCTAATTTTTGGGCCACTAGGCTACTTGCATCCTCAACATGCTTGTGGTATGCACACCCCCACCACACTTAGAGCATGTTGGAAGCAGTTAGAAGTCTCTTTACTATAAAATTCCACCAAGCTACTATTAGGGGGTTGTACGTGTGGAATTTCCCAAACATGGATTTCGGGGTTCATTTTTGGGTGCGTGAAATAATTTTCTATTTATTATATAGTTTTCAAATTCTCTTTGCACACATGAACTCTAAAATTTTCGTTTTGTTGTGATCTTATATCTTTTTTGTTTACGAGGAAAAATGGGACAGTGGAAACTCAAGTTTGGA
Source organism: Aristolochia californica (assembly GCF_029961685.1). NCBI lineage: Eukaryota > Viridiplantae > Streptophyta > Magnoliopsida > Piperales > Aristolochiaceae > Aristolochia > Aristolochia californica. Next base: position 225,643 of record NW_027181970.1, on the reverse strand, counting down.
TCTGAAGAAAAAAAAAATTGAACATCCAAAATGGGAATGCACAAATGCTGAGAGAGATCATTCCAAAAAGTATCTGTGATTTTTAAAGATGGGCAAAAAGTGGGTGGTTTGGCTCTAGTAAAAATCCAACCACTTGAGAATTTAACTTTTTCTACTCCCCTAATTTTTGGGCCACTAGGCTACTTGCATCCTCAACATGCTTGTGGCATGCACACCCCCACCACACTTAAAGCATGTTGGGATCAGTTAGATGTCTCTTTCCTATAAAATTCCACCAAGCTATTATTAGGGGGTTGTACGTGTGGAATTTCCCAAACATGGATTTTGGGGTTCATTTTTTGGTGCGTGAAATAATTTTCTATTTATTATACAGTTTTTAAATTCTTTTTGCACACATGAACTCTTAAATTTTCGTTTTGTTGCGATCTTATATCTTTTTTGTTTACGAGGAAAAATGGGAGAGTGGAAACTCAAGTTTGGATCTGAAGAAAAAAAAAAAATTGAACATCCAAAATGGGAATGCACAAATGCTGAGAGAGATCATTCCTAAAAGTATCTGTGATTTTTAAGGATGGGCAAAAAGTGGGTTGTTTGGCTCTAGTAAATATCCAACCACTTGAGAATTTAACTTTTTCTACTCCCCCACATTTTTGGGCCACTAGGCCACTTGCATCGTCAACATGCTTGTGGCATGCACACCCCCACCACACTTAAAGCATGTTGGGATCAGTTAGAAGTCTCTTTCCTATAAAATTCCACCAAGCTATTATTAGGGGGTTGTACGTGTGGAATTTCCCAAACACGGATTTTGGGGTTCATTTTTTTTGTGCGTGAAATATTTTTCTATTTATTATATAGTTTTCAAAGTCTTTTTGCACACATGAACTCTAAAATTTTCGTTTTGTTGCGATCTTATATCTTTTTTGTTTACGAGGAAAAATGGGAGAGTGGAAACTCAAGTTTGGATCTGAAGAAAAAAAAAAAAAAATTGAACATCCAAAATGGGATTGTGCAAATGCTGAGAGAGATAATTCCAAAAAGTATCTGTGATTTTTAAGGATGGGCAAAAAGTGGGTTGTTTGGCTCTCGTAAATATTCAACCACTTGAGAATTTAACTTTTTCCTCTCCCCCTAATTTTTTGGCCACTAGGCCACTTGCATCCTCAACATGCTTGTGGCATGCACACCCCCACCACACTTAAAGCATTTTGGGATCAGTTAGAAGTCTCTTTCCAATAAAATTCCACCAAGCTATTATTAGGGGGTTGTACGTGTGGAATTTCGCATACATAGAATTTGGGGTTCATTTTTTAGTGGGTGAAATAATTTTCTATTTATTATATAGTTTTTAAATTCTTTTTGCACACATGAACTCTAAAATTTTTGTTTTGTTGCGATATTTTATCTTTTTGGTTTACGAGGAAAAATGGGAGGGTGGAAACTCAAGTTTGAATGAGAAGAAAAAAAAATTTGAACATCAAAAATGGGAATGCACAAATGCCGAGAGAGATAATTCCAAAAAGTATCTGTGATTTTTAAGGATGGGCAAAAAGTGGGTTGTTTGGCTCTCGTAAATATCCAACCACTTGAGAATTTAACTTTTTCTACTCCCCCTAATTTTTGGGCCACTAGGCCACTTGCATCCTCTACATGCTTGTGGCATGCACACCCCCACCACACTTAAAGCATGTTGGGATCAGTTAGAAGACTCTTTCCTATAAAATTCCACCAAGCTATTATTAGGAGGTTGTACATGTGGAATTTCCCAAACATGAATTTTGGGGTTCATTTTTTGGTGCGTGAAATAATTTTCTATTTATTATATAGTTTTCAAATTCTTTTTGCACACATGAACTCTAAAATTTTCGTTTTCTTGCGATCTTATATCTTTTTTGTTTACGAGGAAAAAAGGGAGAGTGGAAACTCAAATTTGGATCTGAAGAAAAAAAAAATTTGAACATCCAAAATGGATTCGCACAAATGCTGAGAGAGATAATTCCAATGTATCTGTGATTTTTAAGGATAGGCGAAAAGTGGGTTGTTTTGCTATGGTAAATATCCAACCACTTGAGAAATTAACTTTTTCTACTCCCCCTAACTTTTGGGCCACTAGGCCACTTGCATCCTCAACATGCTTGTTGCATTCACACCCCCACCACACTTAAAGCATGTTGGGATCAGTTAGAAGTCTCTTTCCTATAAAATTCCACCAAGCTATTATTAGGGGGTTGTATATGTGGAATTTCCAAAACATGGATTTCGGGGGTCATTTTTTGGTGCGTGAAATAATTTTCTATTTATTATATAGTTTTCAAATTCTTTTTGCACACATGAACTCTAAAATTTTCGTTTTGTTGCGATCTTATATCTTTTTTGTTTACGAGGAAAAATGGGAGAGTGGAAACTCAAGTTTGGATCTGAAGAAAAAAACAATTTGAACATCCAAAATGGGAACGCACAAATCCTGAGAGAGATAATTCCAAAAAGTATCTGTGATTTTGAAGGATAGGCAAAAAGTTGGTTGTTTGGCTCTGGTAAATATCTAACCACTAGAGAATTTAACTTTTTCTACTCCCCCTAATTTTTGGGCCACTAGGCCACTTGCATCCTCAACATGCTTGTGGGATGCACACCCCCACCACACTTAAAGCATGTTGGGATCAGTTAGAAGTCTCTTTCTTATAAAATTCCACCAAGCTATTATTAGGGGGTTGTACATGTGGAATTTCCCAAACATGGATTTTGGGGGGTTCATTTTTTGGTGCGTGAAATAATTTTCTATTCATTATATAGTTTTCAAAATCCTTTTGCACACATGAACTCTAAAATTTTCGTTTTGTTGTGATCTTATATCTTTTTTGTTTACGAGGAAAAATGGGAGAGTGGAAACTCAAGTTTGGATCTGAAGAAAAAAAAAAATTGAACATAAAAAATGGGAATGCACAAATGCTGAGAGAGATAATTCCAAAAAGTATCTGTGATTTTTAAAGATGGGCAAAAAGTGGGTTGTTTGGCTCTACTAAATATCCAACCACTTGAGAATTTAACTTTTTGTACTCCCCCTAATTTTTGGGCCACTAGGCTAATTGCATCCTCAACATGCTTGTGGCATGCACACCCCCACCACACTTAAAGCATGTTGGGATCAGTTAGAAGTCTCTTTCCTATAAAATTCCACCAAGCTATTATTAGGGGGTTGTACGTGTGGAATTTCCCAAACATGGATTTTGGGGTTCATTTTTTGGTGCGTGAAATAATTTTCTATTTATTATATAGTTTTCAAAATCCTTTTGCACACATGAACTCTAAAATTTTCGTTTTGTTGTGATCTTATATCTTTTTTGTTTACGAGGAAAAATGGGAGAGCGGAAACTCAAGTTTGGATCTGAAGAAAAAAAAAATTTTGAACATCCAAAATGGGAATGCACAAATGCTGAGAGAGATGATTCCAAAAAGTATCTGTGATTTTTAAGGACGGGCAAAAAGTGGGTTGTTTGGCTCTGGTAAATAAATATCCAACCACTTGAGAATTTAACTTTTTCTACTCCCCCAAATTTTTGGGCCACTAGGCCACTTGCATCCTCAACATGCTGCACACCCCCACCACACTTAAAGCATGTTGGGATCAGTTAGAAGTCTCTTTCCTATAAAATTCCACCAAGCTATTATTAGGGGGTTGTACTTGTGGAATTTCCCAAACATGGATTTTGGGGTTCATTTTTTGGTGCGTGAAATAATTTTCTATTTATTATATAGTTTTCAAATTCCTTTTGCACACATGAACTCTAAAATTATCGTTTTGTTGCGATCTTATATCTTTTTTGTTTACGAGGAAAAGTGGGAGAGTGGAAACTCAAGTTTGGATGTGAAGAAAAAAAAAATTGAACATCCAAAATGGGAATACACAAATGCTGAGAGAGATAATTCCAAAGAGTATCTGTGATTTTTAAGGATAGGCAAAAAGTGGGTTGTTTTGCTTTGGTAAATATTCAACCACTTGAGAATTTAACTTTTTCCACTCCCCCTAATTTTTGGGCCACTAGGCCAATTGCATGCTCAACATGCTTGTGGCATGCACACCCCCACCACACTTAAAGCATGTTGGGATCAGTTAGAAGTCTCTTTCCTATAAAATTCCACCAAGCTATTATTAGGGGGTTGTACATGTGGAATTTCCCAAACACGGATTTTGGGGTTCATTTTTTGGTGCGTGAAATAATTTTCTATTTATTATATAGTTTTCAAATTCTTTTTGCACACATGAACTCTAAAATTTTCGTTTTCTTGCGATCTTATATCTTTTTTGTTTACGAGGAAAAAAGGGAGAGTGGAAACTCAAGTTTGGATCTGAAGAAAAAAAAAATTTGAACATCCAAAATGACTTCGCACAAATGCTGAGAGAGATAATTCCAAAAAGTATCTTTGATTTTTAAGGATAGGCGAAAAGTGGGTTGTTTGGCTCTCGTAAATATCCAACCACTTGAGAATTTAACTTTTTCTACTCCCCCTAATTTTTGGGCCACTAGGCCACTTGCATCCTCAACATGCTTGTGGCATGCATACCCCCACCACACTTAAAGCATGTTGGGATCAGTTAGAAGTCTCTTTCCTATAAAATTCCATCAAGCTATTATTAAGAGGTTGTACATGTCGAATTTCCCAAACATGAATTTTGGGGTTCATTTTTTGGTGCGTGAAATAATTTTCTATTTATTATATAGTTTTCAAATTCTCTTTGCACACATGAACTCTAAAATTTTCGTTTTTTTGCGATCTTATATCTTTTTTGTTTACGAGGAAAAAAGGGAGAGTGGAAACTCAAGTTTGGATCTGAAGAAAAAAAAAATTTGAACATCCAAAATGGATTCGCACAAATGCTGAGAGAGATAATTCCAATGTATCTGTGATTTTTAAGGATAGGCGAAAAGTGGGTTGTTTTGCTCTGGTAAATATCCAACCACTTGAGAAATTAACTTTTTCTACTACCCCTAACTTTTGGGCCACTAGGCCACTTGCATCCTCAACATACTTGTTGCATTCACACCCCCACCACACTTAAAGCATGTTGGGATCAGTTAGAAGTCTCTTTCCTATAAAATTCCACCAAGCTATTATTAGGGGGATGTATATGTGGAATTTCCAAAACATGGATTTCGGGGGTCATTTTTTGGTGCGTGAAATAATTTTCTATTTATTATATAGTTTTCAAATTCTTTTTGCACACATGAACTCTAAAATTTTTCGTTTTGTTGCGATCTTATATCTTTTTTGTTTACGAGGAAAAATGGGAGAGTGGAAACTCAAGTTTGGATCTGAAGAAAAAAAAAATTTGAACATCCAAAATGGGAATGCACAAATCCTGAGAGAGATAATTCCAAAAAGTATCTGTGACTTTTAAGGATAGGCAAAAAGTGGGTTGTTTTGCTCTGGTAAATATCCAACCACTTGAGAATTTAACTTGTTCTACTCCCCCTAATTTTTGGGCCACTAGGCCACTTGCATCCTCAACATGCTTGTGGCATGCACACCCCCACCACTCTTAAAGCATGTTGGTATCAGTTAGAAGTCTCTTTCCTATAAAATTCCACCAAGCTATTATTAGGGGGTTGTACATGTGGAATTTCGCAAACATGGATTTTGGGGTTCATTTTTTGTTGGGTGAAATAATTTTCTATTTATTATATAGTTTTCAAATTCTTTTGCGACACATGAACTCTAAAATTTTCGTTTAGTTGCGATCTTATATCTTTTTTTGTTTACGAGGAAAAATGGCAGAGAGGAAACTCAGGTTTGGATCTGAAGAAAAAAAATAAATTTGAACATCCAAAAAGGGAATGCACAAATGCTGAGAGAGATAATTCCAAAAAGTATCTGTGATTTTTAAGGTTAGGCAAAAAGCTGTCTGTTTGGCTCTGGTAAATATCCAACCACTTGAGAATTTAACTTTTTCTACTCCCGCTAATATTTGGGCCACTAGGCCACTTGCATCCTCAACATGCTTGTGGCATGCACACCCCCACCACACTTAAAGCATGTTGGGATCAGTTAGAAGTCTCTTTCCTATAAAATTCCACCAAGCTATTAATAGGGGGTTTTATATGTGGAATTTCCAAAACATGGATTTTGGGGGTCATTTTTTGGTGCGTGAAATAATTTTCTATTTATTATATAGTTTTCGAATTCTTTTTGTACACATGAACTCTAAAATTTTCGTTTTGTTGCGATCTTATATCTTTTTTGTTTACGAGGAAAAATGGGAGAGTGGAAACTCAAGATTATCTCTGAAGAAAAAAAAAAATTTGAACATCCAAAATGGGAATGCACAAATGCTGAGAGAGATAATTCCAAAAAGTATCTGTGATTTTTAAGGATAGGCAAAAAGTGGGTTGTTTGGCTCTGGTAAATATCCAACCACTTGAGAATTTAAATTTTTCTACTCCCCCTAATTTTTGGGCCACTAGGCCACTTGCATCCTCAACATGTTTGTGGCATGCACACCCCCACCACACTTAAAGCATGTTGGGATCAGTTAGAAGTCTCTTTCCTATAAAATTCCACCAAGCTATTATTAGGGGGTTGTACATGTGGAATTTCCCAAACATGGATTTTGGGGTTCATTTTTTGGTGCGTGAAATAATTTTCTATTTATTATAAAGTTTTCAAAGTCTTTTTGCACACATGAACTCTAAAATTTTCGTTTTGTTGCGATCTTATATCTTTTTTGTTTAGGAGGAAAAATGGGAGAGTGGAAACTCAAGTTCGGATCAGAAGAAAAAAAAAATTTGAACATCCAAAATGGGAATGCACAAATGTTGAGAGAGAATTCCAAAAAGTATCTGTGACTTTTAAGGATAGGCAAAAAGTGGGTTGTTTTGCTCTGGTAAATATCCAACCACTTGAGAATTTAACTTGTTCTACTCCCCCTAATTTTTGGGCCACTAGGCCACTTGCATCCTCAACATGCTTGTGGCATGCACACCCCCACCACTCTTAAAGCATGTTGGTATCAGTTAGAAGTCTCTTTCCTATAAAATTCCACCAAGCTATTATTAGGGGGTTGTACATGTGGAATTTCCCAAACATGGATTTTGGGGTTCATTTTTTGGTGCGTGAAATAATTTTCTATTTATTATAAAGTTTTCAAATTCTTTTTGCACACATGAACTCTAAAATTTTCGTTTTGTTGCGATCTTATATCTTTTTTGTTTACGAGGAAAAATGGGAGAGTGGAAACTCAAGTTCGGATTAGAAGAAAAAAAAAATTTGAACATCCAAAATGGGAATGCACAAATGTTGAGAGAGAATTCCAAAAAGTATCTGTGACTTTTAAGGATAGGCAAAAAGTGGGTTGTTTTGCTCTGGTAAATATCCAACCACATGAGAATTTAACTTGTTCTACTCCCCCTAATTTTTGGGCCACTAGGCCACTTGCATCCTCAACATGCTTGTGGCATGCACACCCCCACCACTCTTAAAGCATGTTGGTATCAGTTAGAAGTCTCTTTCCTATAAAATTCCACCAAGCTATTATTAGGGGGTTGTACATGTGGAATTTCCCAAACATGGATTTTGGGGTTCATTTTTTGGTGGGTGAAATAATTTTCTATTTATTATATAGTTTTCAAATTCTTTTGCGACACATGAACTCTAAAATTTTCGTTTAGTTGCGATCTTATATCTTTTTTTGTTTACGAGGAAAAATGGCAGAGAGGAAACTCAGGTTTGGATCTGAAGAAAAAAAATAAATTTGAACATCCAAAAAGGGAATGCACAAATGCTGAGAGAGATAATTCCAAAAAGTATCTGTGATTTTTAAGGTTAGGCAAAAAGCTGTCTGTTTGGCTCTGGTAAACATCCAACCACTTGAGAATTTAACTTTTTCTACTCCCGCTAATATTTGGGCCACTAGGCCACTTGCATCCTCAACATGCTTGTGGCATGCACACCCCCAGCACACTTAAAGCATGTTGGGATCAGTTAGAAGTCTCTTTCCAGTAAAATTCCACCAAGCTATTAATAGGGGGTTTTATATGTGGAATTTCCAAAACCTGGATTTTGGGGGTCATTTTTTGGTGCGTGAAATAATTTTCTATTTATTATATAGTTTTCGAATTCTTTTTGTACACATGAACTCTAAAATTTTCGTTTTCTTGCGATCTTATATCTTTTTTGTTTACGAGGAAAAATGGGAGAGTGGAAACTTAAGTTTATCTCTGAAGAAAAAAAAAAAATTTGAACATCCAAAATGGGAATGCACAAATGCTGAGAGAGATAATTCCAAAAAGTATCTGTGATTTTTAAGGATAAGCAAAAAGTGGGTTGTTTGGCTCTGGTAAATATCCAACCACTTGAGAATTTAACTTTTTCTACTACCCCTAATTTTTGGCCCACTAGGCCAATTGCATGCTCAACATGCTTGTGGCATGCACACCCCCACCACACTTAAAGCATGTTGGGATCAGTTAGAAGTCTCTTTCCTATAAAATTCCACCAAGCTATTATTAGGGGGTTGTACATGTGGAATTTCGCAAACATGGATTTTGGGGTTCATTTTTTGGTGCGTGAAATAATTTTCTATTTATTATAAAGTTTTCAAATTCTTTTTTCACACATGAACTCTAAAATTTTCGTTTTGTTGCGATCTTATATCTTTTTTGTTTACGAGGAAAAATGGGAGAGTGGAAACTCAAGTTCGGATCTGAAGAAAAAAAAAAATTTGAACATCCAAAATGGGAATGCACAAATGCTGAGAGAGATAATTCCAAAAAGTATCTGTGACTTTTAAGGATAGGCAAAAAGTGGGTTGTTTTGCTCTGGTAAATATCCAACCACTTGAGAATTTAACTTTTTCTACTCCCCCTAATTTTTGGGCCACTAGGCCACTTGCATGCTCAACATGCTTGTGGCATGCACACCCCCACCACACTTAAAGCATGTTGGGATCAGTTAGAAGTCTCTTTCCTATAAAATTCCACCAAGCTATTATTAGGGGGTTGTACATGTGGAATTTCGCAAACATGGATTTTGGGGTTCATTTTTTGGTGCGTGAAATAATTTTCTATTTATTATAAAGTTTTCAAATTCTTTTGCGACACATGAACTCTAAAATTTTCGTTTAGTTGCGATCTTATATCTTTTTTTGTTTACGAGGAAAAATGGCAGAGAGGAAACTCAGGTTTGGATCTGAAGAAAAAAAATAAATTTGAACATCCAAAAAGGGAATGCACAAATGCTGAGAGAGATAATTCCAAAAAGTATCTGTGATTTTTAAGGTTAGGCAAAAAGCTGTCTGTTTGGCTCTGGTAAATATCCAACCACTTGAGAATTTAACTTTTTCTACTCCCGCTAATATTTGGGCCACTAGGCCACTTGCATCCTCAACATGCTTGTGGCATGCACACCCCCACCACACTTAAAGCATGTTGGGATCAGTTAGAAGTCTCTTTCCTATAAAATTCCACCAAGCTATTAATAGGGGGTTTTATATGTGGAATTTCCAAAACATGGATTTTGGGGGTCATTTTTTGGTGCGTGAAATAATTTTCTATTTATTATATAGTTTTCGAATTCTTTTTGTACACATGAACTCTAAAATTTTCGTTTTGTTGCGATCTTATATCTTTTTTTGTTTACGAGGAAAAATGGGAGAGTGGAAACTCAAGTTTATCTCTGAAGAAAAAAAAAAATTTGAACATCCAAAATGGGAATGCACAAATGCTGAGAGAGATAATTCCAAAAAGTATCTGTGATTTTTAAGGATAGGCAAAAAGTGGGTTGTTTGGCTCTGGTAAATATCCAACCACTTGAGAATTTAAATTTTTCTACTCCCCCTAATTTTTGGGCCACTAGGCCACTTGCATCCTCAACATGTTTGTGGCATGCACACCCCCACCACACTTAAAGCATGTTGGGATCAGTTAGAAGTCTCTTTCCTATAAAATTCCACCAAGCTATTATTAGGGGGTTGTACATGTGGAATTTCCCAAACATGGATTTTGGGGTTCATTTTTTGGTGCGTGAAATAATTTTCTATTTATTATAAAGTTTTCAAAGTCTTTTTGCACACATGAACTCTAAAATTTTCGTTTTGTTGCGATCTTATATCTTTTTTGTTTACGAGGAAAAATGGGAGAGTGGAAACTCAAGTTCGGATCAGAAGAAAAAAAAAATTTGAACATCCAAAATGGGAATGCACAAATGTTGAGAGAGAATTCCAAAAAGTATCTGTGACTTTTAAGGATAGGCAAAAAGTGGGTTGTTTTGCTCTGGTAAATATCCAACCACTTGAGAATTTAACTTGTTCTACTCCCCCTAATTTTTGGGCCACTAGGCCACTTGCATCCTCAACATGCTTGTGGCATGCACACCCCCACCACTCTTAAAGCATGTTGGTATCAGTTAGAAGTCTCTTTCCTATAAAATTCCACCAAGCTATTATTAGGGGGTTGTACATGTGGAATTTCCCAAACATGGATTTTGGGGTTCATTTTTTGGTGCGTGAAATAATTTTCTATTTATTATAAAGTTTTCAAATTCTTTTTGCACACATGAACTCTAAAATTTTCGTTTTGTTGCGATCTTATATCTTTTTTGTTTACGAGGAAAAATGGGAGAGTGGAAACTCAAGTTCGGATTAGAAGAAAAAAAAAATTTGAACATCCAAAATGGGAATGCACAAATGTTGAGAGAGAATTCCAAAAAGTATCTGTGACTTTTAAGGATAGGCAAAAAGTGGGTTGTTTTGCTCTGGTAAATATCCAACCACTTGAGAATTTAACTTGTTCTACTCCCCCTAATTTTTGGGCCACTAGGCCACTTGCATCCTCAACATGCTTGTGGCATGCACACCCCCACCACTCTTAAAGCATGTTGGTATCAGTTAGAAGTCTCTTTCCTATAAAATTCCACCAAGCTATTATTAGGGGGTTGTACATGTGGAATTTCCCAAACATGGATTTTGGGGTTCATTTTTTGGTGGGTGAAATAATTTTCTATTTATTATATAGTTTTCAAATTCTTTTGCGACACATGAACTCTAAAATTTTCGTTTAGTTGCGATCTTATATCTTTTTTTGTTTACGAGGAAAAATGGCAGAGAGGAAACTCAGGTTTGGATCTGAAGAAAAAAAATAAATTTGAACATCCAAAAAGGGAATGCACAAATGCTGAGAGAGATAATTCCAAAAAGTATGTGTGATTTTTAAGGTTAGGCAAAAAGCTGTCTGTTTGGCTCTGGTAAACATCCAACCACTTGAGAATTTAACTTTTTCTACTCCCGCTAATATTTGGGCCACTAGGCCACTTGCATCCTCAACATGCTTGTGGCATGCACACCCCCAGCACACTTAAAGCATGTTGGGATCAGTTAGAAGTCTCTTTCCAGTAAAATTCCACCAAGCTATTAATAGGGGGTTTTATATGTGGAATTTCCAAAACCTGGATTTTGGGGGTCATTTTTTGGTGCGTGAAATAATTTTCTATTTATTATATAGTTTTCGAATTCTTTTTGTACACATGAACTCTAAAATTTTCGTTTTCTTGCGATCTTATATCTTTTTTGTTTACGAGGAAAAATGGGAGAGTGGAAACTTAAGTTTATCTCTGAAGAAAAAAAAAAAATTTGAACATCCAAAATGGGAATGCACAAATGCTGAGAGAGATAATTCCAAAAAGTATCTGTGATTTTTAAGGATAAGCAAAAAGTGGGTTGTTTGGCTCTGGTAAATATCCAACCACTTGAGAATTTAACTTTTTCTACTACCCCTAATTTTTGGCCCACTAGGCCAATTGCATGCTCAACATGCTTGTGGCATGCACACCCCCACCACACTTAAAGCATGTTGGGATCAGTTAGAAGTCTCTTTCCTATAAAATTCCACCAAGCTATTATTAGGGGGTTGTACATGTGGAATTTCGCAAACATGGATTTTGGGGTTCATTTTTTGGTGCGTGAAATAATTTTCTATTTATTATAAAGTTTTCAAATTCTTTTTTCACACATGAACTCTAAAATTTTCGTTTTGTTGCGATCTTATATCTTTTTTGTTTACGAGGAAAAATGGGAGAGTGGAAACTCAAGTTCGGATCTGAAGAAAAAAAAAAATTTGAACATCCAAAATGGGAATGCACAAATGCTGAGAGAGATAATTCCAAAAAGTATCTGTGACTTTTAAGGATAGGCAAAAAGTGGGTTGTTTTGCTCTGGTAAATATCCAACCACTTGAGAATTTAACTTTTTCTACTCCCCCTAATTTTTGGGCCACTAGGCCACTTGCATGCTCAACATGCTTGTGGCATGCACACCCCCACCACACTTAAAGCATGTTGGGATCAGTTAGAAGTCTCTTTCCTATAAAATTCCACCAAGCTATTATTAGGGGGTTGTACATGTGGAATTTCGCAAACATGGATTTTGGGGTTCATTTTTTGGTGCGTGAAATAATTTTCTATTTATTATAAAGTTTTCAAATTCTTTTGCGACACATGAACTCTAAAATTTTCGTTTAGTTGCGATCTTATATCTTTTTTTGTTTACGAGGAAAAATGGCAGAGAGGAAACTCAGGTTTGGATCTGAAGAAAAAAAATAAATTTGAACATCCAAAAAGGGAATGCACAAATGCTGAGAGAGATAATTCCAAAAAGTATCTGTGATTTTTAAGGTTAGGCAAAAAGCTGTCTGTTTGGCTCTGGTAAATATCCAACCACTTGAGAATTTAACTTTTTCTACTCCCGCTAATATTTGGGCCACTAGGCCACTTGCATCCTCAACATGCTTGTGGCATGCACACCCCCACCACACTTAAAGCATGTTGGGATCAGTTAGAAGTCTCTTTCCTATAAAATTCCACCAAGCTATTAATAGGGGGTTTTATATGTGGAATTTCCAAAACATGGATTTTGGGGGTCATTTTTTGGTGCGTGAAATAATTTTCTATTTATTATATAGTTTTCGAATTCTTTTTGTACACATGAACTCTAAAATTTTCGTTTTGTTGCGATCTTATATCTTTTTTGTTTACGAGGAAAAATGGGAGAGTGGAAACTCAAGTTTATCTCTGAAGAAAAAAAAAAATTTGAACATCCAAAATGGGAATGCACAAATGCTGAGAGAGATAATTCCAAAAAGTATCTGTGATTTTTAAGGATAGGCAAAAAGTGGGTTGTTTGGCTCTGGTAAATATCCAACCACTTGAGAATTTAAATTTTTCTACTCCCCCTAATTTTTGGGCCACTAGGCCACTTGCATCCTCAACATGTTTGTGGCATGCACACCCCCACCACACTTAAAGCATGTTGGGATCAGTTAGAAGTCTCTTTCCTATAAAATTCCACCAAGCTATTATTAGGGGGTTGTACATGTGGAATTTCCCAAACATGGATTTTGGGGTTCATTTTTTGGTGCGTGAAATAATTTTCTATTTATTATAAAGTTTTCAAAGTCTTTTTGCACACATGAACTCTAAAATTTTCGTTTTGTTGCGATCTTATATCTTTTTTGTTTACGAGGAAAAATGGGAGAGTGGAAACTCAAGTTCGGATCAGAAGAAAAAAAAAATTTGAACATCCAAAATGGGAATGCACAAATGTTGAGAGAGAATTCCAAAAAGTATCTGTGACTTTTAAGGATAGGCAAAAAGTGGGTTGTTTTGCTCTGGTAAATATCCAACCACTTGAGAATTTAACTTGTTCTACTCCCCCTAATTTTTGGGCCACTAGGCCACTTGCATCCTCAACATGCTTGTGGCATGCACACCCCCACCACTCTTAAAGCATGTTGGTATCAGTTAGAAGTCTCTTTCCTATAAAATTCCACCAAGCTATTACTAGGGGGTTGTACATGTGGAATTTCCCAAACATGGATTTTGGGGTTCATTTTTTGGTGCGTGAAATAATTTTCTATTTATTATAAAGTTTTCAAATTCTTTTTGCACACATGAACTCTAAAATTTTCGTTTTGTTGCGATCTTATATCTTTTTTGTTTACGAGGAAAAATGGGAGAGTGGAAACTCAAGTTCGGATTAGAAGAAAAAAAAAATTTGAACATCCAAAATGGGAATGCACAAATGTTGAGAGAGAATTCCAAAAAGTATCTGTGACTTTTAAGGATAGGCAAAAAGTGGGTTGTTTTGCTCTGGTAAATATCCAACCACTTGAGAATTTAACTTGTTCTACTCCCCCTAATTTTTGGGCCACTAGGCCACTTGCATCCTCAACATGCTTGTGGCATGCACACCCCCACCACTCTTAAAGCATGTTGGTATCAGTTAGAAGTCTCTTTCCTATAAAATTCCACCAAGCTATTATTAGGGGGTTGTACATGTGGAATTTCCCAAACATGGATTTTGGGGTTCATTTTTTGGTGGGTGAAATAATTTTCTATTTATTATATAGTTTTCAAATTCTTTTGCGACACATGAACTCTAAAATTTTCGTTTAGTTGCGATCTTATATCTTTTTTTGTTTACGAGGAAAAATGGCAGAGAGGAAACTCAGGTTTGGATCTGAAGAAAAAAAATAAATTTGAACATCCAAAAAGGGAATGCACAAATGCTGAGAGAGATAATTCCAAAAAGTATCTGTGATTTTTAAGGTTAGGCAAAAAGCTGTCTGTTTGGCTCTGGTAAACATCCAACCACTTGAGAATTTAACTTTTTCTACTCCCGCTAATATTTGGGCCACTAGGCCACTTGCATCCTCAACATGCTTGTGGCATGCACACCCCCAGCACACTTAAAGCATGTTGGGATCAGTTAGAAGTCTCTTTCCAGTAAAATTCCACCAAGCTATTAATAGGGGGTTTTATATGTGGAATTTCCAAAACCTGGATTTTGGGGGTCATTTTTTGGTGCGTGAAATAATTTTCTATTTATTATATAGTTTTCGAATTCTTTTTGTACACATGAACTCTAAAATTTTCGTTTTCTTGCGATCTTATATCTTTTTTGTTTACGAGGAAAAATGGGAGAGTGGAAACTTAAGTTTATCTCTGAAGAAAAAAAAAAAATTTGAACATCCAAAATGGGAATGCACAAATGCTGAGAGAGATAATTCCAAAAAGTATCTGTGATTTTTAAGGATAAGCAAAAAGTGGGTTGTTTGGCTCTGGTAAATATCCAACCACTTGAGAATTTAACTTTTTCTACTACCCCTAATTTTTGGCCCACTAGGCCAATTGCATGCTCAACATGCTTGTGGCATGCACACCCCCACCACACTTAAAGCATGTTGGGATCAGTTAGAAGTCTCTTTCCTATAAAATTCCACCAAGCTATTATTAGGGGGTTGTACATGTGGAATTTCGCAAACATGGATTTTGGGGTTCATTTTTTGGTGCGTGAAATAATTTTCTATTTATTATAAAGTTTTCAAATTCTTTTTTCACACATGAACTCTAAAATTTTCGTTTTGTTGCGATCTTATATCTTTTTTGTTTACGAGGAAAAATGGGAGAGTGGAAACTCAAGTTCGGATCTGAAGAAAAAAAAAAATTTGAACATCCAAAATGGGAATGCACAAATGCTGAGAGAGATAATTCCAAAAAGTATCTGTGACTTTTAAGGATAGGCAAAAAGTGGGTTGTTTTGCTCTGGTAAATATCCAACCACTTGAGAATTTAACTTTTTCTACTCCCCCTAATTTTTGGGCCACTAGGCCACTTGCATGCTCAACATGCTTGTGGCATGCACACCCCCACCACACTTAAAGCATGTTGGGATCAGTTAGAAGTCTCTTTCCTATAAAATTCCACCAAGCTATTATTAGGGGGTTGTACATGTGGAATTTCGCAAACATGGATTTTGGGGTTCATTTTTTGGTGCGTGAAATAATTTTCTATTTATTATAAAGTTTTCAAATTCTTTTGCGACACATGAACTCTAAAATTTTCGTTTAGTTGCGATCTTATATCTTTTTTTGTTTACGAGGAAAAATGGCAGAGAGGAAACTCAGGTTTGGATCTGAAGAAAAAAAATAAATTTGAACATCCAAAAAGGGAATGCACAAATGCTGAGAGAGATAATTCCAAAAAGTATCTGTGATTTTTAAGGTTAGGCAAAAAGCTGTCTGTTTGGCTCTGGTAAATATCCAACCACTTGAGAATTTAACTTTTTCTACTCCCGCTAATATTTGGGCCACTAGGCCACTTGCATCCTCAACATGCTTGTGGCATGCACACCCCCACCACACTTAAAGCATGTTGGGATCAGTTAGAAGTCTCTTTCCTATAAAATTCCACCAAGCTATTAATAGGGGGTTTTATATGTGGAATTTCCAAAACATGGATTTTGGGGGTCATTTTTTGGTGCGTGAAATAATTTTCTATTTATTATATAGTTTTCGAATTCTTTTTGTACACATGAACTCTAAAATTTTCGTTTTGTTGCGATCTTATATCTTTTTTGTTTACGAGGAAAAATGGGAGAGTGGAAACTCAAGTTTATCTCTGAAGAAAAAAAAAAATTTGAACATCCAAAATGGGAATGCACAAATGCTGAGAGAGATAATTCCAAAAAGTATCTGTGATTTTTAAGGATAGGCAAAAAGTGGGTTGTTTGGCTCTGGTAAATATCCAACCACTTGAGAATTTAAATTTTTCTACTCCCCCTAATTTTTGGGCCACTAGGCCACTTGCATCCTCAACATGTTTGTGGCATGCACACCCCCACCACACTTAAAGCATGTTGGGATCAGTTAGAAGTCTCTTTCCTATAAAATTCCACCAAGCTATTATTAGGGGGTTGTACATGTGGAATTTCCCAAACATGGATTTTGGGGTTCATTTTTTGGTGCGTGAAATAATTTTCTATTTATTATAAAGTTTTCAAAGTCTTTTTGCACACATGAACTCTAAAATTTTCGTTTTGTTGCGATCTTATATCTTTTTTGTTTACGAGGAAAAATGGGAGAGTGGAAACTCAAGTTCGGATCAGAAGAAAAAAAAAATTTGAACATCCAAAATGGGAATGCACAAATGTTGAGAGAGAATTCCAAAAAGTATCTGTGACTTTTAAGGATAGGCAAAAAGTGGGTTGTTTTGCTCTGGTAAATATCCAACCACTTGAGAATTTAACTTGTTCTACTCCCCCTAATTTTTGGGCCACTAGGCCACTTGCATCCTCAACATGCTTGTGGCATGCACACCCCCACCACTCTTAAAGCATGTTGGTATCAGTTAGAAGTCTCTTTCCTATAAAATTCCACCAAGCTATTACTAGGGGGTTGTACATGTGGAATTTCCCAAACATGGATTTTGGGGTTCATTTTTTGGTGCGTGAAATAATTTTCTATTTATTATAAAGTTTTCAAATTCTTTTTGCACACATGAACTCTAAAATTTTCGTTTTGTTGCGATCTTATATCTTTTTTGTTTACGAGGAAAAATGGGAGAGTGGAAACTCAAGTTCGGATTAGAAGAAAAAAAAAATTTGAACATCCAAAATGGGAATGCACAAATGTTGAGAGAGAATTCCAAAAAGTATCTGTGACTTTTAAGGATAGGCAAAAAGTGGGTTGTTTTGCTCTGGTAAATATCCAACCACTTGAGAATTTAACTTGTTCTACTCCCCCTAATTTTTGGGCCACTAGGCCACTTGCATCCTCAACATGCTTGTGGCATGCACACCCCCACCACTCTTAAAGCATGTTGGTATCAGTTAGAAGTCTCTTTCCTATAAAATTCCACCAAGCTATTATTAGGGGGTTGTACATGTGGAATTTCCCAAACATGGATTTTGGGGTTCATTTTTTGGTGGGTGAAATAATTTTCTATTTATTATATAGTTTTCAAATTCTTTTGCGACACATGAACTCTAAAATTTTCGTTTAGTTGCGATCTTATATCTTTTTTTGTTTACGAGGAAAAATGGCAGAGAGGAAACTCAGGTTTGGATCTGAAGAAAAAAAATAAATTTGAACATCCAAAAAGGGAATGCACAAATGCTGAGAGAGATAATTCCAAAAAGTATCTGTGATTTTTAAGGTTAGGCAAAAAGCTGTCTGTTTGGCTCTGGTAAACATCCAACCACTTGAGAATTTAACTTTTTCTACTCCCGCTAATATTTGGGCCACTAGGCCACTTGCATCCTCAACATGCTTGTGGCATGCACACCCCCAGCACACTTAAAGCATGTTGGGATCAGTTAGAAGTCTCTTTCCAGTAAAATTCCACCAAGCTATTAATAGGGGGTTTTATATGTGGAATTTCCAAAACCTGGATTTTGGGGGTCATTTTTTGGTGCGTGAAATAATTTTCTATTTATTATATAGTTTTCGAATTCTTTTTGTACACATGAACTCTAAAATTTTCGTTTTCTTGCGATCTTATATCTTTTTTGTTTACGAGGAAAAATGGGAGAGTGGAAACTTAAGTTTATCTCTGAAGAAAAAAAAAAAATTTGAACATCCAAAATGGGAATGCACAAATGCTGAGAGAGATAATTCCAAAAAGTATCTGTGATTTTTAAGGATAAGCAAAAAGTGGGTTGTTTGGCTCTGGTAAATATCCAACCACTTGAGAATTTAACTTTTTCTACTACCCCTAATTTTTGGCCCACTAGGCCAATTGCATGCTCAACATGCTTGTGGCATGCACACCCCCACCACACTTAAAGCATGTTGGGATCAGTTAGAAGTCTCTTTCCTATAAAATTCCACCAAGCTATTATTAGGGGGTTGTACATGTGGAATTTCCCAAACATGGATTTTGGGGTTCATTTTTTGGTGCGTGAAATAATTTTCTATTTATTATAAAGTTTTCAAATTCTTTTTTCACACATGAACTCTAAAATTTTCGTTTTGTTGCGATCTTATATCTTTTTTGTTTACGAGGAAAAATGGGAGAGTGGAAACTCAAGTTCGGATCTGAAGAAAAAAAAAAATTTGAACATCCAAAATGGGAATGCACAAATGCTGAGAGAGATAATTCCAAAAAGTATCTGTGACTTTTAAGGATAGGCAAAAAGTGGGTTGTTTTGCTCTGGTAAATATCCAACCACTTGAGAATTTAACTTTTTCTACTCCCCCTAATTTTTGGGCCACTAGGCCACTTGCATGCTCAACATGCTTGTGGCATGCACACCCCCACCACACTTAAAGCATGTTGGGATCAGTTAGAAGTCTCTTTCCTATAAAATTCCACCAAGCTATTATTAGGGGGTTGTACATGTGGAATTTCGCAAACATGGATTTTGGGGTTCATTTTTTGGTGCGTGAAATAATTTTCTATTTATTATAAAGTTTTCAAATTCTTTTGCGACACATGAACTCTAAAATTTTCGTTTAGTTGCGATCTTATATCTTTTTTTTTTTACGAGGAAAAATGGCAGAGAGGAAACTCAGGTTTGGATCTGAAGAAAAAAAATAAATTTGAACATCCAAAAAGGGAATGCACAAATGCTGAGAGAGATAATTCCAAAAAGTATCTGTGATTTTTAAGGTTAGGCAAAAAGCTGTCTGTTTGGCTCTGGTAAATATCCAACCACTTGAGAATTTAACTTTTTCTACTCCCGCTAATATTTGGGCCACTAGGCCACTTGCATCCTCAACATGCTTGTGGCATGCACACCCCCACCACACTTAAAGCATGTTGGGATCAGTTAGAAGTCTCTTTCCTATAAAATTCCACCAAGCTATTAATAGGGGGTTTTATATGTGGAACTTCCAAAACATGGATTTTGGGGGTCATTTTTTGGTGCGTGAAATAATTTTCTATTTATTATATAGTTTTCGAATTCTTTTTGTACACATGAACTCTAAAATTTTCGTTTTGTTGCGATCTTATATCTTTTTTGTTTACGAGGAAAAATGGGAGAGTGGAAACTCAAGTTTATCTCTGAAGAAAAAAAAAAATTTGAACATCCAAAATGGGAATGCACAAATGCTGAGAGAGATAATTCCAAAAAGTATCTGTGATTTTTAAGGATAGGCAAAAAGTGGGTTGTTTGGCTCTGGTAAATATCCAACCACTTGAGAATTTAAATTTTTCTACTCCCCCTAATTTTTGGGCCACTAGGCCACTTGCATCCTCAACATGTTTGTGGCATGCACACCCCCACCACACTTAAAGCATGTTGGGATCAGTTAGAAGTCTCTTTCCTATAAAATTCCACCAAGCTATTATTAGGGGGTTGTACATGTGGAATTTCCCAAACATGGATTTTGGGGTTCATTTTTTGGTGCGTGAAATAATTTTCTATTTATTATAAAGTTTTCAAAGTCTTTTTGCACACATGAACTCTAAAATTTTCGTTTTGTTGCGATCTTATATCTTTTTTGTTTACGAGGAAAAATGGGAGAGTGGAAACTCAAGTTCGGATCAGAAGAAAAAAAAAATTTGAACATCCAAAATGGGAATGCACAAATGTTGAGAGAGAATTCCAAAAAGTATCTGTGACTTTTAAGGATAGGCAAAAAGTGGGTTGTTTTGCTCTGGTAAATATCCAACCACTTGAGAATTTAACTTGTTCTACTCCCCCTAATTTTTGGGCCACTAGGCCACTTGCATCCTCAACATGCTTGTGGCATGCACACCCCCACCACTCTTAAAGCATGTTGGTATCAGTTAGAAGTCTCTTTCCTATAAAATTCCACCAAGCTATTATTAGGGGGTTGTACATGTGGAATTTCCCAAACATGGATTTTGGGGTTCATTTTTTGGTGCGTGAAATAATTTTCTATTTATTATAAAGTTTTCAAATTCTTTTTGCACACATGAACTCTAAAATTTTCGTTTTGTTGCGATCTTATATCTTTTTTGTTTACGAGGAAAAATGGGAGAGTGGAAACTCAAGTTCGGATTAGAAGAAAAAAAAAATTTGAACATCCAAAATGGGAATGCACAAATGTTGAGAGAGAATTCCAAAAAGTATCTGTGACTTTTAAGGATAGGCAAAAAGTGGGTTGTTTTGCTCTGGTAAATATCCAACCACTTGAGAATTTAACTTGTTCTACTCCCCCTAATTTTTGGGCCACTAGGCCACTAGCATCCTCAACATGCTTGTGGCATGCACACCCCCACCACTCTTAAAGCATGTTGGTATCAGTTAGAAGTCTCTTTCCTATAAAATTCCACCAAGCTATTATTAGGGGGTTGTACATGTGGAATTTCCCAAACATGGATTTTGGGGTTCATTTTTTGGTGGGTGAAATAATTTTCTATTTATTATATAGTTTTCAAATTCTTTTGCGACACATGAACTCTAAAATTTTCGTTTAGTTGCGATCTTATATCTTTTTTTGTTTACGAGGAAAAATGGCAGAGAGGAAACTCAGGTTTGGATCTGAAGAAAAAAAACAAATTTGAACATCCAAAAAGGGAATGCACAAATGCTGAGAGAGATAATTCCAAAAAGTATCTGTGATTTTTAAGGTTAGGCAAAAAGCTGTCTGTTTGGCTCTGGTAAACATCCAACCACTTGAGAATTTAACTTTTTCTACTCCCGCTAATATTTGGGCCACTAGGCCACTTGCATCCTCAACATGCTTGTGGCATGCACACCGCCACCACACTTAAAGCATGTTGGGATCAGTTAGAAGTCTCTTTCCAGTAAAATTCCACCAAGCTATTAATAGGGGGTTTTATATGTGGAATTTCCAAAACATGGATTTTGGGGGTCATTTTTTGGTGCGTGAAATAATTTTCTATTTATTATATAGTTTTCGAATTCTTTTTGTACACATGAACTCTAAAATTTTCGTTTTCTTGCGATCTTATATCTTTTTTGTTTACGAGGAAAAATGGGAGAGTGGAAACTTAAGTTTATCTCTGAAGAAAAAAAAAAAATTTGAACATCCAAAATGGGAATGCACAAATGCTCAGAGAGATAATTCCAAAAAGTATCTGTGATTTTTAAGGATAAGCAAAAAGTGGGTTGTTTGGCTCTGGTAAATATCCAACCATTGAGAATTTAACTTTTTCTACTACCCCTAATTTTTGGCCCACTAGGCCAATTGCATGCTCAACATGCTTGTGGCATGCACACCCCCACCACACTTAAAGCATGTTGGGATCAGTTAGAAGTCTCTTTCCTATAAAATTCCACCAAGCTATTATTAGGGGGTTGTACATGTGGAATTTCGCAAACATGGATTTTGGGGTTCATTTTTTGGTGCGTGAAATAATTTTCTATTTATTATAAAGTTTTCAAATTCTTTTTTCACACATGAACTCTAAAATTTTCGTTTTGTTGCGATCTTATATCTTTTTTGTTTACGAGGAAAAATGGGAGAGTGGAAACTGAAGTTCGGATCTGAAGAAAAAAAAAAATTTGAACATCCAAAATGGGAATGCACAAATGCTGAGAGAGATAATTCCAAAAAGTATCTGTGACTTTTAAGGATAGGCAAAAAGTGGGTTGTTTTGCTCTGGTAAATATCCAACCACTTGAGAATTTAACTTTTTCTACTCCCCCTAATTTTTGGGGCACTAGGCCACTTGCATGCTCAACATGCTTGTGGCATGCACACCCCCACCACACTTAAAGCATGTTGGGATCAGTTAGAAGTCTCTTTCCTATAAAATTCCACCAAGCTATTATTAGGGGGTTGTACATGTGGAATTTCCCAAACATGGATTTTGGGGTTCATTTTTTGGTGCGTGAAATAATTTTCTATTTATTATAAAGTTTTCAAATTCTTTTGCGACACATGAACTCTAAAATTTTCGTTTAGTTGCGATCTTATATCTTTTTTTGTTTACGAGGAAAAATGGCAGAGAGGAAACTCAGGTTTGGATCTGAAGAAAAAAAATAAATTTGAACATCCAAAAAGGGAATGCACAAATGCTGAGAGAGATAATTCCAAAAAGTATCTGTGATTTTTAAGGTTAGGCAAAAAGCTGTCTGTTTGGCTCTGGTAAATATCCAACCACTTGAGAATTTAACTTTTTCTACTCCCCCTAATTTTTGGGCCACTAGGCCACTTGCATGCTCAACATGCTTGTGGCATGCACACCCGCACCACACTTAAAGCATGTTGGTATCAGTTAGAAGTCTCTTTCCTATAAAATTCCACCAAGCTATTATTAGGGGGTTGTACATGTGGAATTTCCCAAACATGGATTTTGGGATTCATTTTTTGGTGCGTGAAATAATTTTCTATTTATTATATAGTTTTCAAATTCTTTTTGCACCCGTGAACTCTCAAATTTTCATTTTCTTCCGATCTGATATCTTTTTTGTTTACGAGGAAAAATGGGAGAGTGGAAACTCAAGTTTGGATCTGAAGAAAAAAAAAAATTAGAACATCCAAAATGGGAATGCACAAATGCTGAGAGAGATAATTCCAAACAGTATCTGTGATTTTTAAGGATAGGCGAAAAGTGGCTTGTTTGGCTCTGGTAAATATCCAACCACTTGAGAATTTAACTTTTTCTACTCCCGCTAATATTTGGGCCACTAGGCCACTTGCATCCTCAACATGCTTGTGGCATGCACACCCCCACCACACTTAAAGCATGTTGGGATCAGTTAGAAGTCTCTTTCCAGTAAAATTCCACCAAGCTATTAATAGGGGCTTTTATATGTGGAATTTCCAAAACATGGATTTTGGGGGTCATTTTTTGGTGCGTGAAATAATTTTCTATTTATTATATAGTTTTCGAATTCTTTTTGTACACATGAACTCTAAAATTTTCGTTTTGTTGCGATCTTATATCTTTTTTGTTTACGAGGAAAAATGGGAGAGTGGAAACTCAAGTTTGGATCTGAAGAAAAAAAAAAATTTGAACATCCAAAATGGGAATGCACAAATGCTGAGAGAGATAATTCCAAAAAGTATCTGTGATTTTTAAGGATAGGCAAAAAGTGGGTTGTTTTGCTCTGGTAATATCCAACCACTTGAGAATTAAAATTTTTCTACTCCCCCTAATTTTTGGGCCACTAGGCCACTTGCATCCTCAACATGTTTGTGGCATGCACACCCCCACCACACTTAAAGCATGTTGGGATCAGTTAGAAGTCTCTTTCCTATAAAATTCCACCAAGCTATTATTAGGGGGTTCTACATGTGGAATTTCCCAAACATGGATTTTGGGGTTCATTTTTTGGTGCGTGAAATAATTTTCTATTTATTATAAAGTTTTCAAAGTCTTTTTGCACACATGAACTCTAAAATATTCGTTTTGTTGCGATCTTATATCTTTTTTGTTTACGAGGAAAAATGGGAGAGTGGAAACTCAAGTTCGGATCAGAAGAAAAAAAAAATTTGAACATCCAAAATGGGAATGCACAAATGTTGAGAGAGAATTCCAAAAAGTATCTGTGACTTTTAAGGATAGGCAAAAAGTGGGTTGTTTTGCTCTGGTAAATATCCAACCACTTGAGAATTTAACTTGTTCTACTCCCCCTAATTTTTGGGCCACTAGGCCACTTGCATCCTCAACATGCTTGTGGCATGCACACCCCCACCACTCTTAAAGCATGTTGGTATCAGTTAGAAGTCTCTTTCCTATAAAATTCCACCAAGCTATTATTAGGGGGTTGTACATGTGGAATTTCCCAAACATGGATTTTGGGGTTCATTTTTTGGTGCGTGAAATAATTTTCTATTTATTATAAAGTTTTCAAATTCTTTTTGCACACATGAACTCTAAAATTTTTGTTTTGTTGCGATCTTATATCTTTTTTGTTTACGAGGAAAAATGGGAGAGTGGAAACTCAAGTTCGGATCAGAAGAAAAAAAAAATTTGAACATCCAAAATGGGAATGCACAAATGTTGAGAGAGAATTCCAAAAAGTATCTGTGACTTTTAAGGATAGGCAAAAAGTGGGTTGTTTTGCTCTGGTAAATATCCAACCACTTGAGAATTTAACTTGTTCTACTCCCCCTAATTTTTGGGCCACTAGGCCACTTGCATCCTCAACATGCTTGTGGCATGCACACCCCCACTACTCTTAAAGCATGTTGGTATCAGTTAGAAGTCTCTTTCCTATAAAATTCCACCAAGCTATTATTAGGGGGTTGTACATGTGGAATTTCCCAAACATGGATTTTGGGGTTCATTTTTTGGTGGGTGAAATAATTTTCTATTTATTATATAGTTTTCAAATTCTTTTGCGACACATGAACTCTAAAATTTTCGTTTAGTTGCGATCTTATATCTTTTTTTGTTTACGAGGAAAAATGGCAGAGAGGAAACTCAGGTTTGGATCTGAAGAAAAAAAATAAATTTGAACATCCAAAAAGGGAATGCACAAATGCTGAGAGAGATCATTCCAAAAAGTATCTGTGATTTTTAAGGTTAGGCAAAAAGCTGTCTGTTTGGCTCTGGTAAATATCCAACCACTTGAGAATTTAACTTTTTCTACTCCCGCTAATATTTGGGCCACTAGGCCACTTGCATCCTCAACCTGCTTGTGGCATGCACACCCCTACCACACTTAAAGCATGTTGGGATCAGTTAGAAGTCTCTTTCCAGTAAAATTCCACCAAGCTATTAATAGGGGGTTTTATATGTGGAATTTCCAAAACATGGATTTTGGGGGTCATTTTTTGGTGCGTGAAAAAATTTTCTATTTATTATATAGTTTTCGAATTCTTTTTGTACACATGAACTCTAAAATTTTCGTTTTGTTGCGATCTTATATCTTTTTTGTTTACGAGGAAAAATGGGACAGTGGAAACTCAAGTTTGGATCTGAAGAAAAAAAAAAATTTGAACATCCAAAATGGGAATGCACAAATGCTGAGAGAGATAATTCCAAAAAGTATCTGTGATTTTTAAGGATAGGCAAAAAGTGGGTTGTTTTGCTCTGGTAAATATCCAACCACTTGAGAATTTAAATTTTTCTACTCCCCCTAATTTTTGGGCCACTAGGCCACTTGCATCCTCAACATGTTTGTGGCATGCACACCCCCACCACACTTAAAGCATGTTGGGATCAGTTAGAAGTCTCTTTCCTATAAAATTCCACCAAGCTATTATTAGGGGGTTGTACATGTGGAATTTCCCAAACATGGATTTTGGGGTTCATTTTTTGGTGCGTGAAATAATTTTCTATTTATTATAAAGTTTTCAAATTCTTTTTGCATACATGAACTCTAAAATTTTCGTTTTGTTGCGATCTTATATCTTTTTTGTTTACGAGGAAAAATGGGAGAGTGGAAACTCAAGTTCGGATCAGAAGAAAAAAAAAATTTGAACATCCAAAATGGGAATGCACAAATGTTGAGAGAGAATTCCAAAAAGTATCTGAGACTTTTAAGGATAGGCAAAAAGTGGGTTGTTTTGCTCTGGTAAATATCCAACCACTTGAGAATTTAACTTGTTCTACTCCCCCTAATTTTTGGGCCACTAGGCCACTTGCATCCTCAACATGCTTGTGGCACGCACACCCCCACCACTCTTAAAGCATGTTGGTATCAGTTAGAAGTCTCTTTCCTATAAAATTCCACCAAGCTATTATTAGGGGGTTGTACATGTGGAATTTCCCAAACATGGATTTTGGGGTTCATTTTTTGGTGCGTGAAATAATTTTCTATTTATTATAAAGTTTTCAAATTCTTTTTGCACACATGAACTCTAAAATTTTCGTTTTGTTGCGATCTTATATCTTTTTTGTTTACGAGGAAAAATGGGAGAGTGGAAACTCAAGTTCGGATCAGAAGAAAAAAAAAATTTGAACATCCAAAATGGGAATGCACAAATGTTGAGAGAGAATTCCAAAAAGTATCTGTGACTTTTAAGGATAGGCAAAAAGTGGGTTGTTTTGCTCTGGCAAATATCCAACCACTTGAGAATTTAACTTGTTCTACTCCCCCTGATTTTTGGGCCACTAGGCCACTTGCATCCTCAACATGCTTGTGGCATGCACACCCCCACCACTCTTAAAGCATGTTGGTATCAGTTAGAAGTCTCTTTCCTATAAAATTCCACCAGGCTATTATTAGGGGGTTGTACATGTGGAATTTCCCAAACATGGATTTTGGGGTTCATTTTTTGGTGGGTGAAATAATTTTCTATTTATTATATAGTTTTCGAATTCTTTTTGTACACATGAACTCTAAAATTTTCGTTTTGTTGCGATCTTATATCTTTTTTGTTTACGAGGAAAAATGGGAGAGTGGAAACTCAAGTTTATCTCTGAAGAAAAAAAATAAATTTGAACATCCAAAATGGGAATGCACAAATGCTGAGAGAGATAATTCCAAAAAGTATCTGTGATTTTTAAGGATAGGCAAAAAGTGGGTTGTTTGGCTCTGGTAAATATCCAACCACTTGAGAATTTAAATTTTTCTACTCCCCCTAATTTTTGGGCCACTAGGCCACTTGCATCCTCAACATGCTTGTGGCATGCACACCCCCACCACACTTAAAGCATGTTGGGATCAGTTAGAAGTCTCTTTCCTATAAAATTCCACCAAGCGACTAATAGGGGGTTGTACATGTGGAATTTCCCAAACATGGATTTTGGGGTTCATTTTTTGGTGCGTGAAATAATTTTCTATTTATTATATAGTTTTCGAAGTCTTTTTGCACACATGAACTCTAAAATTTTCGTTTTGTTGCGATCTTATATCTTTTTAGTTTACGAGGAAAAATGGGAGAGTGGAAACTCAAGTTCGGATCAGAAGAAAAAAAAAATTTGAACATCCAAAATGGGAATGCACAAATGTTGAGAGAGAATTCCAAAAAGTATCTGTGACTTTTAAGGATAGGCAAAAAGTGGGTTGTTTTGCTCTGGTAAATATCCAACCACTTGAGAATTTAACTTGTTCTACTCCCCCTAATTTTTGGGCCACTAGGCCACTTGCATCCTCAACATGCTTGTGGCATGCACACCCCCACCACTCTTAAAGCATGTTGGTATCAGTTAGAAGTCTCTTTCCTATAAAATTCCACCAAGCTATTATTAGGGGGTTGTACATGTGGAATTTCCCAAACATGGATTTTGGGGTTCATTTTTTGGTGCGTGAAATTATTTTCTATTTATTATAAAGTTTTCAAATTCTTTTTGCACACATGAACTCTAAAATTTTCGTTTTGTTGCGATCTTATATCTTTTTTGTTTACGAGGAAAAATGGGAGAGTGGAAACTCAAGTTCGGATCAGAAGAAAAAAAAAATTTGAACATCCAAAATGGGAATGCACAAATGTTGAGAGAGAATTCCAAAAAGTATCTGTGACTTTTAAGGATAGGCAAAAAGTGGGTTGTTTTGCTCTGGTAAATATCCAACCACTTGTGAATTTAACTTGTTCTACTCCCCCTAATTTTTGGGCCACTAGGCCACTTGCATCCTCAACATGCTTGTGGCATGCACACCCCCACCACTCTTAAAGCATGTTGGTATCAGTTAGAAGTCTCTTTCCTATAAAATTCCACCAAGCTATTATTAGGGGGTTGTACATGTGGAATTTCCCAAACATGGATTTTGGGGTTCATTTTTTGGTGGGTGAAATAATTTTCTATTTCTTATATAGTTTTCAAATTCTTTTGCGACACATGAACTCTAAAATTTTCGTTTAGTTGCGATCTTATATCTTTTTTTGTTTACGAGGAAAAATGGCAGAGAGGAAACTCAGGTTTGGATCTGAAGAAAAAAAATAAATTTGAACATCCAAAAAGGGAATGCACAAATGCTGAGAGAGATCATTCCAAAAAGTATCTGTGATTTTTAAGGCTAGGCAAAAAGTTGTCTGTTTGGCTCTGGTAAATATCCAACCACTTGAGAATTTAACTTTTTCTACTCCCCCTAATTTTTGGGCCACTAGGCCACTTGCATGCTCAACATGCTTGTGACATGCACACCCGCACCACACTTAAAGCATGTTGGTATCAGTTAGAAGTCTCTTTCCTATAAAATTCCACCAAGCTATTATTAGGGGGTTGTACATGTGGAATTTGCCAAACATGGATTTTGGGATTCATTTTTTGGTGCGTGAAATAATTTTCTATTTATTATATAGTTTTCAAATTCTTTTTGCACCCATGAACTCTCAAATTTTCGTTTTCTTGCGATCTGATATCTTTTTTGTTTACGAGGAAAAATGGGAGAGTGGAAACTCAAGTTTGGATCTGAAGAAAAAAAAAAATTTGAACATCCAAAATGGGAATGCACAAATGCTGAGAGAGATAATTCCAAAAAGTATCTGTGATTTTTAAGGATAGGCGAAAAGTGGCTTGTTTGGCTCTGGTAAATATCCAACCACTTGAGAATTTAACTTTTTCTACTCCCGCTAATATTTGGGCCACTAGGCCACTTGCATCCTCAACATGCTTGTGGCATGCACACCCCCACCACACTTAAAGCATGTTGGGATCAGTTAGAAGTCTCTTTCCAGTAAAATTCCACCAAGCTATTAATAGGGGGTTTTATATGTGGAATTTCCAAAACATGGATTTTGGGGGTCATTTTTTGGTGCGTGAAATAATTTTCTATTTATTATATAGTTTTCGAATTCTTTTTGTACACATGAACTCTAAAATTTTCGTTTTGTTGCGATCTTATATCTTTTTTGTTTACGAGGAAAAATGGGAGAGTGGAAACTCAAGTTTGGATCTGAAGAAAAAAAAAAAATTTGAACATCCAAAATGGGAATGCACAAATGCTGAGAGAGATAATTCCAAAAAGTATCTGTGATTTTTAAGGATAGGCAAAAAGTGGGTTGTTTGGCTCTGGTAAATATCCTTGTTTTCAAAATCTTTTTGCACACATGAACTCTAAAATTTTCGTTTTGTTGCGATCTTATATCTTTTTTGTTTACGAGGAAAAATGGGAGAGTGGAAACTCAAGTTTGGATCTGAAGAAAAAAAAAATTTGAACATCCAAAATGGGAATGCACAAATCCTGAGAGAGATAATTCCAAAAAGTATCTGTGATTTTTAAGGATAGGCAAAAAGTGGGTTGTTTGGCTCTGGTAAATATCCAACCACTAGAGAATTTAACTTTTTCTACTCCCCCTAATTTTTGGGCCACTAGGCCACTTGCATCCTCAACATGCTTGTGGGATGCACACCCCACCACACTTAAAGCATGTTGGGATCAGTTAGAAGTCTCTTTCTTATAAAATTCCACCAAGCTATTATTAGGGGGTTGTACGTGTGGAATTTCCCAAACATGGATTTTGGGGTTCATTTTTTGGTGCGTGAAATAATTTTCTATTTATTATATAGTTTTCAAAATCCTTTTGCACACATGAACTCTAAAATTTTCGTTTTGTTGTGATCTTATATCTTTTTTGTTTACGAGGAAAAATGGGAGAGCGGAAACTCAAGTTTGGATCTGAAGAAAGAAAAAATTTTGAACATCCAAAATGGGAATGCACAAATGCTGAGAGAGATGATTCCAAAAAGTATCTGTGATTTTTAAGGACGGGCAAAAAGTGGGTTGTTTGGCTCTGGTAAATAAATATCCAACCACTTGAGAATTTAACTTTTTCTACTCCCCCAAATTTTTGGGCCACTAGGCCACTTGCATCCTCAACATGCTGCACACCCCCACCACACTTAAAGCATGTTGGGATCAGTTAGAAGTCTCTTTCCTATAAAATTCCACCAAGCTATTATTAGGGGGTTGTACTTGTGGAATTTGCCAAACATGGATTTTGGGGTTCCTTTTTTGGTGCGTGAAATAATTTTCTATTTATTATATAGTTTTCAAATTCCTTTTGCACACATGAACTCTAAAATTATCGTTTTGTTGCGATCTTATATCTTTTTTGTTTACGAGGAAAAGTGGGAGAGTGGAAACTCAAGTTTGGATGTGAAGAAAAAAAAAAATTGAACATCCAAAATGGGAATACACAAATGCTGAGAGAGATAATTCCAAAGAGTATCTGTGATTTTTAAGGATAGGCAAAAAGTGGGTTGTTTTGCTTTGGTAAATATCCAACCACTTGAGAATTTAACTTTTTCTACTCCCCCTAATTTTTGGGCCACTAGGCCACTTGCATCCTCAACATGCTGCACACCCCCACCACACTTAAAGCATGTTGGGATCAGTTAGAAGTCTCTTTCCTATAAAATTCCACCAAGCTATTATTAGGGGGTTGTACTTGTGGAATTTGCCAAACATGGATTTTGGGGTTCATTTTTTGGTGCGTGAAATAATTTTCTATTTATTATATAGTTTTCAAATTCCTTTTGCACACATGAACTCTAAAATTATCATTTTGTTGCGATCTTATATCTTTTTTGTTTACGAGGAAAAGTGGGAGAGTGGAAACTCAAGTTTGGATGTGAAGAAAAAAAAAAATTGAACATCCAAAATGAGAATAAACAAATGCTGAGAGAGATAATTCCAAAGAGTATCTGTGATTTTTAAGGATAGGCAAAAAGTGGGTTGTTTTGCTTTGGTAAATATCCAACCACTTGAGAATTTAACTTTTTCTACTCCCCCTAATTTTTGGGCCACTAGGCCAATTGCATGCTCAACATGCTTGTGGCATGCACACCCCCACCACACTTAAAGCATGTTGGGATCAGTTAGAAGTCTCTTTCCTATAAAATTCCACCAAGCTATTATTAGGGGGTTGTACATGTGGAATTTCCCAAACACGGATTTTGGGGTTCATTTTTTGGTGCGTGAAATAATTTTCTATTTATTATATAGTTTTCAAATTCTTTTTGCACACATGAACTCTAAAATTTTCGTTTTCTTGCGATCTTATATCTTTTTTGTTTACGAGGAAAAAAGGGAGAGTGGAAACTCAAGTTTGGATCTGAAGAAAAAAAAAATTTGAACATCCAAAATGACTTCGCACAAATGCTGAGAGAGATAATTCCAAAAAGTATCTTTGATTTCTAAGGATAGGCGAAAAGTGGGTTGTTTGGCTCTGGTAAATATCCAACCACTTGAGAATTTAACTTTTTCTACTCCCCCTAATTTTTGGGCCACTAGGCCACTTGCATCCTCAACATGCTTGTGGCATGCACACCCCCACCACACTTAAAGCATGTTGGGATCAGTTAGAAGTCTCTTTCCTATAAAATTCCACCAAGCTATTATTAGGAGGTTGTACATGTGGAATTTCCCAAACATGAATTTTGGGGTTCATTTTTTGGTGCGTGAAATAATTTTCTATTTATTATATAGTTTTCAAATTCTTTTTGCACACATGAACTCTAAAATTTTCGTTTTCTTGCGATCTTATATCTTTTTTGTTTACGAGGAAAAAAGGGAGAGTGGAAACTCAAGTTTGGATCTGAAGAAAAAAAAAATTTGAACATCCAAAATGGATTCGCACAAATGCTGAGAGAGATAATTCCAATGTATCTGTGATTTTTAAGGATAGGCGAAAAGTGGGTTGTTTTGCTCTGGTAAATATCCAACCACTTGAGAAATTAACTTTTTCTACTCCCCCTAACTTTTGGGCCACTAGGCCACTTGCATCCTCAACATGCTTGTTGCATTCACACCCCCACCACACTTAAAGCATGTTGGGATCAGTTAGAAGTCTCTTTCCTATAAAATTCCACCAAGCTATTATTAGGGGGTTGTATACGTGGAATTTCCAAAACATGGATTTCGGGGGTCATTTTTTGGTGCGTGAAATAATTTTCTATTTATTATATAGTTTTCAAATTCTTTTTGCACACATGAACTCTAAAATTTTCGTTTTCTTGCGATCTTATATCTTTTTTGTTTACGAGGAAAAATGGGAGAGTGGAAACTCAAGTTTGGATCTGAAGAAAAAAAAAATTTGAACATCCAAAATGGGAATGCACAAATCCTGAGAGAGATAATTCCAAAAAGTATCTGTGATTTTTAAGGATAGGCAAAAAGTGGGTTGTTTGGCTCTGGTAAATATCCAACCACTTGAGAATTTAACTTTTTCTACTCCCCCTAATTTTTGGGCCACTAGGCCACTTGCATCCTCAACATGCTTGTGGGATGCACACCCCCACCACACTTAAAGCATGTTGGGATCAGTTAGAAGTCTCTTTCCTATAAAATTCCACCAAGCATGGATTTTGGGGGGTTCATTTTTTGGTGCGTGAAATAATTTTCTATTTATTATATAGTTTTCAAATTCTTTTTGCACACATGAACTCTAAAATTTTCGTTTTCTTGCGATCTTATATCGTTTTTGTTTACGAGGAAAAGTGGGAGAGTGGAAACTCAAGTTCGGATGTGAAGAAAAAAAAAATTTTGAACACCCAAAATGGGAATGCACAAATGCTGAGAGAGATAATTCCAAAAAGTATCTGTGATTTTTAAGGATAGGCAAAAAGTGGGTTGTTTTGCTTTGGTAAATATCCAACCACTTGAGAATTTAACTTTTTCTACTCCCCCTAATTTTTGGGCCACTAGGCCACTTGCATCCTCAACATGCTTGTGGCATGCACACCCCCACCACACTTAAAGCATGTTGGGATCAGTTAGAAGTCTCTTTCCTATAAAATTCCACCAAGCTATTATTAGGGGGTTGTACGTGTGGAATTTCCCAAACATGGATTTCGGGGGTCATTTTTTGGTGCGTGAAATAATTTTCTATTTATTATATAGTTTTCAAAATCTTTTTGCACACATGAACTCTAAAATTTTCGTTTTGTTGCGATCTTATATCTTTTTTGTTTACGAGGAAAAATGGGAGAGTGGAAACTCAAGTTCGGATCTGAAGAAAAAAAAAATTTGAACATCCAAAATGGGAATGCACAAATCCTGAGAGAGATAATTCCAAAAAGTATCTGTGATTTTTAAAGATGGGCAAAAAGTGGGTTGTTTGGCTCTGGTAAATATCCAACCACTTGAGAATTTAACTTTTTCTACTCCCCCTAATTTTTGGGCCACTAGGCCACTTGCATCCTCAACATGCTTGTGGGATGCACACCCCACCACACTTAAAGCATGTTGGGATCAGTTAGAAGTCTCTTTCTTATAAAATTCCACCAAGCTATTATTAGGGGGTTGTACGTGTGGAATTTCCCAAACATGGATTTTGGGGTTCATTTTTTGGTGCGTGAAATAATTTTCTATTTATTATATAGTTTTCAAAATCCTTTTGCACACATGAACTCTAAAATTTTCGTTTTGTTGTGATCTTATATCTTTTTTGTTTACGAGGAAAAATGGGAGAGCGGAAACTCAAGTTTGGATCTGAAGAAAGAAAAAATTTTGAACATCCAAAATGGGAATGCACAAATGCTGAGAGAGATGATTCCAAAAAGTATCTGTGATTTTTAAGGACGGGCAAAAAGTGGGTTGTTTGGCTCTGGTAAATAAATATCCAACCACTTGAGAATTTAACTTTTTCTACTCCCCCAAATTTTTGGGCCACTAGGCCACTTGCATCCTCAACATGCTGCACACCCCCACCACACTTAAAGCATGTTGGGATCAGTTAGAAGTCTCTTTCCTATAAAATTCCACCAAGCTATTATTAGGGGGTTGTACTTGTGGAATTTCCCAAACATAGATTTTGGGGTTCATTTTTTGGTGCGTGAAATAATTTTCTATTTATTATATAGTTTTCAAATTCCTTTTGCACACATGAACTCTAAAATTATCGTTTTGTTGCGATCTTATATCTTTTTTGTTTACGAGGAAAAGTGGGAGAGTGGAAACTCAAGTTTGGATGTGAAGAAAAAAAAAAATTGAACATCCAAAATGGGAATACACAAATGCAGAGAGAGATAATTCCAAAGAGTATCTGTGATTTTTAAGGATAGGCAAAAAGTGGGTTGTTTTGCTTTGGTAAATATCCAACCACTTGAGAATTTAACTTTTTCTACTCCCCCTAATTTTTGGGCCACTAGGCCAATTGCATGCTCAACATGCTTGTGGCATGCACACCCCCACCACACTTAAAGCATGTTGGGATCAGTTAGAAGTCTCTTTCCTATAAAATTCCACCAAGCTATTATTAGGGGGTTGTACATGTGGAATTTCCCAAACACGGATTTTGGGGTTCATTTTTTGGTGCGTGAAATAATTTTCTATTTATTATATAGTTTTCAAATTCTTTTTGCACACATGAACTCTAAAATTTTCGTTTTCTTGCGATCTTATATCTTTTTTGTTTACGAGGAAAAAAGGGAGAGTGGAAACTCAAGTTTGGATCTGAAGAAAAAAAAAATTTGAACATCCAAAATGACTTCGCACAAATGCTGAGAGAGATAATTCCAAAAAGTATCTTTGATTTTTAAGGATAGGCGAAAAGTGGGTTGTTTGGCTCTGGTAAATATCCAACCACTTGAGAATTTAACTTTTTCTACTCCCCCTAATTTTTGGGCCACTAGGCCACTTGCATCCTCAACATGCTTGTGGCATGCACACCCCCACCACACTTAAAGCATGTTGGGATCAGTTAGAAGTCTCTTTCCTATAAAATTCCACCAAGCTATTATTAGGAGGTTGTACATGTGGAATTTCCCAAACATGAATTTTGGGGTTCATTTTTTGGTGCGTGAAATAATTTTCTATTTATTATATAGTTTTCAAATTCTTTTTGCACACATGAACTCTAAAATTTTCGTTTTCTTGCGATCTTATATCTTTTTTGTTTACGAGGAAAAAAGGGAGAGTGGAAACTCAAGTTTGGATCTGAAGAAAAAAAAAATTTGAACATCCAAAATGGATTCGCACAAATGCTGAGAGAGATAATTCCAATGTATCTGTGATTTTTAAGGATAGGCGAAAAGTGGGTTGTTTTGCTCTGGTAAATATCCAACCACTTGAGAAATTAACTTTTTCTACTCCCCCTAACTTTTGGGCCACTAGGCCACTTGCATCCTCAACATGCTTGTTGCATTCACACCCCCACCACACTTAAAGCATGTTGGGATCAGTTAGAAGTCTCTTTCCTATAAAATTCCACCAAGCTATTATTAGGGGGTTGTATACGTGGAATTTCCAAAACATGGATTTCGGGGTTCATTTTTTGGTGCGTGAAATAATTTTCTATTTATTATATAGTTTTCAAATTCTTTTTGCACACGTGAACTCTAAAATTTTCGTTTTGTTGCGATCTTATATCTTTTTTGTTTACGAGGAAAAATGGGAGAGTGGAAACTCAAGTTTGGATCTGAAGAAAAAAAAAATTTGAACATCAAAAATGGGAATGCACAAATGCTGAGAGAGATAATTCCAAAAAGTATTTGTGATTTTTAAGGATGGGCAAAAAAGTGGGTTGTTTGGCTCTGGTAAATATCCAACCACTTGAGAATTTAACTTTTTCTACTCCCCCTAATTTTTGGGCCACTAGGCCACTTGCATCCTCAACATGCTTGTGGGATGCACACCCCCACCACACTTAAAGCATGTTGGGATCAGTTAGAAGTCTCTTTCCTATAAAATTCCACCAAGCTATTATTAGGGGGTTGTACATGTGGAATTTCCCAAACATGGATTTTGGGGGGTTCATTTTTTGGTGCGTGAAATAATTTTCTATTTATTATATAGTTTTCAAATTCTTTTTGCACACATGAACTCTAAAATTTTCGTTTTCTTGCGATTTTATATCGTTTTTGTTTACGAGGAAAAGTGGGAGAGTGGAAACTCAAGTTCGGATGTGAAGAAAAAAAAAATTTTGAACACCCAAAATGGGAATGCACAAATGCTGAGAGAGATAATTCCAAAAAGTATCTGTGATTTTTAAGGATAGGCAAAAAGTGGGTTGTTTTGCTTTGGTAAATATCCAACCACTTGAGAATTTAACTTTTTCTACTCCCCCTAATTTTTGGGCCACTAGGCCACTTGCATCCTCAACATGCTTGTGGCATGCACACCCCCACCACACTTAAA
Organism: Aristolochia californica; assembly: GCF_029961685.1. Lineage (NCBI taxonomy): Eukaryota > Viridiplantae > Streptophyta > Magnoliopsida > Piperales > Aristolochiaceae > Aristolochia > Aristolochia californica. The sequence continues at coordinate 188,964 of NW_027181970.1, read as the reverse complement.
GCATGTTGGGATCAGTTAGAAGTCTCTTTCCTATAAAATTCCACCAAGCTATTATTAGGGGGTTGTACGTGTGGAATTTCCCAAACATGGATTTCGGGGGTCATTTTTTGGTGCGTGAAATAATTTTCTATTTATTATATAGTTTTCAAAATCTTTTTGCACACATGAACTCTAAAATTTTCGTTTTGTTGCGATCTTATATCTTTTTTGTTTACGAGGAAAAATGGGAGAGTGGAAACTCAAGTTTGGATCTGAAGAAAAAAAAAATTTGAACATCCAAAATGGGAATGCACAAATCCTGAGAGAGATAATTCCAAAAAGTATCTGTGATTTTTAAAGATGGGCAAAAAGTGGGTTGTTTGGCTCTGGTAAATATCCAACCACTTGAGAATTTAACTTTTTCTACTCCCCCTAATTTTTGGGCCACTAGGCCACTTGCATCCTCAACATGCTTGTGGGATGCACACCCCACCACACTTAAAGCATGTTGGGATCAGTTAGAAGTCTCTTTCCTATAAAATTCCACCAAGCTATTATTAGGGGGTTGTACGTGTGGAATTTCCCAAACATGGATTTTGGGGTTCATTTTTTGGTGCGTGAAATAATTTTCTATTTATTATATAGTTTTCAAAATCCTTTTGCATACATGAACTCTAAAATTTTCGTTTTGTTGTGATCTTATATCTTTTTTGTTTACGAGGAAAAATGGGAGAGCGGAAACTCAAGTTTGGATCTGAAGAAAGAAAAAATTTTGAACATCCAAAATGGGAATGCACAAATGCTGAGAGAGATGATTCCAAAAAGTATCTGTGATTTTTAAGGACGGGCAAAAAGTGGGTTGTTTGGCTCTGGTAAATAAATATCCAACCACTTGAGAATTTAACTTTTTCTACTCCCCCAAATTTTTGGGCCACTTGGCCACTTGCATCCTCAACATGCTGCACACCCCCACCACACTTAAAGCATGTTGGGATCAGTTAGAAGTCTCTTTCCTATAAAATTCCACCAAGCTATTATTAGGGGGTTGTACTTGTGGAATTTCCCAAACATGGATTTTGGGGTTCATTTTTTGGTGCGTGAAATAATTTTCTATTTATTATATAGTTTTCAAATTCCTTTTGCACACATGAACTCTAAAATTATCGTTTTGTTGCGATCTTATATCTTTTTTGTTTACGAGGAAAAGTGGGAGAGTGGAAACTCAAGTTTGGATGTGAAGAAAAAAAAAAATTGAACATCCAAAATGGGAATACACAAATGCAGAGAGAGATAATTCCAAAGAGTATCTGTGATTTTTAAGGATAGGCAAAAAGTGGGTTGTTTTGCTTTGGTAAATATCCAACCACTTGAGAATTTAACTTTTTCTACTCCCCCTAATTTTTGGGCCACTAGGCCAATTGCATGCTCAACATGCTTGTGGCATGCACACCCCCACCACACTTAAAGCATGTTGGGATCAGTTAGAAGTCTCTTTCCTATAAAATTCCACCAAGCTATTATTAGGGGGTTGTACATGTGGAATTTCCCAAACACGGATTTTGGGGTTCATTTTTTGGTGCGTGAAATAATTTTCTATTTATTATATAGTTTTCAAATTCTTTTTGCACACATGAACTCTAAAATTTTCGTTTTCTTGCGATCTTATATCTTTTTTGTTTACGAGGAAAAAAGGGAGAGTGGAAACTCAAGTTTGGATCTGAAGAAAAAAAAAATTTGAACATCCAAAATGACTTCGCACAAATGCTGAGAGAGATAATTCCAAAAAGTATCTTTGATTTTTAAGGATAGGCGAAAAGTGGGTTGTTTGGCTCTGGTAAATATCCAACCACTTGAGAATTTAACTTTTTCTACTCCCCCTAATTTTTGGGCCACTAGGCCACTTGCATCCTCAACATGCTTGTGGCATGCACACCCCCACCACACTTAAAGCATGTTGGGATCAGTTAGAAGTCTCTTTCCTATAAAATTCCACCAAGCTATTATTAGGAGGCTGTACATGTGGAATTTCCCAAACATGAATTTTGGGGTTCATTTTTTGGTGCGTGAAATAATTTTCTATTTATTATATAGTTTTCAAATTCTTTTTGCACACATGAACTCTAAAATTTTCGTTTTCTTGCGATCTTATATCTTTTTTGTTTACGAGGAAAAAAGGGAGAGTGGAAACTCAAGTTTGGATCTGAAGAAAAAAAAAATTTGAACATCCAAAATGGATTCGCACAAATGCTGAGAGAGATAATTCCAATGTATCTGTGATTTTTAAGGATAGGCGAAAAGTGGGTTGTTTTGCTCTGGTAAATATCCAACCACTTGAGAAATTAACTTTTTCTACTCCCCCTAACTTTTGGGCCACTAGGCCACTTGCATCCTCAACATGCTTGTTGCATTCACACCCCTACCACACTTAAAGCATGTTGGGATCAGTTAGAAGTCTCTTTCCTATAAAATTCCACCAAGCTATTATTAGGGGGTTGTATACGTGGAATTTCCAAAACATGGATTTCGGGGTTCATTTTTTGGTGCGTGAAATAATTTTCTATTTATTATATAGTTTTCAAATTCTTTTTGCACACGTGAACTCTAAAATTTTCGTTTTGTTGCGATCTTATATCTTTTTTGTTTACGAGGAAAAATGGGAGAGTGGAAACTCAAGTTTGGATCTGAAGAAAAAAAAAATTTGAACATCAAAAATGGGAATGCACAAATGCTGAGAGAGATAATTCCAAAAAGTATCTGTGATTTTTAAGGATGGGCAAAAAAGTGGGTTGTTTGGCTCTGGTAAATATCCAACCACTTGAGAATTTAACTTTTTCTACTCCCCCTAATTTTTGGGCCACTAGGCCACTTGCATCCTCAACATGCTTGTGGGATGCACACCCCCACCACACTTAAAGCATGTTGGGATCAGTTAGAAGTCTCTTTCCTATAAAATTCCACCAAGCTATTATTAGGGGGTTGTACATGTGGAATTTCCCAAACATGGATTTTGGGGGGTTCATTTTTTGGTGCGTGAAATAATTTTCTATTTATTATATAGTTTTCAAATTCTTTTTGCACACATGAACTCTAAAATTTTCGTTTTCTTGCGATTTTATATCGTTTTTGTTTACGAGGAAAAGTGGGAGAGTGGAAACTCAAGTTCGGATGTGAAGAAAAAAAAATTTTGAACACCCAAAATGGGAATGCACAAATGCTGAGAGAGATAATTCCAAAAAGTATCTGTGATTTTTAAGGATAGGCAAAAAGTGGGTTGTTTTGCTTTGGTAAATATCCAACCACTTGAGAATTTAACTTTTTCTACTCCCCCTAATTTTTGGGCCACTAGGCCACTTGCATCCTCAACATGCTTGTGGCATGCACACCCCCACCACACTTAAAGCATGTTGGGATCAGTTAGAAGTCTCTTTCCTATAAAATTCCACCAAGCTATTATTAGGGGGTTGTACGTGTGGAATTTCCCAAACATGGATTTCGGGGGTCATTTTTTGGTGCGTGAAATAATTTTCTATTTATTATATAGTTTTCAAAATCTTTTTGCACACATGAACTCTAAAATTTTCGTTTTGTTGCGATCTTATATCTTTTTTGTTTACGAGGAAAAATGGGAGAGTGGAAACTCAAGTTTGGATCTGAAGAAAAAAAAAATTTGAACATCCAAAATGGGAATGCACAAATCCTGAGAGAGATAATTCCAAAAAGTATCTGTGATTTTTAAAGATGGGCAAAAAGTGGGTTGTTTGGCTCTGGTAAATATCCAACCACTTGAGAATTTAACTTTTTCTACTCCCCCTAATTTTTGGGCCACTAGGCCACTTGCATCCTCAACATGCTTGTGGGATGCACACCCCACCACACTTAAAGCATGTTGGGATCAGTTAGAAGTCTCTTTCCTATAAAATTCCACCAAGCTATTATTAGGGGGTTGTACGTGTGGAATTTCCCAAACATGGATTTTGGGGTTCATTTTTTGGTGCGTGAAATAATTTTCTATTTATTATATAGTTTTCAAAATCCTTTTGCATACATGAACTCTAAAATTTTCGTTTTGTTGTGATCTTATATCTTTTTTGTTTACGAGGAAAAATGGGAGAGCGGAAACTCAAGTTTGGATCTGAAGAAAGAAAAAATTTTGAACATCCAAAATGGGAATGCACAAATGCTGAGAGAGATGATTCCAAAAAGTATCTGTGATTTTTAAGGACGGGCAAAAAGTGGGTTGTTTGGCTCTGGTAAATAAATATCCAACCACTTGAGAATTTAACTTTTTCTACTCCCCCAAATTTTTGGGCCACTAGGCCACTTGCATCCTCAACATGCTGCACACCCCCACCACACTTAAAGCATGTTGGGATCAGTTAGAAGTCTCTTTCCTATAAAATTCCACCAAGCTATTATTAGGGGGTTGTACTTGTGGAATTTCCCAAACATGGATTTTGGGGTTCATTTTTTGGTGCGTGAAATAATTTTCTATTTATTATATAGTTTTCAAATTCCTTTTGCACACATGAACTCTAAAATTATCGTTTTGTTGCGATCTTATATCTTTTTTGTTTACGAGGAAAAGTGGGAGAGTGGAAACTCAAGTTTGGATGTGAAGAAAAAAAAAAATTGAACATCCAAAATGGGAATACACAAATGCAGAGAGAGATAATTCCAAAGAGTATCTGTGATTTTTAAGGATAGGCAAAAAGTGGGTTGTTTTGCTTTGGTAAATATCCAACCACTTGAGAATTTAACTTTTTCTACTCCCCCTAATTTTTGGGCCACTAGGCCAATTGCATGCTCAACATGCTTGTGGCATGCACACCCCCACCACACTTAAAGCATGTTGGGATCAGTTAGAAGTCTCTTTCCTATAAAATTCCACCAAGCTATTATTAGGGGGTTGTACATGTGGAATTTCCCAAACACGGATTTTGGGGTTCATTTTTTGGTGCGTGAAATAATTTTCTATTTATTATATAGTTTTCAAATTCTTTTTGCACACATGAACTCTAAAATTTTCGTTTTCTTGCGATCTTATATCTTTTTTGTTTACGAGGAAAAAAGGGAGAGTGGAAACTCAAGTTTGGATCTGAAGAAAAAAAAAATTTGAACATCCAAAATGACTTCGCACAAATGCTGAGAGAGATAATTCCAAAAAGTATCTTTGATTTTTAAGGATAGGCAAAAAGTGGGTTGTTTGGCTCTGGTAAATATCCAACCACTTGAGAATTTAACTTTTTCTACTCCCCCTAATTTTTGGGCCACTAGGCCACTTGCATCCTCAACATGCTTGTGGCATGCACACCCCCACCACACTTAAAGCATGTTGGGATCAGTTAGAAGTCTCTTTCCTATAAAATTCCACCAAGCTATTATTAGGAGGCTGTACATGTGGAATTTCCCAAACATGAATTTTGGGGTTCATTTTTTGGTGCGTGAAATAATTTTCTATTTATTATATAGTTTTCAAATTCTTTTTGCACACATGAACTCTAAAATTTTCGTTTTCTTGCGATCTTATATCTTTTTTGTTTACGAGGAAAAAAGGGAGAGTGGAAACTCAAGTTTGGATCTGAAGAAAAAAAAAATTTGAACATCCAAAATGGATTCGCACAAATGCTGAGAGAGATAATTCCAATGTATCTGTGATTTTTAAGGATAGGCGAAAAGTGGGTTGTTTTGCTCTGGTAAATATCCAACCACTTGAGAAATTAACTTTTTCTACTCCCCCTAACTTTTGGGCCACTAGGCCACTTGCATCCTCAACATGCTTGTTGCATTCACACCCCCACCACACTTAAAGCATGTTGGGATCAGTTAGAAGTCTCTTTCCTATAAAATTCCACCAAGCTATTATTAGGGGGTTGTATACGTGGAATTTCCAAAACATGGATTTCGGGGGTCATTTTTTGGTGCGTGAAATAATTTTCTATTTATTATATAGTTTTCAAATTCTTTTTGCACACGTGAACTCTAAAATTTTCGTTTTGTTGCGATCTTATATCTTTTTTGTTTACGAGGAAAAATGGGAGAGTGGAAACTCAAGTTTGGATCTGAAGAAAAAAAAAATTTGAACATCCAAAATGGGAATGCACAAATCCTGAGAGAGATAATTCCAAAAAGTATCTGTGATTTTTAAGGATAGGCAAAAAGTGGGTTGTTTGGCTCTGGTAAATATCTAACCACTAGAGAATTTAACTTTTTCTACTCCCCCTAATTTTTGGGCCACTAGGCCACTTGCATCCTCAACATGCTTGTGGGATGCACACCCCCACCACACTTAAAGCATGTTGGGATCAGTTAGAAGTCTCTTTCCTATAAAATTCCACCAAGCTATTATTAGGGGGTTGTACATGTGGAATTTCCCAAACATGGATTTTGGGGGGTTCATTTTTTGGTGCGTGAAATAATTTTCTATTTATTATATAGTTTTCAAATTCTTTTTGCACACATGAACTCTAAAATTTTCGTTTTCTTGCGATCTTATATCGTTTTTGTTTACGAGGAAAAGTGGGAGAGTGGAAACTCAAGTTCGGATGTGAAGAAAAAAAAAATTTTGAACACCCAAAATGGGAATGCAAAAATGCTGAGAGAGATAATTCCAAAAAGTATCTGTGATTTTTAAGGATAGGCAAAAAGTGGGTTGTTTTGCTTTGGTAAATATCCAACCACTTGAGAATTTAACTTTTTCTACTCCCCCTAATTTTTGGGCCACTAGGCCACTTGCATCCTCAACATGTTTGTGGCATGCACACCCCCACCACACTTAAAGCATGTTGGGATCAGTTAGAAGTCTCTTTCCTATAAAATTCCACCAAGCTATTATTAGGGGGTTGTACGTGTGGAATTTCCCAAACATGGATTTCGGGGGTCATTTTTTGGTGCGTGAAATAATTTTCTATTTATTATATAGTTTTCAAAATCTTTTTGCACACATGAACTCTAAAATTTTCGTTTTGTTGCGATCTTATATCTTTTTTGCTTACGAGGAAAAATGGGAGAGTGGAAACTCAAGTTTGGATCTGAAGAAAAAAAAAATTTGAACATCCAAAATGGGAATGCACAAATCCTGAGAGAGATAATTCCAAAAAGTATCTGTGATTTTTAAAGATGGGCAAAAAGTGGGTTGTTTGGCTCTGGTAAATATCCAACCACTTGAGAATTTAACTTTTTCTACTCCCCCTAATTTTTGGGCCACTAGGCCACTTGCATCCTCAACATGCTTGTGGGATGCACACCCCACCACACTTAAAGCATGTTGGGATCAGTTAGAAGTCTCTTTCTTATAAAATTCCACCAAGCTATTATTAGGGGGTTGTACGTGTGGAATTTCCCAAACATGGATTTTGGGGTTCATTTTTTGGTGCGTGAAATAATTTTCTATTTATTATATAGTTTTCAAAATCCTTTTGCATACATGAACTCTAAAATTTTCGATTTGTTGTGATCTTATATCTTTTTTGTTTACGAGGAAAAATGGGAGAGCGGAAACTCAAGTTTGGATATGAAGAAAGAAAAAATTTTGAACATCCAAAATGGGAATGCACAAATGCTGAGAGAGATGATTCCAAAAAGTATCTGTGATTTTTAAGGACGGGCAAAAAGTGGGTTGTTTGGCTCTGGTAAATAAATATCCAACCACTTGAGAATTTAACTTTTTCTACTCCCCCAAATTTTTGGGCCACTAGGCCACTTGCATCCTCAACATGCTGCACACCCCCACCACACTTAAAGCATGTTGGGATCAGTTAGAAGTCTCTTTCCTATAAAATTCCACCAAGCTATTATTAGGGGGTTGTACTTGTGGAATTTCCCAAACATGGATTTTGGGGTTCATTTTTTGGTGCGTGAAATAATTTTCTATTTATTATATAGTTTTCAAATTCCTTTTGCACACATGAACTCTAAAATTATCGTTTTGTTGCGATCTTATATCTTTTTTGTTTACGAGGAAAAGTGGGAGAGTGGAAACTCAAGTTTGGATGTGAAGAAAAAAAAAAATTGAACATCCAAAATGGGAATACACAAATGCAGAGAGAGATAATTCCAAAGAGTATCTGTGATTTTTAAGGATAGGCAAAAAGTGGGTTGTTTTGCTTTGGTAAATATCCAACCACTTGAGAATTTAACTTTTTCTACTCCCCCTAATTTTTGGGCCACTAGGCCAATTGCATGCTCAACATGCTTGTGGCATGCACACCCCCACCACACTTAAAACATGTTGGGATCAGTTAGAAGTCTCTTTCCTATAAAATTCCACCAAGCTATTATTAGGGGGTTATACATGTGGAATTTCCCAAACACGGATTTTGGGGTTCATTTTTTGGTGCGTGAAATAATTTTCTATTTATTATATAGTTTTCAAATTCTTTTTGCACACATGAACTCTAAAATTTTCGTTTTCTTGCGATCTTATATCTTTTTTGTTTACGAGGAAAAAAGGGAGAGTGGAAACTCAAGTTTGGATCTGAAGAAAAAAAAAATTTGAACATCCAAAATGACTTCGCACAAATGCTGAGAGAGATAATTCCAAAAAGTATCTTTGATTTTTAAGGATAGGCGAAAAGTGGGTTGTTTGGCTCTGGTAAATATCCAACCACTTGAGAATTTAACTTTTTCTACTCCCCCTAATTTTTGGGCCACTAGGCCACTTGCATCCTCAACATGCTTGTGGCATGCACACCCCCACCACACTTAAAGCATGTTGGGATCAGTTAGAAGTCTCTTTCCTATAAAATTCCACCAAGCTATTATTATGAGGTTGTACATGTGGAATTTCCCAAACATGAATTTTGGGGTTCATTTTTTGGTGCGTGAAATAATTTTCTATTTATTATATAGTTTTCAAATTCTTTTTGCACACATGAACTCTAAAATTTTCGTTTTCTTGCGATCTTATATCTTTTTTGTTTACGAGGAAAAAAGGGAGAGTGGAAACTCAAGTTTGGATCTGAAGAAAAAAAAAATTTGAACATCCAAAATGGATTCGCACAAATGCTGAGAGAGATAATTCCAATGTATCTGTGATTTTTAAGGATAGGCGAAAAGTGGGTTGTTTTGCTCTGGTAAATATCCAACCACTTGAGAAATTAACTTTTTCTACTCCCCCTAACTTTTGGGCCACTAGGCCACTTGCATCCTCAACATGCTTGTTGCATTCACACCCTCACCACACTTAAAGCATGTTGGGATCAGTTAGAAGTCTCTTTCCTATAAAATTCCACCAAGCTATTATTAGGGGGTTGTATACGTGGAATTTCCAAAACATGGATTTCGGGGGTCATTTTTTGGTGCGTGAAATAATTTTCTATTTATTATATAGTTTTCAAATTCTTTTTGCACACATGAACTCTAAAATTTTCGTTTTGTTGCGATCTTATATCTTTTTTGTTTACGAGGAAAAATGGGAGAGTGGAAACTCAAGTTTGGATCTGAAGAAAAAAAAAATTTGAACATCCAAAATGGGAATGCACAAATCCTGAGAGAGATAATTCCAAAAAGTATCTGTGATTTTTAAGGATAGGCAAAAAGTGGGTTGTTTGGCTCTGGTAAATATCTAACCACTAGAGAATTTAACTTTTTCTACTCCCCCTAATTTTTGGGCCACTAGGCCACTTGCATCCTCAACATGCTTGTGGGATGCACACCCCCACCACACTTAAAGCATGTTGGGATCAGTTAGAAGTCTCTTTCCTATAAAATTCCACCAAGCTATTATTAGGGGGTTGTACATGTGGAATTTCCCAAACATGGATTTTGGGGGGTTCATTCTTTGGTGCGTGAAATAATTTTCTATTTATTATATAGTTTTCAAATTCTTTTTGCACACATGAACTCTAAAATTTTCGTTTTCTTGCGATCTTATATCGTTTTTGTTTACGAGGAAAAGTGGGAGAGTGGAAACTCAAGTTCGGATGTGAAGAAAAAAAAAATTTTGAACACCCAAAATGGGAATGCACAAATGCTGAGAGAGATAATTCCAAAAAGTATCTGTGATTTTTAAGGATAGGCAAAAAGTGGGTTGTTTTGCTTTGGTAAATATCCAACCACTTGAGAATTTAACTTTTTCTACTCCCCCTAATTTTTGGGCCACTAGGCCACTTGCATCCTCAACATGCTTGTGGCATGCACACCCCCACCACACTTAAAGCATGTTGGGATCAGTTAGAAGTCTCTTTCCTATAAAATTCCACCAAGCTATTATTAGGGGGTTGTACATGTGGAATTTCCCAAACATGGATTTCGGGGGTCATTTTTTGGTGCGTGAAATAATTTTCTATTTATTATATAGTTTTCAAAATCTTTTTGCACACATGAACTCTAAAATTTTCGTTTTGTTGCGATCTTATATCTTTTTTGTTTACGAGGAAAAATGGGAGAGTGGAAACTCAAGTTTGGATCTGAAGAAAAAAAAAATTTGAACATCCAAAATGGGAATGCACAAATCCTGAGAGAGATAATTCCAAAAAGTATCTGTGATTTTTAAAGATGGGCAAAAAGTGGGTTGTTTGGCTCTGGTAAATATCCAACCACTTGAGAATTTAACTTTTTCTACTCCCCCTAATTTTTGGGCCAATAGGCCACTTGCATCCTCAACATGCTTGTGGGATGCACACCCCACCACACTTAAAGCATGTTGGGATCAGTTAGAAGTCTCTTTCTTATAAAATTCCACCAAGCTATTATTAGGGGGTTGTACGTGTGGAATTTCCCAAACATGGATTTTGGGGTTCATTTTTTGGTGCGTGAAATAATTTTCTATTTATTATATAGTTTTCAAAATCCTTTTGCATACATGAACTCTAAAATTTTCGTTTTGTTGTGATCTTATATCTTTTTTGTTTACGAGGAAAAATGGGAGAGCGGAAACTCAAGTTTGGATCTGAAGAAAGAAAAAATTTTGAACATCCAAAATGGGAATGCACAAATGCTGAGAGAGATGATTCCAAAAAGTATCTGTGATTTTTAAGGACGGGCAAAAAGTGGGTTGTTTGGCTCTGGTAAATAAATATCCAACCACTTGAGAATTTAACTTTTTCTACTCCCCCAAATTTTTGGGCCACTAGGCCACTTGCATCCTCAACATGCTGCACACCCCCACCACACTTAAAGCATGTTGGGATCAGTTAGAAGTCTCTTTCCTATAAAATTCCACCAAGCTATTATTAGGGGGTTGTACTTGTGGAATTTCCCAAACATGGATTTTGGGGTTCATTTTTTGGTGCGTGAAATAATTTTCTATTTATTATATAGTTTTCAAATTCCTTTTGCACACATGAACTCTAAAATTATCGTTTTGTTGCGATCTTATATCTTTTTTGTTTACGAGGAAAAGTGGGAGAGTGGAAACTCAAGTTTGGATGTGAAGAAAAAAAAAAATTGAACATCCAAAATGGGAATACACAAATGCAGAGAGAGATAATTCCAAAGATTATCTGTGATTTTTAAGGATAGGCAAAAAGTGGGTTGTTTTGCTTTGGTAAATATCCAACCACTTGAGAATTTAACTTTTTCTACTCCCCCTAATTTTTGGGCCACTAGGCCAATTGCATGCTCAACATGCTTGTGGCATGCACACCCCCACCACACTTAAAACATGTTGGGATCAGTTAGAAGTCTCTTTCCTATAAAATTCCACCAAGCTATTATTAGGGGGTTGTACATGTGGAATTTCCCAAACACGGATTTTGGGGTTCATTTTTTGGTGCGTGAAATAATTTTCTATTTATTATATAGTTTTCAAATTCTTTTTGCACACATGAACTCTAAAATTTTCGTTTTCTTGCGATCTTATATCTTTTTTGTTTACGAGGAAAAAAGGGAGAGTGGAAACTCAAGTTTGGATCTGAAGAAAAAAAAAATTTGAACATCCAAAATGACTTCGCACAAATGCTGAGAGAGATAATTCCAAAAAGTATCTTTGATTTTTAAGGATAGGCGAAAAGTGGGTTGTTTGGCTCTGGTAAATATCCAACCACTTGAGAATTTAACTTTTTCTACTCCCCCTAATTTTTGGGCCACTAGGCCACTTGCATCCTCAACATGCTTGTGGCATGCACACCCCCACCACACTTAAAGCATGTTGGGATCAGTTAGAAGTCTCTTTCCTATAAAATTCCACCAAGCTATTATTAGGAGGTTGTACATGTGGAATTTCCCAAACATGAATTTTGGGGTTCATTTTTTGGTGCGTGAAATAATTTTCTATTTATTATATAGTTTTCAAATTCTTTTTGCACACATGAACTCTAAAATTTTCGTTTTCTTGCGATCTTATATCTTTTTTGTTTACGAGGAAAAAAGGGAGAGTGGAAACTCAAGTTTGGATCTGAAGAAAAAAAAAATTTGAACATCCAAAATGGATTCACACAAATGCTGAGAGAGATAATTCCAATGTATCTGTGATTTTTAAGGATAGGCGAAAAGTGGGTTGTTTTGCTCTGGTAAATATCCAACCACTTGAGAAATTAACTTTTTCTACTCCCCCTAACTTTTGGGCCACTAGGCCACTTGCATCCTCAACATGCTTGTTGCATTCACACCCCCACCACACTTAAAGCATGTTGGGATCAGTTAGAAGTCTCTTTCCTATAAAATTCCACCAAGCTATTATTAGGGGGTTGTATACGTGGAATTTCCAAAACATGGATTTCGGGGGTCATTTTTTGGTGCGTGAAATAATTTTCTATTTATTATATAGTTTTCAAATTCTTTTTGCACACATGAACTCTAAAATTTTCGTTTTGTTGCGATCTTATATCTTTTTTGTTTACGAGGAAAAATGGGAGAGTGGAAACTCAAGTTTGGATCTGAAGAAAAAAAAAATTTGAACATCCAAAATGGGAATGCACAAATCCTGAGAGAGATAATTCCAAAAAGTATCTGTGATTTTTAAGGATAGGCAAAAAGTGGGTTGTTTGGCTCTGCTAAATATCTAACCACTAGAGAATTTAACTTTTTCTACTCCCCCTAATTTTTGGGCCACTAGGCCACTTGCATCCTCAACATGCTTGTGGCATGCACACCCCCACCACACTTAAAGCATGTTGGGATCAGTTAGAAGTCTCTTTCCTATAAAATTCCACCAAGCTATTATTAGGGGGTTGTACGTGTGGAATTTCCCAAACATGGATTTCGGGGGTCAATTTTTGGTGCGTGAAATAATTTTCTATTTATTATATAGTTTTCAAAATCTTTTTGCACACATGAACTCTAAAATTTTCGTTTTGTTGCGATCTTATATCTTTTTTGTTTACGAGGAAAAATGGGAGAGTGGAAACTCAAGTTTGGATCTGAAGAAAAAAAAAATTTGAACATCCAAAATGGGAATGCACAAATCCTGAGAGAGATAATTCCAAAAAGTATCTGTGATTTTTAAAGATGGGCAAAAAGTGGGTTGTTTGGCTCTGGTAAATATCCAACCACTTGAGAATTTAACTTTTTCTACTCCCCCTAATTTTTGGGCCACTAGGCCACTTGCATCCTCAACATGCTTGTGGGATGCACACCCCACCACACTTAAAGCATGTTGGGATCAGTTAGAAGTCTCTTTCTTATAAAATTCCACCAAGCTATTATTAGGGGGTTGTACGTGTGGAATTTCCCAAACATGGATTTTGGGGTTCATTTTTTGGTGCGTGAAATAATTTTCTATTTATTATATAGTTTTCAAAATCCTTTTGCATACATGAACTCTAAAATTTTCGTTTTCTTGTGATCTTATATCTTTTTTGTTTACGAGGAAAAATGGGAGAGCGGAAACTCAAGTTTGGATCTGAAGAAAGAAAAAATTTTGAACATCCAAAATGGGAATGCACAAATGCTGAGAGAGATGATTCCAAAAAGTATCTGTGATTTTTAAGGACGGGCAAAAAGTGGGTTGTTTGGCTCTGGTAAATAAATATCCAACCACTTGAGAATTTAACTTTTTCTACTCCCCCAAATTTTTGGGCCACTAGGCCACTTGCATCCTCAACATGCTGCACACCCCCACCACACTTAAAGCATGTTGGGATCAGTTAGAAGTCTCTTTCCTATAAAATTCCACCAAGCTATTATTAGGGGGTTGTACTTGTGGAATTTCCCAAACATGGATTTTGGGGTTCATTTTTTGGTGCGTGAAATAATTTTCTATTTATTATATAGTTTTCAAATTCCTTTTGCACACATGAACTCTAAAATTATCGTTTTGTTGCGATCTTATATCTTTTTTGTTTACGAGGAAAAGTGGGAGAGTGGAAACTCAAGTTTGGATGTGAAGAAAAAAAAAAATTGAACATCCAAAATGGGAATACACAAATGCAGAGAGAGATAATTCCAAAGAGTATCTGTGATTTTTAAGGATAGGCAAAAAGTGGGTTGTTTTGCTTTGGTAAATATCCAACCACTTGAGAATTTAACTTTTTCTACTCCCCCTAATTTTTGGGCCACTAGGCCAATTGCATGCTCAACATGCTTGTGGCATGCACACCCCCACCACACTTAAAACATGTTGGGATCAGTTAGAAGTCTCTTTCCTATAAAATTCCACCAAGCTATTATTAGGGGGTTGTACATGTGGAATTTCCCAAACACGGATTTTGGGGTTCATTTTTTGGTGCGTGAAATAATTTTCTATTTATTATATAGTTTTCAAATTCTTTTTGCACACATGAACTCTAAAATTTTCGTTTTCTTGCGATCTTATATCTTTTTTGTTTACGAGGAAAAAAGGGAGAGTGGAAACTCAAGTTTGGATCTGAAGAAAAAAAAAATTTGAACATCCAAAATGACTTCGCACAAATGCTGAGAGAGATAATTCCAAAAAGTATCTTTGATTTTTAAGGATAGGCGAAAAGTGGGTTGTTTGGCTCTGGTAAATATCCAACCACTTGAGAATTTAACTTTTTCTACTCCCCCTAATTTTTGGGCCACTAGGCCACTTGCATCCTCAACATGCTTGTGGCATGCACACCCCCACCACACTTAAAGCATGTTGGGATCAGTTAGAAGTCTCTTTCCTATAAAATTCCACCAAGCTATTATTAGGAGGTTGTACATGTGGAATTTCCCAAACATGAATTTTGGGGTTCATTTTTTGGTGCGTGAAATAATTTTCTATTTATTATATAGTTTTCAAATTCTTTTTGCACACATGAACTCTAAAATTTTCGTTTTCTTGCGATCTTATATCTTTTTTGTTTACGAGGAAAAAAGGGAGAGTGGAAAATCAAGTTTGGATCTGAAGAAAAAAAAAATTTGAACATCCAAAATGGATTCGCACAAATGCTGAGAGAGATAATTCCAATGTATCTGTGATTTTTAAGGATAGGCGAAAAGTGGGTTGTTTTGCTCTGGTAAATATCCAACCACTTGAGAAATTAACTTTTTCTACTCCCCCTAACTTTTGGGCCACTAGGCCACTTGCATCCTCAACATGCTTGTTGCATTCACACCCCCACCACACTTAAAGCATGTTGGGATCAGTTAGAAGTCTCTTTCCTATAAAATTCCACCAAGCTATTATTAGGGGGTTGTATACGTGGAATTTCCAAAACATGGATTTCGGGGGTCATTTTTTGGTGCGTGAAATAATTTTCTATTTATTATATAGTTTTCAAATTCTTTTTGCACACATGAACTCTAAAATTTTCGTTTTGTTGCGATCTTATATCTTTTTTGTTTACGAGGAAAAATGGGAGAGTGGAAACTCAAGTTTGGATCTGAAGAAAAAAAAAATTTGAACATCCAAAATGGGAATGCACAAATCCTGAGAGAGATAATTCCAAAAAGTATCTGTGATTTTTAAGGATAGGCAAAAAGTGGGTTGTTTGGCTCTGGTAAATATCTAACCACTAGAGAATTTAACTTTTTCTACTCCCCCTAATTTTTGGGCCACTAGGCCACTTGCATCCTCAACATGCTTGTGGGATGCACACCCCCACCACACTTAAAGCATGTTGGGATCAGTTAGAAGTCTCTTTCCTATAAAATTCCACCAAGCTATTATTAGGGGGTTGTACATGTGGAATTTCCCAAACATGGATTTTGGGGGGTTCATTTTTTGGTGCGTGAAATAATTTTCTATTTATTATATAGTTTTCAAATTCTTTTTGCACACATGAACTCTAAAATTTTCGTTTTCTTGCGATCTTATATCGTTTTTGTTTACGAGGAAAAGTGGGAGAGTGGAAACTCAAGTTCGGATGTGAAGAAAAAAAAAATTTTGAACACCCAAAATGGGAATGCACAAATGCTGAGAGAGATAATTCCAAAAAGTATCTGTGATTTTTAAGGATAGGCAAAAAGTGGGTTGTTTTGCTTTGGTAAATATCCAACCACTTGAGAATTTAACTTTTTCTACTCCCCCTAATTTTTGGGCCACTAGGCCACTTGCATCCTCAACATGCTTGTGGCATGCACACCCCCACCACACTTAAAGCATGTTGGGATCAGTTAGAAGTCTCTTTCCTATAAAATTCCACCAAGCTATTATTAGGGGGTTGTACGTGTGGAATTTGCCAAACATGGATTTCCGGGGTCATTTTTTGGTGCGTGAAATAATTTTCTATTTATTATATAGTTTTCAAAATCTTTTTGCACACATGAACTCTAAAATTTTCGTTTTGTTGCGATCTTATATCTTTTTTGTTTACGGGGAAAAATGGGAGAGTGGAAACTCAAGTTTGGATCTGAAGAAAAAAAAAATTTGAACATCCAAAATGGGAATGCACAAATCCTGAGAGAGATAATTCCAAAAAGTATCTGTGATTTTTAAAGATGGGCAAAAAGTGGGTTGTTTGGCTCTGGTAAATATCCAACCACTTGAGAATTTAACTTTTTCTACTCCCCCTAATTTTTGGGCCACTAGGCCACTTGCATCCTCAACATGCTTGTGGGATGCACACCCCACCACACTTAAAGCATGTTGGGATCAGTTAGAAGTCTCTTTCTTATAAAATTCCACCAAGCTATTATTAGGGGGTTGTACGTGTGGAATTTCCCAAACATGGATTTTGGGGTTCATTTTTTGGTGCGTGAAATAATTTTCTATTTATTATATAGTTTTCAAAATCCTTTTGCATACATGAACTCTAAAATTTTCGTTTTGTTGTGATCTTATATCTTTTTTGTTTACGAGGAAAAATGGGAGAGCGGAAACTCAAGTTTGGATCTGAAGAAAGAAAAAATTTTGAACATCCAAAATGGGAATGCACAAATGCTGAGAGAGATGATTCCAAAAAGTATCTGTGATTTTTAAGGACGGGCAAAAAGTGGGTTGTTTGGCTCTGGTAAATAAATATCCAACCACTTGAGAATTTAACTTTTTCTACTCCCCCAAATTTTTGGGCCACTAGGCCACTTGCATCCTCAACATGCTGCACACCCCCACCACACTTAAAGCATGTTGGGATCAGTTAGAAGTCTCTTTCCTATAAAATTCCACCAAGCTATTATTAGGGGGTTGTACTTGTGGAATTTCCCAAACATGGATTTTGGGGTTCATTTTTTGGTGCGTGAAATAATTTTCTATTTATTATATAGTTTTCAAATTCCTTTTGCACACATGAACTCTAAAATTATCGTTTTGTTGCGATCTTATATCTTTTTTGTTTACGAGGAAAAGTGGGAGAGTGGAAACTCAAGTTTGGATGTGAAGAAAAAAAAAAATTGAACATCCAAAATGGGAATACACAAATGCAGAGAGAGATAATTCCAAAGAGTATCTGTGATTTTTAAGGATAGGCAAAAAGTGGGTTGTTTTGCTTTGGTAAATATCCAACCACTTGAGAATTTAACTTTTTCTACTCCCCCTAATTTTTGGGCCACTAGGCCAATTGCATGCTCAACATGCTTGTGGCACGCACACCCCCACCACACTTAAAACATGTTGGGATCAGTTAGAAGTCTCTTTCCTATAAAATTCCACCAAGCTATTATTAGGGGGTTGTACATGTGGAATTTCCCAAACACGGATTTTGGGGTTCATTTTTTGGTGCGTGAAATAATTTTGTATTTATTATATAGTTTTCAAATTCTTTTTGCACACATGAACTCTAAAATTTTCGTTTTCTTGCGATCTTATATCTTTTTTGTTTACGAGGAAAAAAGGGAGAGTGGAAACTCAAGTTTGGATCTGAAGAAAAAAAAAATTTGAACATCCAAAATGACTTCGCACAAATGCTGAGAGAGATAATTCCAAAAAGTATCTTTGATTTTTAAGGATAGGCGAAAAGTGGGTTGTTTGGCTCTGGTAAATATCCAACCACTTGAGAATTTAACTTTTTCTACTCCCCCTAATTTTTGGGCCACTAGGCCACTTGCATCCTCAACATGCTTGTGGCATGCACACCCCCACCACACTTAAAGCATGTTGGGATCAGTTAGAAGTCTCTTTCCTATAAAATTCCACCAAGCTATTATTAGGAGGTTGTACATGTGGAATTTCCCAAACATGAATTTTGGGGTTCATTTTTTGGTGCGTGAAATAATTTTCTATTTATTATATAGTTTTCAAATTCTTTTTGCACACATGAACTCTAAAATTTTCGTTTTCTTGCGATCTTATATCTTTTTTGTTTACGAGGAAAAAAGGGAGAGTGGAAAATCAAGTTTGGATCTGAAGAAAAAAAAAATTTGAACATCCAAAATGGATTCGCACAAATGCTGAGAGAGATAATTCCAATGTATCTGTGATTTTTAAGGATAGGCGAAAAGTGGGTTGTTTTGCTCTGGTAAATATCCAACCACTTGAGAAATTAACTTTTTCTACTCCCCCTAACTTTTGGGCCACTAGGCCACTTGCATCCTCAACATGCTTGTTGCATTCACACCCCCACCACACTTAAAGCATGTTGGGATCAGTTAGAAGTCTCTTTCCTATAAAATTCCACCAAGCTATTATTAGGGGGTTGTATACGTGGAATTTCCAAAACATGGATTTCGGGGGTCATTTTTTGGTGCGTGAAATAATTTTCTATTTATTATATAGTTTTCAAATTCTTTTTGCACACATGAACTCTAAAATTTTCGTTTTGTTGCGATCTTATATCTTTTTTGTTTACGAGGAAAAATGGGAGAGTGGAAACTCAAGTTTGGATCTGAAGAAAAAAAAAATTTGAACATCCAAAATGGGAATGCACAAATCCTGAGAGAGATAATTCCAAAAAGTATCTGTGATTTTTAAGGATAGGCAAAAAGTGGGTTGTTTGGCTCTGGTAAATATCTAACCACTAGAGAATTTAACTTTTTCTACTCCCCCTAATTTTTGGGCCACTAGGCCACTTGCATCCTCAACATGCTTGTGGGATGCACACCCCCACCACACTTAAAGCATGTTGGGATCAGTTAGAAGTCTCTTTCCTATAAAATTCCACCAAGCTATTATTAGGGGGTTGTACATGTGGAATTTCCCAAACATGGATTTTGGGGGGTTCATTTTTTGGTGCGTGAAATAATTTTCTATTTATTATATAGTTTTCAAATTCTTTTTGCACACATGAACTCTAAAATTTTCGTTTTCTTGCGATCTTATATCGTTTTTGTTTACCAGGAAAAGTGGGAGAGTGGAAACTCAAGTTCGGATGTGAAGAAAAAAAAAATTTTGAACACCCAAAATGGGAATGCACAAATGCTGAGACAGATAATTCCAAAAAGTATCTGTGATTTTTAAGGATAGGCAAAAAGTGGGTTCTTTTGCTTTGGTAAATATCCAACCACTTGAGAATTTAACTTTTTCTACTCCCCCTAATTTTTGGGCCACTAGGCCACTTGCATCCTTAACATGCTTGTGGCATGCACACCCCCACCACACTTAAAGCATGTTGGGATCAGTTAGAAGTCTCTTTCCTATAAAATTCCACCAAGCTATTATTAGGGGGTTGTACGTGTGGAATTTCCCAAACATGGATTTCCGGGGTCATTTTTTGGTGCGTGAAATAATTTTCTATTTATTATATAGTTTTCAAAATCTTTTTGCACACATGAACTCTAAAATTTTCGTTTTGTTGCGATCTTATATCTTTTTTGTTTACGAGGAAAAATGGGAGAGTGGAAACTCAAGTTTGGATCTGAAGAAAAAAAAAATTTGAACATCCAAAATGGGAATGCACAAATCCTGAGAGAGATAATTCCAAAAAGTATCTGTGATTTTTAAAGATGGGCAAAAAGTGGGTTGTTTGGCTCTGGTAAATATCCAACCACTTGAGAATTTAACTTTTTCTACTCCCCCTAATTTTTGGGCCACTAGGCCACTTGCATCCTCAACATGCTTGTGGGATGCACACCCCACCACACTTAAAGCATGTTGGGATCAGTTAGAAGTCTCTTTCTTATAAAATTCCACCAAGCTATTATTAGGGGGTTGTACGTGTGGAATTTCCCAAACATGGATTTTGGGGTTCATTTTTTGGTGCGTGAAATAATTTTCTATTTATTATATAGTTTTCAAAATCCTTTTGCATACATGAACTCTAAAATTTTCGTTTTGTTGTGATCTTATATCTTTTTTGTTTACGAGGAAAAATGGGAGAGCGGAAACTCAAGTTTGGATCTGAAGAAAGAAAAAATTTTGAACATCCAAAATGGGAATGCACAAATGCTGAGAGAGATGATTCCAAAAAGTATCTGTGATTTTTAAGGACGGGCAAAAAGTGGGTTGTTTGGCTCTGGTAAATAAATATCCAACCACTTGAGAATTTAACTTTTTCTACTCCCCCAAATTTTTGGGCCACTAGGCCACTTGCATCCTCAACATGCTGCACACCCCCACCACACTTAAAGCATGTTGGGATCAGTTAGAAGTCTCTTTCCTATAAAATTCCACCAAGCTATTATTAGGGGGTTGTACTTGTGGAATTTCCCAAACATGGATTTTGGGGTTCATTTTTTGGTGCGTGAAATAATTTTCTATTTATTATATAGTTTTCAAATTCCTTTTGCACACATGAACTCTAAAATTATCGTTTTGTTGCGATCTTATATCTTTTTTGTTTACGAGGAAAAGTGGGAGAGTGGAAACTCAAGTTTGGATGTGAAGAAAAAAAAAAATTGAACATCCAAAATGGGAATACACAAATGCAGAGAGAGATAATTCCAAAGAGTATCTGTGATTTTTAAGGATAGGCAAAAAGTGGGTTGTTTTGCTTTGGTAAATATCCAACCACTTGAGAATTTAACTTTTTCTACTCCCCCTAATTTTTGGGCCACTAGGCCAATTGCATGCTCAACATGCTTGTGGCATGCACACCCCCACCACACTTAAAACATGTTGGGATCAGTTAGAAGTCTCTTTCCTATAAAATTCCACCAAGCTATTATTAGGGGGTTGTACATGTGGAATTTCCCAAACACGGATTTTGGGGTTCATTTTTTGGTGCGTGAAATAATTTTCTATTTATTATATAGTTTTCAAATTCTTTTTGCACACATGAACTCTAAAATTTTCGTTTTCTTGCGATCTTATATCTTTTTTGTTTACGAGGAAAAAAGGGAGAGTGGAAACTCAAGTTTGGATCTGAAGAAAAAAAAAATTTGAACATCCAAAATGACTTCGCACAAATGCTGAGAGAGATAATTCCAAAAAGTATCTTTGATTTTTAAGGATAGGCGAAAAGTGGGTTGTTTGGCTCTGGTAAATATCCAACCACTTGAGAATTTAACTTTTTCTACTCCCCCTAATTTTTGGGCCACTAGGCCACTTGCATCCTCAACATGCTTGTGGCATGCACACCCCCACCACACTTAAAGCATGTTGGGATCAGTTAGAAGTCTCTTTCCTATAAAATTCCACCAAGCTATTATTAGGAGGTTGTACATGTGGAATTTCCCAAACATGAATTTTGGGGTTCATTTTTTGGTGCGTGAAATAATTTTCTATTTATTATATAGTTTTCAAATTCTTTTTGCACACATGAACTCTAAAATTTTCGTTTTCTTGCGATCTTATATCTTTTTTGTTTACGAGGAAAAAAGGGAGAGTGGAAACTCAAGTTTGGATCTGAAGAAAAAAAAAATTTGAACATCCAAAATGGATTCGCACAAATGCTGAGAGAGATAATTCCAATGTATCTGTGATTTTTAAGGATAGGCGAAAAGTGGGTTGTTTTGCTCTGGTAAATATCCAACCACTTGAGAAATTAACTTTTTCTACTCCCCCTAACTTTTGGGCCACTAGGCCACTTGCATCCTCAACATGCTTGTTGCATTCACACCCCCACCACACTTAAAGCATGTTGGGATCAGTTAGAAGTCTCTTTCCTATAAAATTCCACCAAGCTATTATTAGGGGGTTGTATACGTGGAATTTCCAAAACATGGATTTCGGGGGTCATTTTTTGGTGCGTGAAATAATTTTCTATTTATTATATAGTTTTCAAATTCTTTTTGCACACATGAACTCTAAAATTTTCGTTTTGTTGCGATCTTATATCTTTTTTGTTTACGAGGAAAAATGGGAGAGTGGAAACTCAAGTTTGGATCTGAAGAAAAAAAAAATTTGAACATCCAAAATGGGAATGCACAAATCCTGAGAGAGATAATTCCAAAAAGTATCTGTGATTTTTAAGGATAGGCAAAAAGTGGGTTGTTTGGCTCTGCTAAATATCTAACCACTAGAGAATTTAACTTTTTCTACTCCCCCTAATTTTTGGGCCACTAGGCCACTTGCATCCTCAACATGCTTGTGGGATGCACACCCCCACCACACTTAAAGCATGTTGGGATCAGTTAGAAGTCTCTTTCCTATAAAATTCCACCAAGCTATTATTAGGGGGTTGTACATGTGGAATTTCCCAAACATGGATTTTGGGGGGTTCATTTTTTGGTGCGTGAAATAATTTTCTATTTATTATATAGTTTTCAAATTCTTTTTGCACACATGAACTCTAAAATTTTCGTTTTCTTGCGATCTTATATCGTTTTTGTTTACCAGGAAAAGTGGGAGAGTGGAAACTCAAGTTCGGATGTGAAGAAAAAAAAAATTTTGAACACCCAAAATGGGAATGCACAAATGCTGAGAGAGATAATTCCAAAAAGTATCTGTGATTTTTAAGGATAGGCAAAAAGTGGGTTGTTTTGCTTTGGTAAATATCCAACCACTTGAGAATTTAACTTTTTCTACTCCCCCTAATTTTTGGGCCACTAGGCCACTTGCATCCTCAACATGCTTGTGGCATGCACACCCCCACCACACTTAAAGCATGTTGGGATCAGTTAGAAGTCTCTTTCCTATAAAATTCCACCAAGCTATTATTAGGGGGTTGTACGTGTGGAATTTCCCAAACATGGATTTCGGGGGTCATTTTTTGGTGCGTGAAATAATTTTCTATTTATTATATAGTTTTCAAAATCTTTTTGCACACATGAACTCTAAAATTTTCTTTTTGTTGCGATCTTATATCTTTTTTGTTTACGAGGAAAAATGGGAGAGTGGAAACTCAAGTTTGGATCTGAAGAAAAAAAAAATTTGAACATCCAAAATGGGAATGCACAAATCCTGAGAGAGATAATTCCAAAAAGTATCTGTGATTTTTAAAGATGGGCAAAAAGTGGGTTGTTTGGCTCTGGTAAATATCCAACCACTTGAGAATTTAACTTTTTCTACTCCCCCTAATTTTTGGGCCACTAGGCCACTTGCATCCTCAACATGCTTGTGGGATGCACACCCCACCACACTTAAAGCATGTTGGGATCAGTTAGAAGTCTCTTTCTTATAAAATTCCACCAAGCTATTATTAGGGGGTTGTACGTGTGGAATTTCCCAAACATGGATTTTGGGGTTCATTTTTTGGTGCGTGAAATAATTTTCTATTTATTATATAGTTTTCAAAATCCTTTTGCATACATGAACTCTAAAATTTTCGTCTTGTTGTGATCTTATATCTTTTTTGTTTACGAGGAAAAATGGGAGAGCGGAAACTCAAGTTTGGATCTGAAGAAAGAAAAAATTTTGAACATCCAAAATGGGAATGCACAAATGCTGAGAGAGATGATTCCAAAAAGTATCTGTGATTTTTAAGGACGGGCAAAAAGTGGGTTGTTTGGCTCTGGTAAATAAATATCCAACCACTTGAGAATTTAACTTTTTCTACTCCCCCAAATTTTTGGGCCACTAGGCCACTTGCATCCTCAACATGCTGCACACCCCCACCACACTTAAAGCACGTTGGGATCAGTTAGAAGTCTCTTTCCTATAAAATTCCACCAAGCTATTATTAGGGGGTTGTACTTGTGGAATTTCCCAAACATGGATTTTGGGGTTCATTTTTTGGTGCGTGAAATAATTTTCTATTTATTATATAGTTTTCAAATTCCTTTTGCACACATGAACTCTAAAATTATCGTTTTGTTGCGATCTTATATCTTTTTTGTTTACGAGGAAAAGTGGGAGAGGGGAAACTCAAGTTTGGATGTGAAGAAAAAAAAAAATTGAACATCCAAAATGGGAATACACAATTGCAGAGAGAGATAATTCCAAAGAGTATCTGTGATTTTTAAGGATAGGCAAAAAGTGGGTTGTTTTGCTTTGGTAAATATCCAACCACTTGAGAATTTAACTTTTTCTACTCCCCCTAATTTTTGGGCCACTAGGCCAATTGCATGCTCAACATGCTTGTGGCATGCACACCCCCACCACACTTAAAGCATGTTGGGATCAGTTAGAAGTCTCTTTCCTATAAAATTCCACCAAGCTATTATTAGGGGGTTGTACATGTGGAATTTCCCAAACACGGATTTTGGGGTTCATTTTTTGGTGCGTGAAATAATTTTCTATTTATTATATAGTTTTCAAATTCTTTTTGCACACATGAACTCTAAAATTTTCGTTTTCTTGCGATCTTTTATCTTTTTTGTTTACGAGGAAAAGAGGGAGAGTGGAAACTCAAGTTTGGATCTGAAGAAAAAAAAAATTTGAACATCCAAAATGACTTCGCACAAATGCTGAGAGAGATAATTCCAAAAAGTATCTTTGATTTTTAAGGATAGGCGAAAAGTGGGTTGTTTGGCTCTGGTAAATATCCAACCACTTGAGAATTTAACTTTTTCTACTCCCCCTAATTTTTGGGCCACTAGGCCACTTGCATCCTCAACATGCTTGTGGCATGCACACCCCCACCACACTTAAAGCATGTTGGGATCAGTTAGAAGTCTCTTTCCTATAAAATTCCACCAAGCTATTATTAGGAGGTTGTACATGTGGAATTTCCCAAACATGAATTTTGGGGTTCATTTTTTGGTGCGTGAAATAATTTTCTATTTATTATATAGTTTTCAAATTCTTTTTGCACACATGAACTCTAAAATTTTCGTTTTCTTGCGATCTTATATCTTTTTTGTTTACGAGGAAAAAAGGGAGAGTGGAAACTCAAGTTTGGATCTGAAGAAAAAAAAAATTTGAACATCCAAAATGGATTCGCACAAATGCTGAGAGAGATAATTCCAATGTATCTGTGATTTTTAAGGATAGGCGAAAAGTGGGTTGTTTTGCTCTGGTAAATATCCAACCACTTGAGAAATTAACTTTTTCTACTCCCCCTAACTTTTGGGCCACTAGGCCACTTGCATCCTCAACATGCTTGTTGCATTCACACCCCTACCACACTTAAAGCATGTTGGGATCAGTTAGAAGTCTCTTTCCTATAAAATTCCACCAAGCTATTATTAGGGGGTTGTATACGTGGAATTTCCAAAACATGGATTTCGGGGGTCATTTTTTGGTGCGTGAAATAATTTTCTATTTATTATATAGTTTTCAAATTCTTTTTGCACACATGAACTCTAAAATTTTCGTTTTGTTGCGATCTTATATCTTTTTTGTTTTCGAGGAAAAATGGGAGAGTGGAAACTCAAGTTTGGATCTGAAGAAAAAAAAAATTTGAACATCCAAAATGGGAATGCACAAATCCTGAGAGAGATAATTCCAAAAAGTATCTGTGATTTTTAAGGATAGGCAAAAAGTGGGTTGTTTGGCTCTGGTAAAATATCTAACCACTAGAGAATTTAACTTTTTCTACTCCCCCTAATTTTTGGGCCACTAGGCCACTTGCATCCTCAACATGCTTGTGGGATGCACACCCCCACCACACTTAAAGCATGTTGGGATCAGTTAGAAGTCTCTTTCCTATAAAATTCCACCAAGCTATTATTAGGGGGTTGTACATGTGGAATTTCCCAAACATGGATTTTGGGGGGTTCATTTTTTGGTGCGTGAAATAATTTTCTATTTATTATATAGTTTTCAAATTCTTTTTGCACACATGAACTCTAAAATTTTCGTTTTCTTGCGATCTTATATCGTTTTTGTTTACGAGGAAAAGTGGGAGAGTGGAAACTCAAGTTCGGATGTGAAGAAAAAAAAAATTTTGAACACCCAAAATGGGAATGCACAAATGCTGAGAGAGATAATTCCAAAAAGTATCTGTGATTTTTAAGGATAGGCAAAAAGTGGGTTGTTTTGCTTTGGTAAATATCCAACCACTTGAGAATTTAACTTTTTCTACTCCCCCTAATTTTTGGGCCACTAGGCCACTTGCATCCTCAACATGCTTGTGGCATGCACACCCCCACCACACTTAAAGCATGTTGGGATCAGTTAGAAGTCTCTTTCCTATAAAATTCCACCAAGCTATTATTAGGGGGTTGTACGTGTGGAATTTCCCAAACATGGATTTCGGGGGTCATTTTTTGGTGCGTGAAATAATTTTCTATTTATTATATAGTTTTCAAAATCTTTTTGCACACATGAACTCTAAAATTTTCGTTTTGTTGCGATCTTATATCTTTTTTGTTTACGAGGAAAAATGGGAGAGTGGAAACTCAAGTTTGGATCTGAAGAAAAAAAAAATTTGAACATCCAAAATGGGAATGCACAAATCCTGAGAGAGATAATTCCAAAAAGTATCTGTGATTTTTAAAGATGGGCAAAAAGTGGGTTGTTTGGCTCTGGTAAATATCCAACCACTTGAGAATTTAACTTTTTCTACTCCCCCTAATTTTTGGGCCACTAGGCCACTTGCATCCTCAACATGCTTGTGGGATGCACACCCCACCACACTTAAAGCATGTTGGGATCAGTTAGAAGTCTCTTTCTTATAAAATTCCACCAAGCTATTATTAGGGGGTTGTACGTGTGGAATTTCCCAAACATGGATTTTGGGGTTCATTTTTTGGTGCGTGAAATAATTTTCTATTTATTATATAGTTTTCAAAATCCTTTTGCATACATGAACTCTAAAATTTTCGTTTTGTTGTGATCTTATATCTTTTTTGTTTACGAGGAAAAATGGGAGAGCGGAAACTCAAGTTTGGATCTGAAGAAAGAAAAAATTTTGAACATCCAAAATGGGAATGCACAAATGCTGAGAGAGATGATTCCAAAAAGTATCTGTGATTTTTAAGGACGGGCAAAAAGTGGGTTGTTTGGCTCTGGTAAATAAATATCCAACCACTTGAGAATTTAACTTTTTCTACTCCCCCAAATTTTTGGGCCACTAGGCCACTTGCATCCTCAACATGCTGCACACCCCCACCACACTTAAAGCACGTTGGGATCAGTTAGAAGTCTCTTTCCTATAAAATTCCACCAAGCTATTATTAGGGGGTTGTACTTGTGGAATTTCCCAAACATGGATTTTGGGGTTCATTTTTTGGTGCGTGAAATAATTTTCTATTTATTATATAGTTTTCAAATTCCTTTTGCACACATGAACTCTAAAATTATCGTTTTGTTGCGATCTTATATCTTTTTTGTTTACGAGGAAAAATGGGAGAGCGGAAACTCAAGTTTGGATCTGAAGAAAGAAAAAATTTTGAACATCCAAAATGGGAATGCACAAATGCTGAGAGAGATGATTCCAAAAAGTATCTGTGATTTTTAAGGACGGGCAAAAAGTGGGTTGTTTGGCTCTGGTAAATAAATATCCAACCACTTGAGAATTTAACTTTTTCTACTCCCCCAAATTTTTGGGCCACTAGGCCACTTGCATCCTCAACATGCTGCACACCCCCACCACACTTAAAGCACGTTGGGATCAGTTAGAAGTCTCTTTCCTATAAAATTCCACAAGCTATTATTAGGGGGTTGTACTTGTGGAATTTCCCAAACATGGATTTTGGGGTTCATTTTTTGGTGCGTGAAATAATTTTCTATTTATTATATAGTTTTCAAATTCCTTTTGCACACATGAACTCTAAAATTATCGTTTTGTTGCGATCTTATATCTTTTTTGTTTACGAGGAAAAGTGGGAGAGTGGAAACTCAAGTTTGGATGTGAAGAAAAAAAAAAATTGAACATCCAAAATGGGAATACACAAATGCAGAGAGAGATAATTCCAAAGAGTATCTGTGATTTTTAAGGATAGGCAAAAAGTGGGTTGTTTTGCTTTGGTAAATATCCAACCACTTGAGAATTTAACTTTTTCTACTCCCCCTAATTTTTGGGCCACTAGGCCAATTGCATGCTCAACATGCTTGTGGCATGCACACCCCCACCACACTTAAAGCATGTTGGGATCAGTTAGAAGTCTCTTTCCTATAAAATTCCACCAAGCTATTATTAGGGGGTTGTACATGTGGAATTTCCCAAACACGGATTTTGGGGTTCATTTTTTGGTGCGTGAAATAATTTTCTATTTATTATATAGTTTTCAAATTCTTTTTGCACACATGAACTCTAAAATTTTCGTTTTCTTGCGATCTTTTATCTTTTTTGTTTACGAGGAAAAGAGGGAGAGTGGAAACTCAAGTTTGGATCTGAAGAAAAAAAAAATTTGAACATCCAAAATGACTTCGCACAAATGCTGAGAGAGATAATTCCAAAAAGTATCTTTGATTTTTAAGGATAGGCGAAAAGTGGGTTGTTTGGCTCTGGTAAATATCCAACCACTTGACAATTTAACTTTTTCTACTCCCCCTAATTTTTGGGCCACTAGGCCACTTGCATCCTCAACATGCTTGTGGCATGCACACCCCCACCACACTTAAAGCATGTTGGGATCAGTTAGAAGTCTCTTTCCTATAAAATTCCACCAAGCTATTATTAGGAGGTTGTACATGTGGAATTTCCCAAACATGAATTTTGGGGTTCATTTTTTGGTGCGTGAAATAATTTTCTATTTATTATATAGTTTTCAAATTCTTTTTGCACACATGAACTCTAAAATTTTCGTTTTCTTGCGATCTTATATCTTTTTTGTTTACGAGGAAAAATGGGAGAGTGGAAACTCAAGTTTGGATCTGAAGAAAAAAAAAATTTGAACATCCAAAATGGATTCGCACAAATGCTGAGAGAGATAATTCCAATGTATCTGTGATTTTTAAGGATAGGCGAAAAGTGGGTTGTTTTGCTCTGGTAAATATCCAACCACTTGAGAAATTAACTTTTTCTACTCCCCCTAACTTTTGGGCCACTAGGCCACTTGCATCCTC
Organism: Aristolochia californica; assembly: GCF_029961685.1. Taxonomy (NCBI): domain Eukaryota; kingdom Viridiplantae; phylum Streptophyta; class Magnoliopsida; order Piperales; family Aristolochiaceae; genus Aristolochia; species Aristolochia californica. The sequence continues at coordinate 159,575 of NW_027181970.1, read as the reverse complement.
AACATGCTTGTGGGATGCACACCCCCACCACACTTAAAGCATGTTGGGATCAGTTAGAAGTCTCTTTCCTATAAAATTCCACCAAGCTATTATTAGGGGGTTGTACATGTGGAATTTCCCAAACATGGATTTTGGGGGGTTCATTTTTTGGTGCGTGAAATAATTTTCTATTTATTATATAGTTTTCAAATTCTTTTTGCACACATGAACTCTAAAATTTTCGTTTTCTTGCGATCTTATATCGTTTTTGTTTACGAGGAAAAGTGGGAGAGTGGAAACTCAAGTTCGGATGTGAAGAAAAAAAAAATTTTGAACACCCAAAATGGGAATGCACAAATGCTGAGAGAGATAATTCCAAAAAGTATCTGTGATTTTTAAGGATAGGCAAAAAGTGGGTTGTTTTGCTTTGGTAAATATCCAACCACTTGAGAATTTAACTTTTTCTACTCCCCCTAATTTTTGGGCCACTAGGCCACTTGCATCCTCAACATGCTTGTGGCATGCACACCCCCACCACACTTAAAGCATGTTGGGATCAGTTAGAAGTCTCTTTCCTATAAAATTCCACCAAGCTATTATTAGGGGGTTGTACGTGTGGAATTTCCCAAACATGGATTTCGGGGGTCATTTTTTGGTGCGTGAAATAATTTTCTATTTATTATATAGTTTTCAAAATCTTTTTGCACACATGAACTCTAAAATTTTCGTTTTGTTGCGATCTTATATCTTTTTTGTTTACGAGGAAAAATGGGAGAGTGGAAACTCAAGTTTGGATCTGAAGAAAAAAAAAATTTGAACATCCAAAATGGGAATGCACAAATCCTGAGAGAGATAATTCCAAAAAGTATCTGTGATTTTTAAAGATGGGCAAAAAGTGGGTTGTTTGGCTCTGGTAAATATCCAACCACTTGAGAATTTAACTTTTTCTACTCCCCCTAATTTTTGGGCCACTAGGCCACTTGCATCCTCAACATGCTTGTGGGATGCACACCCCACCACACTTAAAGCATGTTGGGATCAGTTAGAAGTCTCTTTCCTATAAAATTCCACCAAGCTATTATTAGGAGGTTGTACATGTGGAATTTCCCAAACATGAATTTTGGGGTTCATTTTTTGGTGCGTGAAATAATTTTCTATTTATTATATAGTTTTCAAATTCTTTTTGCACACATGAACTCTAAAATTTTCGTTTTCTTGCGATCTTATATCTTTTTTGTTTACGAGGAAAAAAGGGAGAGTGGAAACTCAAGTTTGGATCTGAAGAAAAAAAAAATTTGAACATCCAAAATGGATTCGCACAAATGCTGAGAGAGATAATTCCAATGTATCTGTGATTTTTAAGGATAGGCGAAAAGTGGGTTGTTTTGCTCTGGTAAATATCCAACCACTTGAGAAATTAACTTTTTCTACTCCCCCTAACTTTTGGGCCACTAGGCCACTTGCATCCTCAACATGCTTGTTGCATTCACACCCCTACCACACTTAAAGCATGTTGGGATCAGTTAGAAGTCTCTTTCCTATAAAATTCCACCAAGCTATTATTAGGGGGTTGTATACGTGGAATTTCCAAAACATGGATTTCGGGGGTCATTTTTTGGTGCGTGAAATAATTTTCTATTTATTATATAGTTTTCAAATTCTTTTTGCACACATGAACTCTAAAATTTTCGTTTTGTTGCGATCTTATATCTTTTTTGTTTTCGAGGAAAAATGGGAGAGTGGAAAGTCAAGTTTGGATCTGAAGAAAAAAAAAATTTGAACATCCAAAATGGGAATGCACAAATCCTGAGAGAGATAATTCCAAAAAGTATCTGTGATTTTTAAGGATAGGCAAAAAGTGGGTTGTTTGGCTCTGGTAAAATATCTAACCACTAGAGAATTTAACTTTTTCTACTCCCCCTAATTTTTGGGCCACTAGGCCACTTGCATCCTCAACATGCTTGTGGGATGCACACCCCCACCACACTTAAAGCATGTTGGGATCAGTTAGAAGTCTCTTTCCTATAAAATTCCACCAAGCTATTATTAGGGGGTTGTACATGTGGAATTTCCCAAACATGGATTTTGGGGGGTTCATTTTTTGGTGCGTGAAATAATTTTCTATTTATTATATAGTTTTCAAATTCTTTTTGCACACATGAACTCTAAAATTTTCGTTTTCTTGCGATCTTATATCGTTTTTGTTTACGAGGAAAAGTGGGAGAGTGGAAACTCAAGTTCGGATGTGAAGAAAAAAAAAATTTTGAACACCCAAAATGGGAATGCACAAATGCTGAGAGAGATAATTCCAAAAAGTATCTGTGATTTTTAAGGATAGGCAAAAAGTGGGTTGTTTTGCTTTGGTAAATATCCAACCACTTGAGAATTTAACTTTTTCTACTCCCCCTAATTTTTGGGCCACTAGGCCACTTGCATCCTCAACATGCTTGTGGCATGCACACCCCCACCACACTTAAAGCATGTTGGGATCAGTTAGAAGTCTCTTTCCTATAAAATTCCACCAAGCTATTATTAGGGGGTTGTACGTGTGGAATTTCCCAAACATGGATTTCGGGGGTCATTTTTTGGTGCGTGAAATAATTTTCTATTTATTATATAGTTTTCAAAATCTTTTTGCACACATGAACTCTAAAATTTTCGTTTTGTTGCGATCTTATATCTTTTTTGTTTACGAGGAAAAATGGGAGAGTGGAAACTCAAGTTTGGATCTGAAGAAAAAAAAAATTTGAACATCCAAAATGGGAATGCACAAATCCTGAGAGAGATAATTCCAAAAAGTATCTGTGATTTTTAAAGATGGGCAAAAAGTGGGTTGTTTGGCTCTGGTAAATATCCAACCACTTGAGAATTTAACTTTTTCTACTCCCCCTAATTTTTGGGCCACTAGGCCACTTGCATCCTCAACATGCTTGTGGGATGCACACCCCACCACACTTAAAGCATGTTGGGATCAGTTAGAAGTCTCTTTCTTATAAAATTCCACCAAGCTATTATTAGGGGGTTGTACGTGTGGAATTTCCCAAACATGGATTTTGGGGTTCATTTTTTGGTGCGTGAAATAATTTTCTATTTATTATATAGTTTTCAAAATCCTTTTGCATACATGAACTCTAAAATTTTCGTTTTGTTGTGATCTTATATCTTTTTTGTTTACGAGGAAAAATGGGAGAGCGGAAACTCAAGTTTGGATCTGAAGAAAGAAAAAATTTTGAACATCCAAAATGGGAATGCACAAATGCTGAGAGAGATGATTCCAAAAAGTATCTGTGATTTTTAAGGACGGGCAAAAAGTGGGTTGTTTGGCTCTGGTAAATAAATATCCAACCACTTGAGAATTTAACTTTTTCTACTCCCCCAAATTTTTGGGCCACTAGGCCACTTGCATCCTCAACATGCTGCACACCCCCACCACACTTAAAGCACGTTGGGATCAGTTAGAAGTCTCTTTCCTATAAAATTCCACCAAGCTATTATTAGGGGGTTGTACTTGTGGAATTTCCCAAACATGGATTTTGGGGTTCATTTTTTGGTGCGTGAAATAATTTTCTATTTATTATATAGTTTTCAAATTCCTTTTGCACACATGAACTCTAAAATTATCGTTTTGTTGCGATCTTATATCTTTTTTGTTTACGAGGAAAAATGGGAGAGCGGAAACTCAAGTTTGGATCTGAAGAAAGAAAAAATTTTGAACATCCAAAATGGGAATGCACAAATGCTGAGAGAGATGATTCCAAAAAGTATCTGTGATTTTTAAGGACGGGCAAAAAGTGGGTTGTTTGGCTCTGGTAAATAAATATCCAACCACTTGAGAATTTAACTTTTTCTACTCCCCCAAATTTTTGGGCCACTAGGCCACTTGCATCCTCAACATGCTGCACACCCCCACCACACTTAAAGCACGTTGGGATCAGTTAGAAGTCTCTTTCCTATAAAATTCCACCAAGCTATTATTAGGGGGTTGTACTTGTGGAATTTCCCAAACATGGATTTTGGGGTTCATTTTTTGGTGCGTGAAATAATTTTCTATTTATTATATAGTTTTCAAATTCCTTTTGCACACATGAACTCTAAAATTATCGTTTTGTTGCGATCTTATATCTTTTTTGTTTACGAGGAAAAGTGGGAGAGTGGAAACTCAAGTTTGGATGTGAAGAAAAAAAAAATTGAACATCCAAAATGGGAATACACAAATGCAGAGAGAGATAATTCCAAAGAGTATCTGTGATTTTTAAGGATAGGCAAAAAGTGGGTTGTTTTGCTTTGGTAAATATCCAACCACTTGAGAATTTAACTTTTTCTACTCCCCCTAATTTTTGGGCCACTAGGCCAATTGCATGCTCAACATGCTTGTGGCATGCACACCCCCACCACACTTAAAGCATGCTGGGATCAGTTAGAAGTCTCTTTCCTATAAAATTCCACCAAGCTATTATTAGGGGGTTGTACATGTGGAATTTCCCAAACACGGATTTTGGGGTTCATTTTTTGGTGCGTGAAATAATTTTCTATTTATTATATAGTTTTCAAATTCTTTTTGCACACATGAACTCTAAAATTTTCGTTTTCTTGCGATCTTTTATCTTTTTTGTTTACGAGGAAAAGAGGGAGAGTGGAAACTCAAGTTTGGATCTGAAGAAAAAAAAAATTTGAACATCCACAATGACTTCGCACAAATGCTGAGAGAGATAATTCCAAAAAGTATCTTTGATTTTTAAGGATAGGCGAAAAGTGGGTTGTTTGGCTCTGGTAAATATCCAACCACTTGACAATTTAACTTTTTCTACTCCCCCTAATTTTTGGGCCACTAGGCCACTTGCATCCTCAACATGCTTGTGGCATGCACACCCCCACCACACTTAAAGCATGTTGGGATCAGTTAGAAGTCTCTTTCCTATAAAATTCCACCAAGCTATTATTAGGAGGTTGTACATGTGGAATTTCCCAAACATGAATTTTGGGGTTCATTTTTTGGTGCGTGAAATAATTTTCTATTTATTATATAGTTTTCAAATTCTTTTTGCACACATGAACTCTAAAATTTTCGTTTTCTTGCGATCTTATATCTTTTTTGTTTACGAGGAAAAAAGGGAGAGTGGAAACTCAAGTTTGGATCTGAAGAAAAAAAAAATTTGAACATCCAAAATGGATTCGCACAAATGCTGAGAGAGATAATTCCAATGTATCTGTGATTTTTAAGGATAGGCGAAAAGTGGGTTGTTTTGCTCTGGTAAATATCCAACCACTTGAGAAATTAACTTTTTCTACTCCCCCTAACTTTTGGGCCACTAGGCCACTTGCATCCTCAACATGCTTGTTGCATTCACACCCCCACCACACTTAAAGCATGTTGGGATCAGTTAGAAGTCTCTTTCCTATAAAATTCCACCAAGCTATTATTAGGGGGTTGTATACGTGGAATTTCCAAAACATGGATTTCGGGGGTCATTTTTTGGTGCGTGAAATAATTTTCTATTTATTATATAGTTTTCAAATTCTTTTTGCACACATGAACTCTAAAATTTTCGTTTTGTTGCGATCTTATATCTTTTTTGTTTACGAGGAAAAATGGGAGAGTGGAAACTCAAGTTTGGATCTGAAGAAAAAAAAAATTTGAACATCGAAAATGGGAATGCACAAATCCTGAGAGAGATAATTCCAAAAAGTATCTGTGATTTTTAAGGATAGGCAAAAAGTGGGTTGTTTGGCTCTGGTAAATATCTAACCACTAGAGAATTTAACTTTTTCTACTCCCCCTAATTTTTGGGCCACTAGGCCACTTGCATCCTCAACATGCTTGTGGGATGCACACCCCCACCACACTTAAAGCATGTTGGGATCAGTTAGAAGTCTCTTTCCTATAAAATTCCACCAAGCTATTATTAGGGGGTTGTACATGTGGAATTTCCCAAACATGGATTTTGGGGGGTTCATTTTTTGGTGCGTGAAATAATTTTCTATTTATTATATAGTTTTCAAATTCTTTTTGCACACATGAACTCTAAAATTTTCGTTTTCTTGCGATCTTATATCGTTTTTGTTTACGAGGAAAAGTGGGAGAGTGGAAACTCAAGTTCGGATGTGAAGAAAAAAAAAATTTTGAACACCCAAAATGGGAATGCACAAATGCTGAGAGAGATAATTCCAAAAAGTATCTGTGATTTTTAAGGATAGGCAAAAAGTGGGTTGTTTTGCTTTGGTAAATATCCAACCACTTGAGAATTTAACTTTTTCTACTCCCCCTAATTTTTGGGCCACTAGGCCACTTGCATCCTCAACATGCTTGTGGCATGCACACCCCCACCACACTTAAAGCATGTTGGGATCAGTTAGAAGTTTCTTTCCTATAAAATTCCACCAAGCTATTATTAGGGGGTTGTACGTGTGGAATTTCCCAAACATGGATTTCGGGGGTCATTTTTTGGTGCGTGAAATAATTTTCTATTTATTATATAGTTTTCAAAATCTTTTTGCACACATGAACTCTAAAATTTTCGTTTTGTTGCGATCTTATATCTTTTTTGTTTACGAGGAAAAATGGGAGAGTGGAAACTCAAGTTTGGATCTGAAGAAAAAAAAAATTTGAACATCCAAAATGGGAATGCACAAATCCTGAGAGAGATAATTCCAAAAAGTATCTGTGATTTTTAAAGATGGGCAAAAAGTGGGTTGTTTGGCTCTGGTAAATATCCAACCACTTGAGAATTTAACTTTTTCTACTCCCCCTAATTTTTGGGCCACTAGGCCACTTGCATCCTCAACATGCTTGTGGGATGCACACCCCACCACACTTAAAGCATGTTGGGATCAGTTAGAAGTCTCTTTCCTATAAAATTCCACCAAGCTATTATTAGGAGGTTGTACATGTGGAATTTCCCAAACATGAATTTTGGGGTTCATTTTTTGGTGCGTGAAATAATTTTCTATTTATTATATAGTTTTCAAATTCTTTTTGCACACATGAACTCTAAAATTTTCGTTTTCTTGCGATCTTATATCTTTTTTGTTTACGAGGAAAAAAGGGAGAGTGGAAACTCAAGTTTGGATCTGAAGAAAAAAAAAATTTGAACATCCAAAATGGATTCGCACAAATGCTGAGAGAGATAATTCCAATGTATCTGTGATTTTTAAGGATAGGCGAAAAGTGGGTTGTTTTGCTCTGGTAAATATCCAACCACTTGAGAAATTAACTTTTTCTACTCCCCCTAACTTTTGGGCCACTAGGCCACTTGCATCCTCAACATGCTTGTTGCATTCACACCCCCACCACACTTAAAGCATGTTGGGATCAGTTAGAAGTCTCTTTCCTATAAAATTCCACCAAGCTATTATTAGGGGGTTGTATACGTGGAATTTCCAAAACATGGATTTCGGGGGTCATTTTTTGGTGCGTGAAATAATTTTCTATTTATTATATAGTTTTCAAATTCTTTTTGCACACATGAACTCTAAAATTTTCGTTTTGTTGCGATCTTATATCTTTTTTGTTTACGAGGAAAAATGGGAGAGTGGAAACTCAAGTTTGGATCTGAAGAAAAAAAAAATTTGAACATCCAAAATGGGAATGCACAAATCCTGAGAGAGATAATTCCAAAAAGTATCTGTGATTTTTAAGGATAGGCAAAAAGTGGGTTGTTTGGCTCTGGTAAATATCTAACCACTAGAGAATTTAACTTTTTCTACTCCCCCTAATTTTTGGGCCACTAGGCCACTTGCATCCTCAACATGCTTGTGGGATGCACACCCCCACCACACTTAAAGCATGTTGGGATCAGTTAGAAGTCTCTTTCCTATAAAATTCCACCAAGCTATTATTAGGGGGTTGTACATGTGGAATTTCCCAAACATGGATTTTGGGGGGTTCATTTTTTGGTGCGTGAAATAATTTTCTATTTATTATATAGTTTTCAAATTCTTTTTGCACACATGAACTCTAAAATTTTCGTTTTCTTGCGATCTTATATCGTTTTTGTTTACGAGGAAAAGTGGGAGAGTGGAAACTCAAGTTCGGATGTGAAGAAAAAAAAAAATTTTGAACACCCAAAATGGGAATGCACAAATACTGAGAGAGATAATTCCAAAAAGTATCTGTGATTTTTAAGGATAGGCAAAAAGTGGGTTGTTTTGCTTTGGTAAATATCCATCCACTTGAGAATTTAACTTTTTCTACTCCCCCTAATTTTTGGGCCACTAGGCCACTTGCATCCTCAACATGCTTGTGGCATGCACACCCCCACCACACTTAAAGCATGTTGGGATCAGTTAGAAGTCTCTTTCCTATAAAATTCCACCAAGCTATTATTAGGGGGTTGTACGTGTGGAATTTCCCAAACATGGATTTCGGGGGTCATTTTTTGGTGCGTGAAATAATTTTCTATTTATTATATAGTTTTCAAAATCTTTTTGCACACATGAACTCTAAAATTTTCGTTTTGTTGCGATCTTATATCTTTTTTGTTTACGAGGAAAAATGGGAGAGTGGAAACTCAAGTTTGGATCTGAAGAAAAAAAAAATTTGAACATCCAAAATGGGAATGCACAAATCCTGAGAGAGATAATTCCAAAAAGTATCTGTGATTTTTAAAGATGGGCAAAAAGTGGGTTGTTTGGCTCTGGTAAATATCCAACCACTTGAGAATTTAACTTTTTCTACTCCCCCTAATTTTTGGGCCACTAGGCCACTTGCATCCTCAACATGCTTGTGGGATGCACACCCCACCACACTTAAAGCATGTTGGGATCAGTTAGAAGTCTCTTTCTTATAAAATTCCACCAAACTATTATTAGGGGGTTGTACGTGTGGAATTTCCCAAACATGGATTTTGGGGTTCATTTTTTGGTGCGTGAAATAATTTTCTATTTATTATATAGTTTTCAAAATCCTTTTGCATACATGAACTCTAAAATTTTCGTTTTGTTGTGATCTTATATCTTTTTTGTTTACGAGGAAAAATGGGAGAGCGGAAACTCAAGTTTGGATCTGAAGAAAGAAAAAATTTTGAACATCCAAAATGGGAATGCACAAATGCTGAGAGAGATGATTCCAAAAAGTATCTGTGATTTTTAAGGACGGGCAAAAAGTGGGTTGTTTGGCTCTGGTAAATAAATATCCAACCACTTGAGAATTTAACTTTTTCTACTCCCCCAAATTTTTGGGCCACTAGGCCACTTGCATCCTCAACATGCTGCACACCCCCACCACACTTAAAGCACGTTGGGATCAGTTAGACGTCTCTCTCCTATAAAATTCCACCAAGCTATTATTAGGGGGTTGTACTTGTGGAATTTCCCAAACATGGATTTTGGGGTTCATTTTTTGGTGCGTGAAATAATTTTCTATTTATTATATAGTTTTCAAATTCCTTTTGCACACATGAACTCTAAAATTATCGTTTTGTTGCGATCTTATATCTTTTTTGTTTACGAGGAAAAGTGGGAGAGTGGAAACTCAAGTTTGGATGTGAAGAAAAAAAAAAATTGAACATCCAAAATGGGAATACACAAATGCAGAGAGAGATAATTCCAAAGAGTATCTGTGATTTTTATGGATAGGCAAAAAGTGGGTTGTTTTGCTTTGGTAAATATCCAACCACTTGAGAATTTAACTTTTTCTACTCCCCCTAATTTTTGGGCCACTAGGCCAATTGCATGCTCAACATGCTTGTGGCATGCACACCCCCACCACACTTAAAGCATGTTGGGATCAGTTAGAAGTCTCTTTCCTATAAAATTCCACCAAGCTATTATTAGGGGGTTGTACATGTGGAATTTCCCAAACACGGATTTTGGGGTTCATTTTTTGGTGCGTGAAATAATTTTCTATTTATTATATAGTTTTCAAATTCTTTTTGCACACATGAACTCTAAAATTTTCGTTTTCTTGCGATCTTTTATCTTTTTTGTTTACGAGGAAAAAAGGGAGAGTGGAAACTCAAGTTTGGATCTGAAGAAAAAAAAAATTTGAACATCCAAAATGACTTCGCACAAATGCTGAGAGAGATAATTCCAAAAAGTATCTTTGATTTTTAAGGATAGGCGAAAAGTGGGTTGTTTGGCTCTGGTAAATATCCAACCACTTGAGAAATTAACTTTTTCTACTCCCCCTAACTTTTGGGCCACTAGGCCACTTGCATCCTCAACATGCTTATTGCATTCACACCCCCACCACACTTAAAGCATGTTGGGATCAGTTAGAAGTCTCTTTCCTATAAAATTCCACCAAGCTATTATTAGGGGGTTGTATACGTGGAATTTCCAAAACATGGATTTCGGGGGTCATTTTTTTGTGCGTGAAATAATTTTCTATTTATTATATAGTTTTCAAATTCTTTTTGCACACATGAACTCTAAAATTTTCGTTTTGTTGCGATCTTATATCTTTTTTGTTTACGAGGAAAAATGGGAGAGTGGAAACTCAAGTTTGGATCTGAAGAAAAAAAAAATTTGAACATCCAAAATGGGAATGCACAAATCCTGAGAGAGATAATTCCAAAAAGTATCTGTGATTTTTAAGGATAGGCAAAAAGTGGGTTGTTTGGCTCTGGTAAATATCTAACCACTAGAGAATTTAACTTTTTCTACTCCCCCTAATTTTTGGGCCACTAGGCCACTTGCATCCTCAACATGCTTGTGGGATGCACACCCCCACCACACTTAAAGCATGTTGGGATCAGTTAGAAGTCTCTTTCCTATAAAATTCCACCAAGCTATTATTAGGGGGTTGTACATGTGGAATTTCCCAAACATGGATTTTGGGGGGTTCATTTTTTGGTGCGTGAAATAATTTTCTATTTATTATATAGTTTTCAAATTCTTTTTGCACACATGAACTCTAAAATTTTCGTTTTCTTGCGATCTTATATCGTTTTTGTTTACGAGGAAAAGTGGGAGAGTGGAAACTCAAGTTCGGATGTGAAGAAAAAAAAAATTTTGAACACCCAAAATGGGAATGCACAAATGCTGAGAGAGATAATTCCAAAAAGTATCTGTGATTTTTAAGGATAGGCAAAAAGTGGGTTGTTTTGCTTTAGTAAATATCCAACCACTTGAGAATTTAACTTTTTCTACTCCCCCTAATTTTTGGGCCACTAGGCCACTTGCATCCTCAACATGCTTGTGGCATGCACACCCCCACCACACTTAAAGCATGTTGGGATCAGTTAGAAGTCTCTTTCCTATAAAATTCCACCAAGCTATTATTAGGGGGTTGTACGTGTGGAATTTCCCAAACATGGATTTCGGGGGTCATTTTTTGGTGCGTCAAATAATTTTCTATTTATTATATAGTTTTCAAAATCTTTTTGCACACATGAACTCTAAAATTTTCGTTTTGTTGCAATCTTATATCTTTTTTGTTTACGAGGAAAAATGGGAGAGTGGAAACTCAAGTTTGGATCTGAAGAAAAAAAAAATTTGAACATCCAAAATGGGAATGCACAAATCCTGAGAGAGATAATTCCAAAAAGTATCTGTGATTTTTAAAGATGGGCAAAAAGTGGGTTGTTTGGCTCTGGTAAATATCCAACCACTTGAGAATTTAACTTTTTCTACTCCCCCTAATTTTTGGGCCACTAGGCCACTTGCATCCTCAACATGCTTGTGGGATGCACACCCCACCACACTTAAAGCATGTTGGGATCAGTTAGAAGTCTCATTCTTATAAAATTCCACCAAGCTATTATTAGGGGGTTGTACGTGTGGAATTTCCCAAACATGGATTTTGGGGTTCATTTTTTGGTGCGTGAAATAATTTTCTATTTATTATATAGTTTTCAAAATCCTTTTGCATACATGAACTCTAAAATTTTCGTTTTGTTGTGATCTTATATCTTTTTTGTTTACGAGGAAAAATGGGAGAGCGGAAACTCAAGTTTGGATCTGAAGAAAGAAAAAATTTTGAACATCCAAAATGGGAATGCACAAATGCTGAGAGAGATGATTCCAAAAAGTATCTGTGATTTTTAAGGACGGGCAAAAAGTGGGTTGTTTGGCTCTGGTAAATAAATATCCAACCACTTGAGAATTTAACTTTTTCTACTCCCCCAAATTTTTGGGCCACTAGGCCACTTGCATCCTCAACATGCTGCACACCCCCACCACACTTAAAGCACGTTGGGATCAGTTAGAAGTCTCTTTCCTATAAAATTCCACCAAGCTATTATTAGGGGGTTGTACTTGTGGAATTTCCCAAACATGGATTTTGGGGTTCATTTTTTGGTGCGTGAAATAATTTTCTATTTATTATATAGTTTTCAAATTCCTTTTGCACACATGAACTCTAAAATTATCGTTTTGTTGCGATCTTATATCTTTTTTGTTTACGAGGAAAAGTGGGAGAGTGGAAACTCAAGTTTGGATGTGAAGAAAAAAAAAAATTGAACATCCAAAATGGGAATACACAAATGCAGAGAGAGATAATTCCAAAGAGTATCTGTGATTTTTAAGGATAGGCAAAAAGTGGGTTGTTTTGCTTTGGTAAATATCCAACCACTTGAGAATTTAACTTTTTCTACTCCCCCTAATTTTTGGGCCACTAGGCCAATTGCATGCTCAACATGCTTGTGGCATGCACACCCCCACCACACTTAAAGCATGTTGGGATCAGTTAGAAGTCTCTTTCCTATAAAATTCCACCAAGCTATTATTAGGGGGTTGTACATGTGGAATTTCCCAAACATGGATTTTGGGGTTCATTTTTTGGTGCGTGAAATAATTTTCTATTTATTATATTGTTTTCAAATTCTTTTTGCACACATGAACTCTAAAATTTTCGTTTTCTTGCGATCTTTTATCTTTTTTGTTTACGAGGAAAAAAGGGAGAGTGGAAACTCAAGTTTGGATCTGAAGAAAAAAAAAATTTGAACATCCAAAATGACTTCGCACAAATGCTGAGAGAGATAATTCCAAAAAGTATCTTTGATTTTTAAGGATAGGCGAAAAGTGGGTTGTTTGGCTCTGGTAAATATCCAACCACTTGAGAATTTAACTTTTTCTACTCCCCCTAATTTTTGGGCCACTAGGCCACTTGCATCCTCAACATGCTTGTGGCATGCACACCCCCACCACACTTAAAGCATGTTGGGATCAGTTAGAAGTCTCTTTCCTATAAAATTCCACCAAGCTATTATTAGGAGGTTGTACATGTGGAATTTCCCAAACATGAATTTTGGGGTTCATTTTTTGGTGCGTGAAATAATTTTCTATTTATTATATAGTTTTCAAATTCTTTTTGCACACATGAACTCTAAAATTTTCGTTTTCTTGCGATCTTATATCTTTTTTGTTTACGAGGAAAAAAGGGAGAGTGGAAACTCAAGTTTGGATCTGAAGAAAAAAAAAATTTGAACATCCAAAATGGATTCGCACAAATGCTGAGAGAGATAATTCCAATGTATCTGTGATTTTTAAGGATAGGCGAAAAGTGGGTTGTTTTGCTCTGGTAAATATCCAACCACTTGAGAAATTAACTTTTTCTACTCCCCCTAACTTTTGGGCCACTAGGCCACTTGCATCCTCAACATGCTTGTTGCATTCACACCCCCACCACACTTAAAGCATGTTGGGATCAGTTAGAAGTCTCTTTCCTATAAAATTCCACCAAGCTATTATTAGGGGGTTGTATACGTGGAATTTCCAAAACATGGATTTCGGGGGTCATTTTTTGGTGCGTGAAATAATTTTCTATTTATTATATAGTTTTCAAATTCTTTTTGCACACATGAACTCTAAAATTTTCGTTTTGTTGCGATCTTATATCTTTTTTGTTTACGAGGAAAAATGGGAGAGTGGAAACTCAAGTTTGGATCTGAAGAAAAAAAAAATTTGAACATCCAAAATGGGAATGCACAAATCCTGAGAGAGATAATTCCAAAAAGTATCTGTGATTTTTAAGGATAGGCAAAAAGTGGGTTGTTTGGCTCTGGTAAATATCTAACCACTAGAGAATTTAACTTTTTCTACTCCCCCTAATTTTTGGGCCACTAGGCCACTTGCATCCTCAACATGCTTGTGGGATGCACACCCCCACCACACTTAAAGCATGTTGGGATCAGTTAGAAGTCTCTTTCCTATAAAATTCCACCAAGCTATTATTAGGGGGTTGTACATGTGGAATTTCCCAAACATGGATTTTGGGGGGTTCATTTTTTGGTGCGTGAAATAATTTTCTATTTATTATATAGTTTTCAAATTCTTTTTGCACACATGAACTCTAAAATTTTCGTTTTCTTGCGATCTTATATCGTTTTTGTTTACGAGGAAAAGTGGGGGAGTGGAAACTCAAGTTCGGATGTGAAGAAAAAAAAAAATTTTGAACACCCAAAATGGGAATGCACAAATGCTGAGAGAGATAATTCCAAAAAGTATCTGTGATTTTTAAGGATAGGCAAAAAGTGGGTTGTTTTGCTTTGGTAAATATCCATCCACTTGAGAATTTAACTTTTTCTACTCCCCCTAATTTTTGGGCCACTAGGCCACTTGCATCCTCAACATGCTTGTGGTATGCACACCCCCACCACACTTAAAGCATGTTGGGATCAGTTAGAAGTCTCTTTCCTATAAAATTCCACCAAGCTATTATTAGGGGGTTGTACGTGTGGAATTTCCCAAACATGGATTTCGGGGGTCATTTTTTGGTGCGTGAAATAATTTTCTATTTATTATATAGTTTTCAAAATCTTTTTGCACACATGAACTCTAAAATTTTCGTTTTGTTGCGATCTTATATCTTTTTTGTTTACGAGGAAAAATGGGAGAGTGGAAACTCAAGTTTGGATCTGAAGAAAAAAAAAATTTGAACATCCAAAATGGGAATGCACAAATCCTGAGAGAGATAATTCCAAAAAGTATCTGTGATTTTTAAAGATGGGCAAAAAGTGGGTTGTTTGGCTCTGGTAAATATCCAACCACTTGAGAATTTAACTTTTTCTACTCCCCCTAATTTTTGGGCCACTAGGCCACTTGCATCCTCAACATGCTTGTGGGATGCACACCCCACCACACTTAAAGCATGTTGGGATCAGTTAGAAGTCTCTTTCTTATAAAATTCCACCAAGCTATTATTAGGGGGTTGTACGTGTGGAATTTCCCAAACATGGATTTTGGGGTTCATTTTTTGGTGCGTGAAATAATTTTCTATTTATTATATAGTTTTCAAAATCCTTTTGCATACATGAACTCTAAAATTTTCGTTTTGTTGTGATCTTATATCTTTTTTGTTTACGAGGAAAAATGGGAGAGCGGAAACTCAAGTTTGGATCTGAAGAAAGAAAAAATTTTGAACATCCAAAATGGGAATGCACAAATGCTGAGAGAGATGATTCCAAAAAGTATCTGTGATTTTTAAGGACGGGCAAAAAGTGGGTTGTTTGGCTCTGGTAAATAAATATCCAACCACTTGAGAATTTAACTTTTTCTACTCCCCCAAATTTTTGGGCCACTAGGCCACTTGCATCCTCAACATGCTGCACACCCCCACCACACTTAAAGCACGTTGGGATCAGTTAGACGTCTCTCTCCTATAAAATTCCACCAAGCTATTATTAGGGGGTTGTACTTGTGGAATTTCCCAAACATGGATTTTGGGGTTCATTTTTTGGTGCGTGAAATAATTTTCTATTTATTATATAGTTTTCAAATTCCTTTTGCACACATGAACTCTAAAATTATCGTTTTGTTGCGATCTTATATCTTTTTTGTTTACGAGGAAAAGTGGGAGAGTGGAAACTCAAGTTTGGATGTGAAGAAAAAAAAAATTTGAACATCCAAAATGACTTCGCACAAATGCTGAGAGAGATAATTCCAAAGAGTATCTGTGATTTTTATGGATAGGCAAAAAGTGGGTTGTTTTGCTCTGGTAAATATCCAACCACTTGAGAATTTAACTTTTTCTACTCCCCCTAATTTTTGGGCCACTAGGCCACTTGCATCCTCAACATGCTTGTGGCATGCACACCCCCACCACACTTAAAGCATGTTGGGATCAGTTAGAAGTCTCTTTCCTATAAAATTCCACCAAGCTATTATTAGGAGGTTGTACATGTGGAATTTCCCAAACATGAATTTTGGGGTTCATTTTTTGGTGCGTGAAATAATTTTCTATTTATTATATAGTTTTCAAATTCTTTTTGCACACATGAACTCTAAAATTTTCGTTTTCTTGCGATCTTATATCTTTTTTGTTTACGAGGAAAAAAGGGAGAGTGGAAACTCAAGTTTGGATCTGAAGAAAAAAAAAATTTGAACATCCAAAATGGATTCGCACAAATGCTGAGAGAGATAATTCCAATGTATCTGTGATTTTTAAGGATAGGCGAAAAGTGGGTTGTTTTGCTCTGGTAAATATCCAACCACTTGAGAAATTAACTTTTTCTACTCCCCCTAACTTTTGGGCCACTAGGCCACTTGCATCCTCAACATGCTTGTTGCATTCACACCCCCACCACACTTAAAGCATGTTGGGATCAGTTAGAAGTCTCTTTCCTATAAAATTCCACCAAGCTATTATTAGGGGGTTGTATACGTGGAATTTCCAAAACATGGATTTCGGGGGTCATTTTTTGGTGCGTGAAATAATTTTCTATTTATTATATAGTTTTCAAATTCTTTTTGCACACATGAACTCTAAAATTTTCGTTTTGTTGCGATCTTATATCTTTTTTGTTTACGAGGAAAAATGGGAGAGTGGAAACTCAAGTTTGGATCTGAAGAAAAAAAAAATTTGAACATCCAAAATGGGAATGCACAAATCCTGAGAGAGATAATTCCAAAAAGTATCTGTGATTTTTAAGGATAGGCAAAAAGTGGGTTGTTTGGCTCTGCTAAATATCTAACCACTAGAGAATTTAACTTTTTCTACTCCCCCTAATTTTTGGGCCACTAGGCCACTTGCATCCTCAACATGCTTGTGGGATGCACACCCCCGCCACACTTAAAGCATGTTGGGATCAGTTAGAAGTCTCTTTCCTATAAAATTCCACCAAGCTATTATTAGGGGGTTGTACATGTGGAATTTCCCAAACATGGATTTTGGGGGGTTCATTTTTTGGTGCGTGAAATAATTTTCTATTTATTATATAGTTTTCAAATTCTTTTTGCACACATGAACTCTAAAATTTTCGTTTTCTTGCGATCTTATATCGTTTTTGTTTACCAGGAAAAGTGGGAGAGTGGAAACTCAAGTTCGGATGTGAAGAAAAAAAAAATTTTGAACACCCAAAATGGGAATGCACAAATGCTGAGAGAGATAATTCCAAAAAGTATCTGTGATTTTTAAGGATAGGCAAAAAGTGGGTTGTTTTGCTTTGGTAAATATCCAACCACTTGAGAATTTAACTTTTTCTACTCCCCCTAATTTTTGGGCCACTAGGCCACTTGCATCCTCAACATGCTTGTGGCATGCACACCCCCACCACACTTAAAGCATGTTGGGATCAGTTAGAAGTCTCTTTCCTATAAAATTCCACCAAGCTATTATTAGGGGGTTGTACGTGTGGAATTTCCCAAACATGGATTTCGGGGGTCATTTTTTGGTGCGTGAAATAATTTTCTATTTATTATATAGTTTTCAAAATCTTTTTGCACACATGAACTCTAAAATTTTCTTTTTGTTGCGATCTTATATCTTTTTTGTTTACGAGGAAAAATGGGAGAGTGGAAACTCAAGTTTGGATCTGAAGAAAAAAAAAATTTGAACATCCAAAATGGGAATGCACAAATCCTGAGAGAGATAATTCCAAAAAGTATCTGTGATTTTTAAAGATGGGCAAAAAGTGGGTTGTTTGGCTCTGGTAAATATCCAACCACTTGAGAATTTAACTTTTTCTACTCCCCCTAATTTTTGGGCCACTAGGCCACTTGCATCCTTAACATGCTTGTGGGATGCACACCCCACCACACTTAAAGCATGTTGGGATCAGTTAGAAGTCTCTTTCTTATAAAATTCCACCAAGCTATTATTAGGGGGTTGTACGTGTGGAATTTCCCAAACATGGATTTTGGGGTTCATTTTTTGGTGCGTGAAATAATTTTCTATTTATTATATAGTTTTCAAAATCCTTTTGCATACATGAACTCTAAAATTTTCGTTTTGTTGTGATCTTATATCATTTTTGTTTACGAGGAAAAATGGGAGAGCGGAAACTCAAGTTTGGATCTGAAGAAAGAAAAAATTTTGAACATCCAAAATGGGAATGCACAAATGCTGAGAGAGATGATTCCAAAAAGTATCTGTGATTTTTAAGGACGGGCAAAAAGTGGGTTGTTTGGCTCTGGCAAATAAATATCCAACCACTTGAGAATTTAACTTTTTCTACTCCCCCAAATTTTTGGGCCACTAGGCCACTTGCATCCTCAACATGCTGCACACCCCCACCACACTTAAAGCACGTTGGGATCAGTTAGAAGTCTCTTTCCTATAAAATTCCACCAAGCTATTATTAGGGGGTTGTACTTGTGGAATTTCCCAAACATGGATTTTGGGGTTCTTTTTTTGGTGCGTGAAATAATTTTCTATTTATTATATAGTTTTCAAATTCCTTTTGCACACATGAACTCTAAAATTATCGTTTTGTTGCGATCTTATATCTTTTTTGTTTACGAGGAAAAGTGGGAGAGTGGAAACTCAAGTTTGGATGTGAAGAAAAAAAAAAATTGAACATCCAAAATGGGAATACACAAATGCAGAGAGAGATAATTCCAAAGAGTATCTGTGATTTTTAAGGATAGGCAAAAAGTGGGTTGTTTTGCTTTGGTAAATATCCAACCA
The DNA here is from genome assembly GCF_029961685.1 of Aristolochia californica. NCBI lineage: Eukaryota > Viridiplantae > Streptophyta > Magnoliopsida > Piperales > Aristolochiaceae > Aristolochia > Aristolochia californica. The sequence continues at coordinate 140,812 of NW_027181970.1, read as the reverse complement.
CTTGAGAATTTAACTTTTTCTACTCCCCCTAATTTTTGGGCCACTAGGCCAATTGCATGCTCAACATGCTTGTGGCATGCACACCCCCACCACACTTAAAGCATGTTGGGATCAGTTAGAAGTCTCTTTCCTATAAAATTCCACCAAGCTATTATTAGGGGGTTGTACATGTGGAATTTCCCAAACACGGATTTTGGGGTTCATTTTTTGGTGCGTGAAATAATTTTCTATTTATTATATAGTTTTCAAATTCTTTTTGCACACATGAACTCTAAAATTTTCGTTTTCTTGCGATCTTTTATCTTTTTTGTTTACGAGGAAAAGAGGGAGAGTGGAAACTCAAGTTTGGATCTGAAGAAAAAAAAAATTTGAACATCCAAAATGACTTCGCACAAATGCTGAGAGAGATAATTCCAAAAAGTATCTTTGATTTTTAAGGATAGGCGAAAAGTGGGTTGTTTGGCTCTGGTAAATATCCAACCACTTGACAATTTAACTTTTTCTACTCCCCCTAATTTTTGGGCCACTAGGCCACTTGCATCCTCAACATGCTTGTGGCATGCACACCCCCACCACACTTAAAGCATGTTGGGATCAGTTAGAAGTCTCTTTCCTATAAAATTCCACCAAGCTATTATTAGGAGGTTGTACATGTGGAATTTCCCAAACATGAATTTTGGGGTTCATTTTTTGGTGCGTGAAATAATTTTCTATTTATTATATAGTTTTCAAATTCTTTTTGCACACATGAACTCTAAAATTTTCGTTTTCTTGCGATCTTATATCTTTTTTGTTTACGAGGAAAAAAGGGAGAGTGGAAACTCAAGTTTGGATCTGAAGAAAAAAAAAATTTGAACATCCAAAATGGATTCGCACAAATGCTGAGAGAGATAATTCCAATGTATCTGTGATTTTTAAGGATAGGCGAAAAGTGGGTTGTTTTGCTCTGGTAAATATCCAACCACTTGAGAAATTAACTTTTTCTACTCCCCCTAACTTTTGGGCCACTAGGCCACTTGCATCCTCAACATGCTTGTTGCATTCACACCCCTACCACACTTAAAGCATGTTGGGATCAGTTAGAAGTCTCTTTCCTATAAAATTCCACCAAGCTATTATTAGGGGGTTGTATACGTGGAATTTCCAAAACATGGATTTCGGGGGTCATTTTTTGGTGCGTGAAATAATTTTCTATTTATTATATAGTTTTCAAATTCTTTTTGCACACATGAACTCTAAAATTTTCGTTTTGTTGCGATCTTATATCTTTTTTGTTTTCGAGGAAAAATGGGAGAGTGGAAACTCAAGTTTGGATCTGAAGAAAAAAAAAATTTGAACATCCAAAATGGGAATGCACAAATCCTGAGAGAGATAATTCCAAAAAGTATCTGTGATTTTTAAGGATAGGCAAAAAGTGGGTTGTTTGGCTCTGGTAAAATATCTAACCACTAGAGAATTTAACTTTTTCTACTCCCCCTAATTTTTGGGCCACTAGGCCACTTGCATCCTCAACATGCTTGTGGGATGCACACCCCCACCACACTTAAAGCATGTTGGGATCAGTTAGAAGTCTCTTTCCTATAAAATTCCACCAAGCTATTATTAGGGGGTTGTACATGTGGAATTTCCCAAACATGGATTTTGGGGGGTTCATTTTTTGGTGCGTGAAATAATTTTCTATTTATTATATAGTTTTCAAATTCTTTTTGCACACATGAACTCTAAAATTTTCGTTTTCTTGCGATCTTATATCGTTTTTGTTTACGAGGAAAAGTGGGAGAGTGGAAACTCAAGTTCGGATGTGAAGAAAAAAAAAATTTTGAACACCCAAAATGGGAATGCACAAATGCTGAGAGAGATAATTCCAAAAAGTATCTGTGATTTTTAAGGATAGGCAAAAAGTGGGTTGTTTTGCTTTGGTAAATATCCAACCACTTGAGAATTTAACTTTTTCTACTCCCCCTAATTTTTGGGCCACTAGGCCACTTGCATCCTCAACATGCTTGTGGCATGCACACCCCCACCACACTTAAAGCATGTTGGGATCAGTTAGAAGTCTCTTTCCTATAAAATTCCACCAAGCTATTATTAGGGGGTTGTACGTGTGGAATTTCCCAAACATGGATTTCGGGGGTCATTTTTTGGTGCGTGAAATAATTTTCTATTTATTATATAGTTTTCAAAATCTTTTTGCACACATGAACTCTAAAATTTTCGTTTTGTTGCGATCTTATATCTTTTTTGTTTACGAGGAAAAATGGGAGAGTGGAAACTCAAGTTTGGATCTGAAGAAAAAAAAAATTTGAACATCCAAAATGGGAATGCACAAATCCTGAGAGAGATAATTCCAAAAAGTATCTGTGATTTTTAAAGATGGGCAAAAAGTGGGTTGTTTGGCTCTGGTAAATATCCAACCACTTGAGAATTTAACTTTTTCTACTCCCCCTAATTTTTGGGCCACTAGGCCACTTGCATCCTCAACATGCTTGTGGGATGCACACCCCACCACACTTAAAGCATGTTGGGATCAGTTAGAAGTCTCTTTCTTATAAAATTCCACCAAGCTATTATTAGGGGGTTGTACGTGTGGAATTTCCCAAACATGGATTTTGGGGTTCATTTTTTGGTGCGTGAAATAATTTTCTATTTATTATATAGTTTTCAAAATCCTTTTGCATACATGAACTCTAAAATTTTCGTTTTGTTGTGATCTTATATCTTTTTTGTTTACGAGGAAAAATGGGAGAGCGGAAACTCAAGTTTGGATCTGAAGAAAGAAAAAATTTTGAACATCCAAAATGGGAATGCACAAATGCTGAGAGAGATGATTCCAAAAAGTATCTGTGATTTTTAAGGACGGGCAAAAAGTGGGTTGTTTGGCTCTGGTAAATAAATATCCAACCACTTGAGAATTTAACTTTTTCTACTCCCCCAAATTTTTGGGCCACTAGGCCACTTGCATCCTCAACATGCTGCACACCCCCACCACACTTAAAGCACGTTGGGATCAGTTAGAAGTCTCTTTCCTATAAAATTCCACCAAGCTATTATTAGGGGGTTGTACTTGTGGAATTTCCCAAACATGGATTTTGGGGTTCATTTTTTGGTGCGTGAAATAATTTTCTATTTATTATATAGTTTTCAAATTCCTTTTGCACACATGAACTCTAAAATTATCGTTTTGTTGCGATCTTATATCTTTTTTGTTTACGAGGAAAAATGGGAGAGCGGAAACTCAAGTTTGGATCTGAAGAAAGAAAAAATTTTGAACATCCAAAATGGGAATGCACAAATGCTGAGAGAGATGATTCCAAAAAGTATCTGTGATTTTTAAGGACGGGCAAAAAGTGGGTTGTTTGGCTCTGGTAAATAAATATCCAACCACTTGAGAATTTAACTTTTTCTACTCCCCCAAATTTTTGGGCCACTAGGCCACTTGCATCCTCAACATGCTGCACACCCCCACCACACTTAAAGCACGTTGGGATCAGTTAGAAGTCTCTTTCCTATAAAATTCCACCAAGCTATTATTAGGGGGTTGTACTTGTGGAATTTCCCAAACATGGATTTTGGGGTTCATTTTTTGGTGCGTGAAATAATTTTCTATTTATTATATAGTTTTCAAATTCCTTTTGCACACATGAACTCTAAAATTATCGTTTTGTTGCGATCTTATATCTTTTTTGTTTACGAGGAAAAGTGGGAGAGTGGAAACTCAAGTTTGGATGTGAAGAAAAAAAAAAATTGAACATCCAAAATGGGAATACACAAATGCAGAGAGAGATAATTCCAAAGAGTATCTGTGATTTTTAAGGATAGGCAAAAAGTGGGTTGTTTTGCTTTGGTAAATATCCAACCACTTGAGAATTTAACTTTTTCTACTCCCCCTAATTTTTGGGCCACTAGGCCAATTGCATGCTCAACATGCTTGTGGCATGCACACCCCCACCACACTTAAAGCATGCTGGGATCAGTTAGAAGTCTCTTTCCTATAAAATTCCACCAAGCTATTATTAGGGGGTTGTACATGTGGAATTTCCCAAACACGGATTTTGGGGTTCATTTTTTGGTGCGTGAAATAATTTTCTATTTATTATATAGTTTTCAAATTCTTTTTGCACACATGAACTCTAAAATTTTCGTTTTCTTGCGATCTTTTATCTTTTTTGTTTACGAGGAAAAGAGGGAGAGTGGAAACTCAAGTTTGGATCTGAAGAAAAAAAAAATTTGAACATCCACAATGACTTCGCACAAATGCTGAGAGAGATAATTCCAAAAAGTATCTTTGATTTTTAAGGATAGGCGAAAAGTGGGTTGTTTGGCTCTGGTAAATATCCAACCACTTGACAATTTAACTTTTTCTACTCCCCCTAATTTTTGGGCCACTAGGCCACTTGCATCCTCAACATGCTTGTGGCATGCACACCCCCACCACACTTAAAGCATGTTGGGATCAGTTAGAAGTCTCTTTCCTATAAAATTCCACCAAGCTATTATTAGGAGGTTGTACATGTGGAATTTCCCAAACATGAATTTTGGGGTTCATTTTTTGGTGCGTGAAATAATTTTCTATTTATTATATAGTTTTCAAATTCTTTTTGCACACATGAACTCTAAAATTTTCGTTTTCTTGCGATCTTATATCTTTTTTGTTTACGAGGAAAAAAGGGAGAGTGGAAACTCAAGTTTGGATCTGAAGAAAAAAAAAATTTGAACATCCAAAATGGATTCGCACAAATGCTGAGAGAGATAATTCCAATGTATCTGTGATTTTTAAGGATAGGCGAAAAGTGGGTTGTTTTGCTCTGGTAAATATCCAACCACTTGAGAAATTAACTTTTTCTACTCCCCCTAACTTTTGGGCCACTAGGCCACTTGCATCCTCAACATGCTTGTTGCATTCACACCCCCACCACACTTAAAGCATGTTGGGATCAGTTAGAAGTCTCTTTCCTATAAAATTCCACCAAGCTATTATTAGGGGGTTGTATACGTGGAATTTCCAAAACATGGATTTCGGGGGTCATTTTTTGGTGCGTGAAATAATTTTCTATTTATTATATAGTTTTCAAATTCTTTTTGCACACATGAACTCTAAAATTTTCGTTTTGTTGCGATCTTATATCTTTTTTGTTTACGAGGAAAAATGGGAGAGTGGAAACTCAAGTTTGGATCTGAAGAAAAAAAAAATTTGAACATCCAAAATGGGAATGCACAAATCCTGAGAGAGATAATTCCAAAAAGTATCTGTGATTTTTAAGGATAGGCAAAAAGTGGGTTGTTTGGCTCTGGTAAATATCTAACCACTAGAGAATTTAACTTTTTCTACTCCCCCTAATTTTTGGGCCACTAGGCCACTTGCATCCTCAACATGCTTGTGGGATGCACACCCCCACCACACTTAAAGCATGTTGGGATCAGTTAGAAGTCTCTTTCCTATAAAATTCCACCAAGCTATTATTAGGGGGTTGTACATGTGGAATTTCCCAAACATGGATTTTGGGGGGTTCATTTTTTGGTGCGTGAAATAATTTTCTATTTATTATATAGTTTTCAAATTCTTTTTGCACACATGAACTCTAAAATTTTCGTTTTCTTGCGATCTTATATCGTTTTTGTTTACGAGGAAAAGTGGGGGAGTGGAAACTCAAGTTCGGATGTGAAGAAAAAAAAAAATTTTGAACACCCAAAATGGGAATGCACAAATGCTGAGAGAGATAATTCCAAAAAGTATCTGTGATTTTTAAGGATAGGCAAAAAGTGGGTTGTTTTGCTTTGGTAAATATCCATCTACTTGAGAATTTAACTTTTTCTACTCCCCCTAATTTTTGGGCCACTAGGCCACTTGCATCCTCAACATGCTTGTGGCATGCACACCCCCACCACACTTAAAGCATGTTGGGATCAGTTAGAAGTCTCTTTCCTATAAAATTCCACCAAGCTATTATTAGGGGGTTGTACGTGTGGAATTTCCCAAACATGGATTTCGGGGGTCATTTTTTGGTGCGTGAAATAATTTTCTATTTATTATATAGTTTTCAAAATCTTTTTGCACACATGAACTCTAAAATTTTCGTTTTGTTGCGATCTTATATCTTTTTTGTTTACGAGGAAAAATGGGAGAGTGGAAACTCAAGTTTGGATCTGAAGAAAAAAAAAATTTGAACATCCAAAATGGGAATGCACAAATCCTGAGAGAGATAATTCCAAAAAGTATCTGTGATTTTTAAAGATGGGCAAAAAGTGGGTTGTTTGGCTCTGGTAAATATCCAACCACTTGAGAATTTAACTTTTTCTACTCCCCCTAATTTTTGGGCCACTAGGCCACTTGCATCCTCAACATGCTTGTGGGATGCACACCCCACCACACTTAAAGCATGTTGGGATCAGTTAGAAGTCTCTTTCTTATAAAATTCCACCAAGCTATTATTAGGGGGTTGTACGTGTGGAATTTCCCAAACATGGATTTTGGGGTTCATTTTTTGGTGCGTGAAATAATTTTCTATTTATTATATAGTTTTCAAAATCCTTTTGCATACATGAACTCTAAAATTTTCGTTTTGTTGTGATCTTATATCTTTTTTGTTTACGAGGAAAAATGGGAGAGCGGAAACTCAAGTTTGGATCTGAAGAAAGAAAAAATTTTGAACATCCAAAATGGGAATGCACAAATGCTGAGAGAGATGATTCCAAAAAGTATCTGTGATTTTTAAGGACGGGCAAAAAGTGGGTTGTTTGGCTCTGGTAAATAAATATCCAACCACTTGAGAATTTAACTTTTTCTACTCCCCCAAATTTTTGGGCCACTAGGCCACTTGCATCCTCAACATGCTGCACACCCCCACCACACTTAAAGCACGTTGGGATCAGTTAGAAGTCTCTTTCCTATAAAATTCCACCAAGCTATTATTAGGGGGTTGTACTTGTGGAATTTCCCAAACATGGATTTTGGGGTTCATTTTTTGGTGCGTGAAATAATTTTCTATTTATTATATAGTTTTCAAATTCCTTTTGCACACATGAACTCTAAAATTATCGTTTTGTTGCGATCTTATATCTTTTTTGTTTACGAGGAAAAATGGGAGAGCGGAAACTCAAGTTTGGATCTGAAGAAAGAAAAAATTTTGAACATCCAAAATGGGAATGCACAAATGCTGAGAGAGATGATTCCAAAAAGTATCTGTGATTTTTAAGGACGGGCAAAAAGTGGGTTGTTTGGCTCTGGTAAATAAATATCCAACCACTTGAGAATTTAACTTTTTCTACTCCCCCAAATTTTTGGGCCAGTAGGCCACTTGCATCCTCAACATGCTGCACACCCCCACCACACTTAAAGCACGTTGGGATCAGTTAGAAGTCTCTTTCCTATAAAATTCCACAAGCTATTATTAGGGGGTTGTACTTGTGGAATTTCCCAAACATGGATTTTGGGGTTCATTTTTTGGTGCGTGAAATAATTTTCTATTTATTATATAGTTTTCAAATTCCTTTTGCACACATGAACTCTAAAATTATCGTTTTGTTGCGATCTTATATCTTTTTTGTTTACGAGGAAAAGTGGGAGAGTGGAAACTCAAGTTTGGATGTGAAGAAAAAAAAAAATTGAACATCCAAAATGGGAATACACAAATGCAGAGAGAGATAATTCCAAAGAGTATCTGTGATTTTTAAGGATAGGCAAAAAGTGGGTTGTTTTGCTTTGGTAAATATCCAACCACTTGAGAATTTAACTTTTTCTACTCCCCCTAATTTTTGGGCCACTAGGCCAATTGCATGCTCAACATGCTTGTGGCATGCACACCCCCACCACACTTAAAGCATGTTGGGATCAGTTAGAAGTCTCTTTCCTATAAAATTCCACCAAGCTATTATTAGGGGGTTGTACATGTGGAATTTCCCAAACACGGATTTTGGGGTTCATTTTTTGGTGCGTGAAATAATTTTCTATTTATTATATAGTTTTCAAATTCTTTTTGCACACATGAACTCTAAAATTTTCGTTTTCTTGCGATCTTTTATATTTTTTGTTTACGAGGAAAAGAGGGAGAGTGGAAACTCAAGTTTGGATCTGAAGAAAAAAAAAATTTGAACATCCAAAATGACTTCGCACAAATGCTGAGAGAGATAATTCCAAAAAGTATCTTTGATTTTTAAGGATAGGCGAAAAGTGGGTTGTTTGGCTCTGGTAAATATCCAACCACTTGACAATTTAACTTTTTCTACTCCCCCTAATTTTTGGGCCACTAGGCCACTTGCATCCTCAACATGCTTGTGGCATGCACACCCCCACCACACTTAAAGCATGTTGGGATCAGTTAGAAGTCTCTTTCCTATAAAATTCCACCAAGCTATTATTAGGAGGTTGTACATGTGGAATTTCCCAAACATGAATTTTGGGGTTCATTTTTTGGTGCGTGAAATAATTTTCTATTTATTATATAGTTTTCAAATTCTTTTTGCACACATGAACTCTAAAATTTTCGTTTTCTTGCGATCTTATATCTTTTTTGTTTACGAGGAAAAAAGGGAGAGTGGAAACTCAAGTTTGGATCTGAAGAAAAAAAAAATTTGAACATCCAAAATGGATTCGCACAAATGCTGAGAGAGATAATTCCAATGTATCTGTGATTTTTAAGGATAGGCGAAAAGTGGGTTGTTTTGCTCTGGTAAATATCCAACCACTTGAGAAATTAACTTTTTCTACTCCCCCTAACTTTTGGGCCACTAGGCCACTTGCATCCTCAACATGCTTGTGGGATGCACACCCCCACCACACTTAAAGCATGTTGGGATCAGTTAGAAGTCTCTTTCCTATAAAATTCCACCAAGCTATTATTAGGGGGTTGTACATGTGGAATTTCCCAAACATGGATTTTGGGGGGTTCATTTTTTGGTGCGTGAAATAATTTTCTATTTATTATATAGTTTTCAAATTCTTTTTGCACACATGAACTCTAAAATTTTCGTTTTCTTGCGATCTTATATCGTTTTTGTTTACGAGGAAAAGTGGGAGAGTGGAAACTCAAGTTCGGATGTGAAGAAAAAAAAAATTTTGAACACCCAAAATGGGAATGCACAAATGCTGAGAGAGATAATTCCAAAAAGTATCTGTGATTTTTAAGGATAGGCAAAAAGTGGGTTGTTTTGCTTTGGTAAATATCCAACCACTTGAGAATTTAACTTTTTCTACTCCCCCTAATTTTTGGGCCACTAGGCCACTTGCATCCTCAACATGCTTGTGGCATGCACACCCCCACCACACTTAAAGCATGTTGGGATCAGTTAGAAGTCTCTTTCCAATAAAATTCCACCAAGCTATTATTAGGGGGTTGTACGTGTGGAATTTCCCAAACATGGATTTCGGGGGTCATTTTTTGGTGCGTGAAATAATTTTCTATTTATTATATAGTTTTCAAAATCTTTTTGCACACATGAACTCTAAAATTTTCGTTTTGTTGCGATCTTATATCTTTTTTGTTTACGAGGAAAAATGGGAGAGTGGAAACTCAAGTTTGGATCTGAAGAAAAAAAAAATTTGAACATCCAAAATGGGAATGCACAAATCCTGAGAGAGATAATTCCAAAAAGTATCTGTGATTTTTAAAGATGGGCAAAAAGTGGGTTGTTTGGCTCTGGTAAATATCCAACCACTTGAGAATTTAACTTTTTCTACTCCCCCTAATTTTTGGGCCACTAGGCCACTTGCATCCTCAACATGCTTGTGGGATGCACACCCCACCACACTTAAAGCATGTTGGGATCAGTTAGAAGTCTCTTTCCTATAAAATTCCACCAAGCTATTATTAGGAGGTTGTACATGTGGAATTTCCCAAACATGAATTTTGGGGTTCATTTTTTGGTGCGTGAAATAATTTTCTATTTATTATATAGTTTTCAAATTCTTTTTGCACACATGAACTCTAAAATTTTCGTTTTCTTGCGATCTTATATCTTTTTTGTTTACGAGGAAAAAAGGGAGAGTGGAAACTCAAGTTTGGATCTGAAGAAAAAAAAAATTTGAACATCCAAAATGGATTCGCACAAATGCTGAGAGAGATAATTCCAATGTATCTGTGATTTTTAAGGATAGGCGAAAAGTGGGTTGTTTTGCTCTGGTAAATATCCAACCACTTGAGAAATTAACTTTTTCTACTCCCCCTAACTTTTGGGCCACTAGGCCACTTGCATCCTCAACATGCTTGTTGCATTCACACCCCCACCACACTTAAAGCATGTTGGGATCAGTTAGAAGTCTCTTTCCTATAAAATTCCACCAAGCTATTATTAGGGGTTGTATACGTGGAATTTCCAAAACATGGATTTCGGGGGTCATTTTTTGGTGCGTGAAATAATTTTCTATTTATTATATAGTTTTCAAATTCTTTTTGCACACATGAACTCTAAAATTTTCGTTTTGTTGCGATCTTATATCTTTTTTGTTTACGAGGAAAAATGGGAGAGTGGAAACTCAAGTTTGGATCTGAAGAAAAAAAAAATTTGAACATCCAAAATGGGAATGCACAAATCCTGAGAGAGATAATTCCAAAAAGTATCTGTGATTTTTAAGGATAGGCAAAAAGTGGGTTGTTTGGCTCTGGTAAATATCTAACCACTAGAGAATTTAACTTTTTCTACTCCCCCTAATTTTTGGGCCACTAGGCCACTTGCATCCTCAACATGCTTGTGGGATGCACACCCCCACCACACTTAAAGCATGTTGGGATCAGTTAGAAGTCTCTTTCCTATAAAATTCCACCAAGCTATTATTAGGGGGTTGTACATGTGGAATTTCCCAAACATGGATTTTGGGGGGTTCATTTTTTGGTGCGTGAAATAATTTTCTATTTATTATATAGTTTTCAAATTCTTTTTGCACACATGAACTCTAAAATTTTCGTTTTCTTGCGATCTTATATCGTTTTTGTTTACGAGGAAAAGTGGGAGAGTGGAAACTCAAGTTCGGATGTGAAGAAAAAAAAAAATTTTGAACACCCAAAATGGGAATGCACAAATACTGAGAGAGATAATTCCAAAAAGTATCTGTGATTTTTAAGGATAGGCAAAAAGTGGGTTGTTTTGCTTTGGTAAATATCCATCCACTTGAGAATTTAACTTTTTCTACTCCCCCTAATTTTTGGGCCACTAGGCCACTTGCATCCTCAACATGCTTGTGGCATGCACACCCCCACCACACTTAAAGCATGTTGGGATCAGTTAGAAGTCTCTTTCCTATAAAATTCCACCAAGCTATTATTAGGGGGTTGTACGTGTGGAATTTCCCAAACATGGATTTCGGGGGTCATTTTTTGGTGCGTGAAATAATTTTCTATTTATTATATAGTTTTCAAAATCTTTTTGCACACATGAACTCTAAAATTTTCGTTTTGTTGCGATCTTATATCTTTTTTGTTTACGAGGAAAAATGGGAGAGTGGAAACTCAAGTTTGGATCTGAAGAAAAAAAAAATTTGAACATCCAAAATGGGAATGCACAAATCCTGAGAGAGATAATTCCAAAAAGTATCTGTGATTTTTAAAGATGGGCAAAAAGTGGGTTGTTTGGCTCTGGTAAATATCCAACCACTTGAGAATTTAACTTTTTCTACTCCCCCTAATTTTTGGGCCACTAGGCCACTTGCATCCTCAACATGCTTGTGGGATGCACACCCCACCACACTTAAAGCATGTTGGGATCAGTTAGAAGTCTCTTTCTTATAAAATTCCACCAAGCTATTATTAGGGGGTTGTACGTGTGGAATTTCCCAAACATGGATTTTGGGGTTCATTTTTTGGTGCGTGAAATAATTTTCTATTTATTATATAGTTTTCAAAATCCTTTTGCATACATGAACTCTAAAATTTTCGTTTTGTTGTGATCTTATATCTTTTTTGTTTACGAGGAAAAATGGGAGAGCGGAAACTCAAGTTTGGATCTGAAGAAAGAAAAAATTTTGAACATCCAAAATGGGAATGCACAAATGCTGAGAGAGATGATTCCAAAAAGTATCTGTGATTTTTAAGGACGGGCAAAAAGTGGGTTGTTTGGCTCTGGTAAATAAATATCCAACCACTTGAGAATTTAACTTTTTCTACTCCCCCAAATTTTTGGGCCACTAGGCCACTTGCATCCTCAACATGCTGCACACCCCCACCACACTTAAAGCACGTTGGGATCAGTTAGACGTCTCTCTCCTATAAAATTCCACCAAGCTATTATTAGGGGGTTGTACTTGTGGAATTTCCCAAACATGGATTTTGGGGTTCATTTTTTGGTGCGTGAAATAATTTTCTATTTATTATATAGTTTTCAAATTCCTTTTGCACACATGAACTCTAAAATTATCGTTTTGTTGCGATCTTATATCTTTTTTGTTTACGAGGAAAAGTGGGAGAGTGGAAACTCAAGTTTGGATGTGAAGAAAAAAAAAAATTGAACATCCAAAATGGGAATACACAAATGCAGAGAGAGATAATTCCAAAGAGTATCTGTGATTTTTATGGATAGGCAAAAAGTGGGTTGTTTTGCTTTGGTAAATATCCAACCACTTGAGAATTTAACTTTTTCTACTCCCCCTAATTTTTGGGCCACTAGGCCAATTGCATGCTCAACATGCTTGTGGCATGCACACCCCCACCACACTTAAAGCATGTTGGGATCAGTTAGAAGTCTCTTTCCTATAAAATTCCACCAAGCTATTATTAGGGGGTTGTACATGTGGAATTTCCCAAACACGGATTTTGGGGTTCATTTTTTGGTGCGTGAAATAATTTTCTATTTATTATATAGTTTTCAAATTCTTTTTGCACACATGAACTCTAAAATTTTCGTTTTCTTGCGATCTTTTATCTTTTTTGTTTACGAGGAAAAAAGGGAGAGTGGAAACTCAAGTTTGGATCTGAAGAAAAAAAAAATTTGAACATCCAAAATGACTTCGCACAAATGCTGAGAGAGATAATTCCAAAAAGTATCTTTGATTTTTAAGGATAGGCGAAAAGTGGGTTGTTTGGCTCTGGTAAATATCCAACCACTTGAGAAATTAACTTTTTCTACTCCCCCTAACTTTTGGGCCACTAGGCCACTTGCATCCTCAACATGCTTATTGCATTCACACCCCCACCACACTTAAAGCATGTTGGGATCAGTTAGAAGTCTCTTTCCTATAAAATTCCACCAAGCTATTATTAGGGGGTTGTATACGTGGAATTTCCAAAACATGGATTTCGGGGGTCATTTTTTTGTGCGTGAAATAATTTTCTATTTATTATATAGTTTTCAAATTCTTTTTGCACACATGAACTCTAAAATTTTCGTTTTGTTGCGATCTTATATCTTTTTTGTTTACGAGGAAAAATGGGAGAGTGGAAACTCAAGTTTGGATCTGAAGAAAAAAAAAATTTGAACATCCAAAATGGGAATGCACAAATCCTGAGAGAGATAATTCCAAAAAGTATCTGTGATTTTTAAGGATAGGCAAAAAGTGGGTTGTTTGGCTCTGGTAAATATCTAACCACTAGAGAATTTAACTTTTTCTACTCCCCCTAATTTTTGGGCCACTAGGCCACTTGCATCCTCAACATGCTTGTGGGATGCACACCCCCACCACACTTAAAGCATGTTGGGATCAGTTAGAAGTCTCTTTCCTATAAAATTCCACCAAGCTATTATTAGGGGGTTGTACATGTGGAATTTCCCAAACATGGATTTTGGGGGGTTCATTTTTTGGTGCGTGAAATAATTTTCTATTTATTATATAGTTTTCAAATTCTTTTTGCACACATGAACTCTAAAATTTTCGTTTTCTTGCGATCTTATATCGTTTTTGTTTACGAGGAAAAGTGGGAGAGTGGAAACTCAAGTTCGGATGTGAAGAAAAAAAAAATTTTGAACACCCAAAATGGGAATGCACAAATGCTGAGAGAGATAATTCCAAAAAGTATCTGTGATTTTTAAGGATAGGCAAAAAGTGGGTTGTTTTGCTTTAGTAAATATCCAACCACTTGAGAATTTAACTTTTTCTACTCCCCCTAATTTTTGGGCCACTAGGCCACTTGCATCCTCAACATGCTTGTGGCATGCACACCCCCACCACACTTAAAGCATGTTGGGATCAGTTAGAAGTCTCTTTCCTATAAAATTCCACCAAGCTATTATTAGGGGGTTGTACGTGTGGAATTTCCCAAACATGGATTTCGGGGGTCATTTTTTGGTGCGTCAAATAATTTTCTATTTATTATATAGTTTTCAAAATCTTTTTGCACACATGAACTCTAAAATTTTCGTTTTGTTGCAATCTTATATCTTTTTTGTTTACGAGGAAAAATGGGAGAGTGGAAACTCAAGTTTGGATCTGAAGAAAAAAAAAATTTGAACATCCAAAATGGGAATGCACAAATCCTGAGAGAGATAATTCCAAAAAGTATCTGTGATTTTTAAAGATGGGCAAAAAGTGGGTTGTTTGGCTCTGGTGAATATCCAACCACTTGAGAATTTAACTTTTTCTACTCCCCCTAATTTTTGGGCCACTAGGCCACTTGCATCCTCAACATGCTTGTGGGATGCACACCCCACCACACTTAAAGCATGTTGGGATCAGTTAGAAGTCTCATTCTTATAAAATTCCACCAAGCTATTATTAGGGGGTTGTACGTGTGGAATTTCCCAAACATGGATTTTGGGGTTCATTTTTTGGTGCGTGAAATAATTTTCTATTTATTATATAGTTTTCAAAATCCTTTTGCATACATGAACTCTAAAATTTTCGTTTTGTTGTGATCTTATATCTTTTTTGTTTACGAGGAAAAATGGGAGAGCGGAAACTCAAGTTTGGATCTGAAGAAAGAAAAAATTTTGAACATCCAAAATGGGAATGCACAAATGCTGAGAGAGATGATTCCAAAAAGTATCTGTGATTTTTAAGGACGGGCAAAAAGTGGGTTGTTTGGCTCTGGTAAATAAATATCCAACCACTTGAGAATTTAACTTTTTCTACTCCCCCAAATTTTTGGGCCACTAGGCCACTTGCATCCTCAACATGCTGCACACCCCCACCACACTTAAAGCACGTTGGGATCAGTTAGAAGTCTCTTTCCTATAAAATTCCACCAAGCTATTATTAGGGGGTTGTACTTGTGGAATTTCCCAAACATGGATTTTGGGGTTCATTTTTTGGTGCGTGAAATAATTTTCTATTTATTATATAGTTTTCAAATTCCTTTTGCACACATGAACTCTAAAATTATCGTTTTGTTGCGATCTTATATCTTTTTTGTTTACGAGGAAAAGTGGGAGAGTGGAAACTCAAGTTTGGATGTGAAGAAAAAAAAAAATTGAACATCCAAAATGGGAATACACAAATGCAGAGAGAGATAATTCCAAAGAGTATCTGTGATTTTTAAGGATAGGCAAAAAGTGGGTTGTTTTGCTTTGGTAAATATCCAACCACTTGAGAATTTAACTTTTTCTACTCCCCCTAATTTTTGGGCCACTAGGCCAATTGCATGCTCAACATGCTTGTGGCATGCACACCCCCACCACACTTAAAGCATGTTGGGATCAGTTAGAAGTCTCTTTCCTATAAAATTCCACCAAGCTATTATTAGGGGGTTGTACATGTGGAATTTCCCAAACATGGATTTTGGGGTTCATTTTTTGGTGCGTGAAATAATTTTCTATTTATTATATTGTTTTCAAATTCTTTTTGCACACATGAACTCTAAAATTTTCGTTTTCTTGCGATCTTTTATCTTTTTTGTTTACGAGGAAAAAAGGGAGAGTGGAAACTCAAGTTTGGATCTGAAGAAAAAAAAAATTTGAACATCCAAAATGACTTCGCACAAATGCTGAGAGAGATAATTCCAAAAAGTATCTTTGATTTTTAAGGATAGGCGAAAAGTGGGTTGTTTGGCTCTGGTAAATATCCAACCACTTGAGAATTTAACTTTTTCTACTCCCCCTAATTTTTGGGCCACTAGGCCACTTGCATCCTCAACATGCTTGTGGCATGCACACCCCCACCACACTTAAAGCATGTTGGGATCAGTTAGAAGTCTCTTTCCTATAAAATTCCACCAAGCTATTATTAGGAGGTTGTACATGTGGAATTTCCCAAACATGAATTTTGGGGTTCATTTTTTGGTGCGTGAAATAATTTTCTATTTATTATATAGTTTTCAAATTCTTTTTGCACACATGAACTCTAAAATTTTCGTTTTCTTGCGATCTTATATCTTTTTTGTTTACGAGGAAAAAAGGGAGAGTGGAAACTCAAGTTTGGATCTGAAGAAAAAAAAAATTTGAACATCCAAAATGGATTCGCACAAATGCTGAGAGAGATAATTCCAATGTATCTGTGATTTTTAAGGATAGGCGAAAAGTGGGTTGTTTTGCTCTGGTAAATATCCAACCACTTGAGAAATTAACTTTTTCTACTCCCCCTAACTTTTGGGCCACTAGGCCACTTGCATCCTCAACATGCTTGTTGCATTCACACCCCCACCACACTTAAAGCATGTTGGGATCAGTTAGAAGTCTCTTTCCTATAAAATTCCACCAAGCTATTATTAGGGGGTTGTATACGTGGAATTTCCAAAACATGGATTTCGGGGGTCATTTTTTGGTGCGTGAAATAATTTTCTATTTATTATATAGTTTTCAAATTCTTTTTGCACACATGAACTCTAAAATTTTCGTTTTGTTGCGATCTTATATCTTTTTTGTTTACGAGGAAAAATGGGAGAGTGGAAACTCAAGTTTGGATCTGAAGAAAAAAAAAATTTGAACATCCAAAATGGGAATGCACAAATCCTGAGAGAGATAATTCCAAAAAGTATCTGTGATTTTTAAGGATAGGCAAAAAGTGGGTTGTTTGGCTCTGGTAAATATCTAACCACTAGAGAATTTAACTTTTTCTACTCCCCCTAATTTTTGGGCCACTAGGCCACTTGCATCCTCAACATGCTTGTGGGATGCACACCCCCACCACACTTAAAGCATGTTGGGATCAGTTAGAAGTCTCTTTCCTATAAAATTCCACCAAGCTATTATTAGGGGGTTGTACATGTGGAATTTCCCAAACATGGATTTTGGGGGGTTCATTTTTTGGTGCGTGAAATAATTTTCTATTTATTATATAGTTTTCAAATTCTTTTTGCACACATGAACTCTAAAATTTTCGTTTTCTTGCGATCTTATATCGTTTTTGTTTACGAGGAAAAGTGGGGGAGTGGAAACTCAAGTTCGGATGTGAAGAAAAAAAAAAATTTTGAACACCCAAAATGGGAATGCACAAATGCTGAGAGAGATAATTCCAAAAAGTATCTGTGATTTTTAAGGATAGGCAAAAAGTGGGTTGTTTTGCTTTGGTAAATATCCATCCACTTGAGAATTTAACTTTTTCTACTCCCCCTAATTTTTGGGCCACTAGGCCACTTGCATCCTCAACATGCTTGTGGTATGCACACCCCCACCACACTTAAAGCATGTTGGGATCAGTTAGAAGTCTCTTTCCTATAAAATTCCACCAAGCTATTATTAGGGGGTTGTACGTGTGGAATTTCCCAAACATGGATTTCGGGGGTCATTTTTTGGTGCGTGAAATAATTTTCTATTTATTATATAGTTTTCAAAATCTTTTTGCACACATGAACTCTAAAATTTTCGTTTTGTTGCGATCTTATATCTTTTTTGTTTACGAGGAAAAATGGGAGAGTGGAAACTCAAGTTTGGATCTGAAGAAAAAAAAAATTTGAACATCCAAAATGGGAATGCACAAATCCTGAGAGAGATAATTCCAAAAAGTATCTGTGATTTTTAAAGATGGGCAAAAAGTGGGTTGTTTGGCTCTGGTAAATATCCAACCACTTGAGAATTTAACTTTTTCTACTCCCCCTAATTTTTGGGCCACTAGGCCACTTGCATCCTCAACATGCTTGTGGGATGCACACCCCACCACACTTAAAGCATGTTGGGATCAGTTAGAAGTCTCTTTCTTATAAAATTCCACCAAGCTATTATTAGGGGGTTGTACGTGTGGAATTTCCCAAACATGGATTTTGGGGTTCATTTTTTGGTGCGTGAAATAATTTTCTATTTATTATATAGTTTTCAAAATCCTTTTGCATACATGAACTCTAAAATTTTCGTTTTGTTGTGATCTTATATCTTTTTTGTTTACGAGGAAAAATGGGAGAGCGGAAACTCAAGTTTGGATCTGAAGAAAGAAAAAATTTTGAACATCCAAAATGGGAATGCACAAATGCTGAGAGAGATGATTCCAAAAAGTATCTGTGATTTTTAAGGACGGGCAAAAAGTGGGTTGTTTGGCTCTGGTAAATAAATATCCAACCACTTGAGAATTTAACTTTTTCTACTCCCCCAAATTTTTGGGCCACTAGGCCACTTGCATCCTCAACATGCTGCACACCCCCACCACACTTAAAGCACGTTGGGATCAGTTAGACGTCTCTCTCCTATAAAATTCCACCAAGCTATTATTAGGGGGTTGTACTTGTGGAATTTCCCAAACATGGATTTTGGGGTTCATTTTTTGGTGCGTGAAATAATTTTCTATTTATTATATAGTTTTCAAATTCCTTTTGCACACATGAACTCTAAAATTATCGTTTTGTTGCGATCTTATATCTTTTTTGTTTACGAGGAAAAGTGGGAGAGTGGAAACTCAAGTTTGGATGTGAAGAAAAAAAAAATTTGAACATCCAAAATGACTTCGCACAAATGCTGAGAGAGATAATTCCAAAGAGTATCTGTGATTTTTATGGATAGGCAAAAAGTGGGTTGTTTTGCTCTGGTAAATATCCAACCACTTGAGAATTTAACTTTTTCTACTCCCCCTAATTTTTGGGCCACTAGGCCACTTGCATCCTCAACATGCTTGTGGCATGCACACCCCCACCACACTTAAAGCATGTTGGGATCAGTTAGAAGTCTCTTTCCTATAAAATTCCACCAAGCTATTATTAGGAGGTTGTACATGTGGAATTTCCCAAACATGAATTTTGGGGTTCATTTTTTGGTGCGTGAAATAATTTTCTATTTATTATATAGTTTTCAAATTCTTTTTGCACACATGAACTCTAAAATTTTCGTTTTCTTGCGATCTTATATCTTTTTTGTTTACGAGGAAAAAAGGGAGAGTGGAAACTCAAGTTTGGATCTGAAGAAAAAAAAAATTTGAACATCCAAAATGGATTCGCACAAATGCTGAGAGAGATAATTCCAATGTATCTGTGATTTTTAAGGATAGGCGAAAAGTGGGTTGTTTTGCTCTGGTAAATATCCAACCACTTGAGAAATTAACTTTTTCTACTCCCCCTAACTTTTGGGCCACTAGGCCACTTGCATCCTCAACATGCTTGTTGCATTCACACCCCCACCACACTTAAAGCATGTTGGGATCAGTTAGAAGTCTCTTTCCTATAAAATTCCACCAAGCTATTATTAGGGGGTTGTATACGTGGAATTTCCAAAACATGGATTTCGGGGGTCATTTTTTGGTGCGTGAAATAATTTTCTATTTATTATATAGTTTTCAAATTCTTTTTGCACACATGAACTCTAAAATTTTCGTTTTGTTGCGATCTTATATCTTTTTTGTTTACGAGGAAAAATGGGAGAGTGGAAACTCAAGTTTGGATCTGAAGAAAAAAAAAATTTGAACATCCAAAATGGGAATGCACAAATCCTGAGAGAGATAATTCCAAAAAGTATCTGTGATTTTTAAGGATAGGCAAAAAGTGGGTTGTTTGGCTCTGCTAAATATCTAACCACTAGAGAATTTAACTTTTTCTACTCCCCCTAATTTTTGGGCCACTAGGCCACTTGCATCCTCAACATGCTTGTGGGATGCACACCCCCGCCACACTTAAAGCATGTTGGGATCAGTTAGAAGTCTCTTTCCTATAAAATTCCACCAAGCTATTATTAGGGGGTTGTACATGTGGAATTTCCCAAACATGGATTTTGGGGGGTTCATTTTTTGGTGCGTGAAATAATTTTCTATTTATTATATAGTTTTCAAATTCTTTTTGCACACATGAACTCTAAAATTTTCGTTTTCTTGCGATCTTATATCGTTTTTGTTTACCAGGAAAAGTGGGAGAGTGGAAACTCAAGTTCGGATGTGAAGAAAAAAAAAATTTTGAACACCCAAAATGGGAATGCACAAATGCTGAGAGAGATAATTCCAAAAAGTATCTGTGATTTTTAAGGATAGGCAAAAAGTGGGTTGTTTTGCTTTGGTAAATATCCAACCACTTGAGAATTTAACTTTTTCTACTCCCCCTAATTTTTGGGCCACTAGGCCACTTGCATCCTCAACATGCTTGTGGCATGCACACCCCCACCACACTTAAAGCATGTTGGGATCAGTTAGAAGTCTCTTTCCTATAAAATTCCACCAAGCTATTATTAGGGGGTTGTACGTGTGGAATTTCCCAAACATGGATTTCGGGGGTCATTTTTTGGTGCGTGAAATAATTTTCTATTTATTATATAGTTTTCAAAATCTTTTTGCACACATGAACTCTAAAATTTTCTTTTTGTTGCGATCTTATATCTTTTTTGTT
Source organism: Aristolochia californica (assembly GCF_029961685.1). NCBI lineage: Eukaryota > Viridiplantae > Streptophyta > Magnoliopsida > Piperales > Aristolochiaceae > Aristolochia > Aristolochia californica. The sequence continues at coordinate 120,230 of NW_027181970.1, read as the reverse complement.
TACGAGGAAAAATGGGAGAGTGGAAACTCAAGTTTGGATCTGAAGAAAAAAAAAATTTGAACATCCAAAATGGGAATGCACAAATCCTGAGAGAGATAATTCCAAAAAGTATCTGTGATTTTTAAAGATGGGCAAAAAGTGGGTTGTTTGGCTCTGGTAAATATCCAACCACTTGAGAATTTAACTTTTTCTACTCCCCCTAATTTTTGGGCCACTAGGCCACTTGCATCCTTAACATGCTTGTGGGATGCACACCCCACCACACTTAAAGCATGTTGGGATCAGTTAGAAGTCTCTTTCTTATAAAATTCCACCAAGCTATTATTAGGGGGTTGTACGTGTGGAATTTCCCAAACATGGATTTTGGGGTTCATTTTTTGGTGCGTGAAATAATTTTCTATTTATTATATAGTTTTCAAAATCCTTTTGCATACATGAACTCTAAAATTTTCGTTTTGTTGTGATCTTATATCATTTTTGTTTACGAGGAAAAATGGGAGAGCGGAAACTCAAGTTTGGATCTGAAGAAAGAAAAAATTTTGAACATCCAAAATGGGAATGCACAAATGCTGAGAGAGATGATTCCAAAAAGTATCTGTGATTTTTAAGGACGGGCAAAAAGTGGGTTGTTTGGCTCTGGCAAATAAATATCCAACCACTTGAGAATTTAACTTTTTCTACTCCCCCAAATTTTTGGGCCACTAGGCCACTTGCATCCTCAACATGCTGCACACCCCCACCACACTTAAAGCACGTTGGGATCAGTTAGAAGTCTCTTTCCTATAAAATTCCACCAAGCTATTATTAGGGGGTTGTACTTGTGGAATTTCCCAAACATGGATTTTGGGGTTCTTTTTTTGGTGCGTGAAATAATTTTCTATTTATTATATAGTTTTCAAATTCCTTTTGCACACATGAACTCTAAAATTATCGTTTTGTTGCGATCTTATATCTTTTTTGTTTACGAGGAAAAGTGGGAGAGTGGAAACTCAAGTTTGGATGTGAAGAAAAAAAAAAATTGAACATCCAAAATGGGAATACACAAATGCAGAGAGAGATAATTCCAAAGAGTATCTGTGATTTTTAAGGATAGGCAAAAAGTGGGTTGTTTTGCTTTGGTAAATATCCAACCACTTGAGAATTTAACTTTTTCTACTCCCCCTAATTTTTGGGCCACTAGGCCAATTGCATGCTCAACATGCTTGTGGCATGCACACCCCCACCACACTTAAAGCATGTTGGGATCAGTTAGAAGTCTCTTTCCTATAAAATTCCACCAAGCTATTATTAGGGGGTTGTACATGTGGAATTTCCCAAACACGGATTTTGGGGTTCATTTTTTGGTGCGTGAAATAATTTTCTATTTATTATATAGTTTTCAAATTCTTTTTGCACACATGAACTCTAAAATTTTCGTTTTCTTGCGATCTTTTATCTTTTTTGTTTACGAGGAAAAGAGGGAGAGTGGAAACTCAAGTTTGGATCTGAAGAAAAAAAAAATTTGAACATCCAAAATGACTTCGCACAAATGCTGAGAGAGATAATTCCAAAAAGTATCTTTGATTTTTAAGGATAGGCGAAAAGTGGGTTGTTTGGCTCTGGTAAATATCCAACCACTTGACAATTTAACTTTTTCTACTCCCCCTAATTTTTGGGCCACTAGGCCACTTGCATCCTCAACATGCTTGTGGCATGCACACCCCCACCACACTTAAAGCATGTTGGGATCAGTTAGAAGTCTCTTTCCTATAAAATTCCACCAAGCTATTATTAGGAGGTTGTACATGTGGAATTTCCCAAACATGAATTTTGGGGTTCATTTTTTGGTGCGTGAAATAATTTTCTATTTATTATATAGTTTTCAAATTCTTTTTGCACACATGAACTCTAAAATTTTCGTTTTCTTGCGATCTTATATCTTTTTTGTTTACGAGGAAAAAAGGGAGAGTGGAAACTCAAGTTTGGATCTGAAGAAAAAAAAAATTTGAACATCCAAAATGGATTCGCACAAATGCTGAGAGAGATAATTCCAATGTATCTGTGATTTTTAAGGATAGGCGAAAAGTGGGTTGTTTTGCTCTGGTAAATATCCAACCACTTGAGAAATTAACTTTTTCTACTCCCCCTAACTTTTGGGCCACTAGGCCACTTGCATCCTCAACATGCTTGTTGCATTCACACCCCTACCACACTTAAAGCATGTTGGGATCAGTTAGAAGTCTCTTTCCTATAAAATTCCACCAAGCTATTATTAGGGGGTTGTATACGTGGAATTTCCAAAACATGGATTTCGGGGGTCATTTTTTGGTGCGTGAAATAATTTTCTATTTATTATATAGTTTTCAAATTCTTTTTGCACACATGAACTCTAAAATTTTCGTTTTGTTGCGATCTTATATCTTTTTTGTTTTCGAGGAAAAATGGGAGAGTGGAAACTCAAGTTTGGATCTGAAGAAAAAAAAAATTTGAACATCCAAAATGGGAATGCACAAATCCTGAGAGAGATAATTCCAAAAAGTATCTGTGATTTTTAAGGATAGGCAAAAAGTGGGTTGTTTGGCTCTGGTAAAATATCTAACCACTAGAGAATTTAACTTTTTCTACTCCCCCTAATTTTTGGGCCACTAGGCCACTTGCATCCTCAACATGCTTGTGGGATGCACACCCCCACCACACTTAAAGCATGTTGGGATCAGTTAGAAGTCTCTTTCCTATAAAATTCCACCAAGCTATTATTAGGGGGTTGTACATGTGGAATTTCCCAAACATGGATTTTGGGGGGTTCATTTTTTGGTGCGTGAAATAATTTTCTATTTATTATATAGTTTTCAAATTCTTTTTGCACACATGAACTCTAAAATTTTCGTTTTCTTGCGATCTTATATCGTTTTTGTTTACGAGGAAAAGTGGGAGAGTGGAAACTCAAGTTCGGATGTGAAGAAAAAAAAAATTTTGAACACCCAAAATGGGAATGCACAAATGCTGAGAGAGATAATTCCAAAAAGTATCTGTGATTTTTAAGGATAGGCAAAAAGTGGGTTGTTTTGCTTTGGTAAATATCCAACCACTTGAGAATTTAACTTTTTCTACTCCCCCTAATTTTTGGGCCACTAGGCCACTTGCATCCTCAACATGCTTGTGGCATGCACACCCCCACCACACTTAAAGCATGTTGGGATCAGTTAGAAGTCTCTTTCCTATAAAATTCCACCAAGCTATTATTAGGGGGTTGTACGTGTGGAATTTCCCAAACATGGATTTCGGGGGTCATTTTTTGGTGCGTGAAATAATTTTCTATTTATTATATAGTTTTCAAAATCTTTTTGCACACATGAACTCTAAAATTTTCGTTTTGTTGCGATCTTATATCTTTTTTGTTTACGAGGAAAAATGGGAGAGTGGAAACTCAAGTTTGGATCTGAAGAAAAAAAAAATTTGAACATCCAAAATGGGAATGCACAAATCCTGAGAGAGATAATTCCAAAAAGTATCTGTGATTTTTAAAGATGGGCAAAAAGTGGGTTGTTTGGCTCTGGTAAATATCCAACCACTTGAGAATTTAACTTTTTCTACTCCCCCTAATTTTTGGGCCACTAGGCCACTTGCATCCTCAACATGCTTGTGGGATGCACACCCCACCACACTTAAAGCATGTTGGGATCAGTTAGAAGTCTCTTTCTTATAAAATTCCACCAAGCTATTATTAGGGGGTTGTACGTGTGGAATTTCCCAAACATGGATTTTGGGGTTCATTTTTTGGTGCGTGAAATAATTTTCTATTTATTATATAGTTTTCAAAATCCTTTTGCATACATGAACTCTAAAATTTTCGTTTTGTTGTGATCTTATATCTTTTTTGTTTACGAGGAAAAATGGGAGAGCGGAAACTCAAGTTTGGATCTGAAGAAAGAAAAAATTTTGAACATCCAAAATGGGAATGCACAAATGCTGAGAGAGATGATTCCAAAAAGTATCTGTGATTTTTAAGGACGGGCAAAAAGTGGGTTGTTTGGCTCTGGTAAATAAATATCCAACCACTTGAGAATTTAACTTTTTCTACTCCCCCAAATTTTTGGGCCACTAGGCCACTTGCATCCTCAACATGCTGCACACCCCCACCACACTTAAAGCACGTTGGGATCAGTTAGAAGTCTCTTTCCTATAAAATTCCACCAAGCTATTATTAGGGGGTTGTACTTGTGGAATTTCCCAAACATGGATTTTGGGGTTCATTTTTTGGTGCGTGAAATAATTTTCTATTTATTATATAGTTTTCAAATTCCTTTTGCACACATGAACTCTAAAATTATCGTTTTGTTGCGATCTTATATCTTTTTTGTTTACGAGGAAAAATGGGAGAGCGGAAACTCAAGTTTGGATCTGAAGAAAGAAAAAATTTTGAACATCCAAAATGGGAATGCACAAATGCTGAGAGAGATGATTCCAAAAAGTATCTGTGATTTTTAAGGACGGGCAAAAAGTGGGTTGTTTGGCTCTGGTAAATAAATATCCAACCACTTGAGAATTTAACTTTTTCTACTCCCCCAAATTTTTGGGCCACTAGGCCACTTGCATCCTCAACATGCTGCACACCCCCACCACACTTAAAGCACGTTGGGATCAGTTAGAAGTCTCTTTCCTATAAAATTCCACCAAGCTATTATTAGGGGGTTGTACTTGTGGAATTTCCCAAACATGGATTTTGGGGTTCATTTTTTGGTGCGTGAAATAATTTTCTATTTATTATATAGTTTTCAAATTCCTTTTGCACACATGAACTCTAAAATTATCGTTTTGTTGCGATCTTATATCTTTTTTGTTTACGAGGAAAAGTGGGAGAGTGGAAACTCAAGTTTGGATGTGAAGAAAAAAAAAAATTGAACATCCAAAATGGGAATACACAAATGCAGAGAGAGATAATTCCAAAGAGTATCTGTGATTTTTAAGGATAGGCAAAAAGTGGGTTGTTTTGCTTTGGTAAATATCCAACCACTTGAGAATTTAACTTTTTCTACTCCCCCTAATTTTTGGGCCACTAGGCCAATTGCATGCTCAACATGCTTGTGGCATGCACACCCCCACCACACTTAAAGCATGCTGGGATCAGTTAGAAGTCTCTTTCCTATAAAATTCCACCAAGCTATTATTAGGGGGTTGTACATGTGGAATTTCCCAAACACGGATTTTGGGGTTCATTTTTTGGTGCGTGAAATAATTTTCTATTTATTATATAGTTTTCAAATTCTTTTTGCACACATGAACTCTAAAATTTTCGTTTTCTTGCGATCTTTTATCTTTTTTGTTTACGAGGAAAAGAGGGAGAGTGGAAACTCAAGTTTGGATCTGAAGAAAAAAAAAATTTGAACATCCACAATGACTTCGCACAAATGCTGAGAGAGATAATTCCAAAAAGTATCTTTGATTTTTAAGGATAGGCGAAAAGTGGGTTGTTTGGCTCTGGTAAATATCCAACCACTTGACAATTTAACTTTTTCTACTCCCCCTAATTTTTGGGCCACTAGGCCACTTGCATCCTCAACATGCTTGTGGCATGCACACCCCCACCACACTTAAAGCATGTTGGGATCAGTTAGAAGTCTCTTTCCTATAAAATTCCACCAAGCTATTATTAGGAGGTTGTACATGTGGAATTTCCCAAACATGAATTTTGGGGTTCATTTTTTGGTGCGTGAAATAATTTTCTATTTATTATATAGTTTTCAAATTCTTTTTGCACACATGAACTCTAAAATTTTCGTTTTCTTGCGATCTTATATCTTTTTTGTTTACGAGGAAAAAAGGGAGAGTGGAAACTCAAGTTTGGATCTGAAGAAAAAAAAAATTTGAACATCCAAAATGGATTCGCACAAATGCTGAGAGAGATAATTCCAATGTATCTGTGATTTTTAAGGATAGGCGAAAAGTGGGTTGTTTTGCTCTGGTAAATATCCAACCACTTGAGAAATTAACTTTTTCTACTCCCCCTAACTTTTGGGCCACTAGGCCACTTGCATCCTCAACATGCTTGTTGCATTCACACCCCCACCACACTTAAAGCATGTTGGGATCAGTTAGAAGTCTCTTTCCTATAAAATTCCACCAAGCTATTATTAGGGGGTTGTATACGTGGAATTTCCAAAACATGGATTTCGGGGGTCATTTTTTGGTGCGTGAAATAATTTTCTATTTATTATATAGTTTTCAAATTCTTTTTGCACACATGAACTCTAAAATTTTCGTTTTGTTGCGATCTTATATCTTTTTTGTTTACGAGGAAAAATGGGAGAGTGGAAACTCAAGTTTGGATCTGAAGAAAAAAAAAATTTGAACATCCAAAATGGGAATGCACAAATCCTGAGAGAGATAATTCCAAAAAGTATCTGTGATTTTTAAGGATAGGCAAAAAGTGGGTTGTTTGGCTCTGGTAAATATCTAACCACTAGAGAATTTAACTTTTTCTACTCCCCCTAATTTTTGGGCCACTAGGCCACTTGCATCCTCAACATGCTTGTGGGATGCACACCCCCACCACACTTAAAGCATGTTGGGATCAGTTAGAAGTCTCTTTCCTATAAAATTCCACCAAGCTATTATTAGGGGGTTGTACATGTGGAATTTCCCAAACATGGATTTTGGGGGGTTCATTTTTTGGTGCGTGAAATAATTTTCTATTTATTATATAGTTTTCAAATTCTTTTTGCACACATGAACTCTAAAATTTTCGTTTTCTTGCGATCTTATATCGTTTTTGTTTACGAGGAAAAGTGGGGGAGTGGAAACTCAAGTTCGGATGTGAAGAAAAAAAAAAATTTTGAACACCCAAAATGGGAATGCACAAATGCTGAGAGAGATAATTCCAAAAAGTATCTGTGATTTTTAAGGATAGGCAAAAAGTGGGTTGTTTTGCTTTGGTAAATATCCATCCACTTGAGAATTTAACTTTTTCTACTCCCCCTAATTTTTGGGCCACTAGGCCACTTGCATCCTCAACATGCTTGTGGCATGCACACCCCCACCACACTTAAAGCATGTTGGGATCAGTTAGAAGTCTCTTTCCTATAAAATTCCACCAAGCTATTATTAGGGGGTTGTACGTGTGGAATTTCCCAAACATGGATTTCGGGGGTCATTTTTTGGTGCGTGAAATAATTTTCTATTTATTATATAGTTTTCAAAATCTTTTTGCACACATGAACTCTAAAATTTTCGTTTTGTTGCGATCTTATATCTTTTTTGTTTACGAGGAAAAATGGGAGAGTGGAAACTCAAGTTTGGATCTGAAGAAAAAAAAAATTTGAACATCCAAAATGGGAATGCACAAATCCTGAGAGAGATAATTCCAAAAAGTATCTGTGATTTTTAAAGATGGGCAAAAAGTGGGTTGTTTGGCTCTGGTAAATATCCAACCACTTGAGAATTTAACTTTTTCTACTCCCCCTAATTTTTGGGCCACTAGGCCACTTGCATCCTCAACATGCTTGTGGGATGCACACCCCACCACACTTAAAGCATGTTGGGATCAGTTAGAAGTCTCTTTCTTATAAAATTCCACCAAGCTATTATTAGGGGGTTGTACGTGTGGAATTTCCCAAACATGGATTTTGGGGTTCATTTTTTGGTGCGTGAAATAATTTTCTATTTATTATATAGTTTTCAAAATCCTTTTGCATACATGAACTCTAAAATTTTCGTTTTGTTGTGATCTTATATCTTTTTTGTTTACGAGGAAAAATGGGAGAGCGGAAACTCAAGTTTGGATCTGAAGAAAGAAAAAATTTTGAACATCCAAAATGGGAATGCACAAATGCTGAGAGAGATGATTCCAAAAAGTATCTGTGATTTTTAAGGACGGGCAAAAAGTGGGTTGTTTGGCTCTGGTAAATAAATATCCAACCACTTGAGAATTTAACTTTTTCTACTCCCCCAAATTTTTGGGCCACTAGGCCACTTGCATCCTCAACATGCTGCACACCCCCACCACACTTAAAGCACGTTGGGATCAGTTAGAAGTCTCTTTCCTATAAAATTCCACCAAGCTATTATTAGGGGGTTGTACTTGTGGAATTTCCCAAACATGGATTTTGGGGTTCATTTTTTGGTGCGTGAAATAATTTTCTATTTATTATATAGTTTTCAAATTCCTTTTGCACACATGAACTCTAAAATTATCGTTTTGTTGCGATCTTATATCTTTTTTGTTTACGAGGAAAAATGGGAGAGCGGAAACTCAAGTTTGGATCTGAAGAAAGAAAAAATTTTGAACATCCAAAATGGGAATGCACAAATGCTGAGAGAGATGATTCCAAAAAGTATCTGTGATTTTTAAGGACGGGCAAAAAGTGGGTTGTTTGGCTCTGGTAAATAAATATCCAACCACTTGAGAATTTAACTTTTTCTACTCCCCCAAATTTTTGGGCCACTAGGCCACTTGCATCCTCAACATGCTGCACACCCCCACCACACTTAAAGCACGTTGGGATCAGTTAGAAGTCTCTTTCCTATAAAATTCCACAAGCTATTATTAGGGGGTTGTACTTGTGGAATTTCCCAAACATGGATTTTGGGGTTCATTTTTTGGTGCGTGAAATAATTTTCTATTTATTATATAGTTTTCAAATTCCTTTTGCACACATGAACTCTAAAATTATCGTTTTGTTGCGATCTTATATCTTTTTTGTTTACGAGGAAAAGTGGGAGAGTGGAAACTCAAGTTTGGATGTGAAGAAAAAAAAAAATTGAACATCCAAAATGGGAATACACAAATGCAGAGAGAGATAATTCCAAAGAGTATCTGTGATTTTTAAGGATAGGCAAAAAGTGGGTTGTTTTGCTTTGGTAAATATCCAACCACTTGAGAATTTAACTTTTTCTACTCCCCCTAATTTTTGGGCCACTAGGCCAATTGCATGCTCAACATGCTTGTGGCATGCACACCCCCACCACACTTAAAGCATGTTGGGATCAGTTAGAAGTCTCTTTCCTATAAAATTCCACCAAGCTATTATTAGGGGGTTGTACATGTGGAATTTCCCAAACACGGATTTTGGGGTTCATTTTTTGGTGCGTGAAATAATTTTCTATTTATTATATAGTTTTCAAATTCTTTTTGCACACATGAACTCTAAAATTTTCGTTTTCTTGCGATCTTTTATATTTTTTGTTTACGAGGAAAAGAGGGAGAGTGGAAACTCAAGTTTGGATCTGAAGAAAAAAAAAATTTGAACATCCAAAATGACTTCGCACAAATGCTGAGAGAGATAATTCCAAAAAGTATCTTTGATTTTTAAGGATAGGCGAAAAGTGGGTTGTTTGGCTCTGGTAAATATCCAACCACTTGACAATTTAACTTTTTCTACTCCCCCTAATTTTTGGGCCACTAGGCCACTTGCATCCTCAACATGCTTGTGGCATGCACACCCCCACCACACTTAAAGCATGTTGGGATCAGTTAGAAGTCTCTTTCCTATAAAATTCCACCAAGCTATTATTAGGAGGTTGTACATGTGGAATTTCCCAAACATGAATTTTGGGGTTCATTTTTTGGTGCGTGAAATAATTTTCTATTTATTATATAGTTTTCAAATTCTTTTTGCACACATGAACTCTAAAATTTTCGTTTTCTTGCGATCTTATATCTTTTTTGTTTACGAGGAAAAAAGGGAGAGTGGAAACTCAAGTTTGGATCTGAAGAAAAAAAAAATTTGAACATCCAAAATGGATTCGCACAAATGCTGAGAGAGATAATTCCAATGTATCTGTGATTTTTAAGGATAGGCGAAAAGTGGGTTGTTTTGCTCTGGTAAATATCCAACCACTTGAGAAATTAACTTTTTCTACTCCCCCTAACTTTTGGGCCACTAGGCCACTTGCATCCTCAACATGCTTGTGGGATGCACACCCCCACCACACTTAAAGCATGTTGGGATCAGTTAGAAGTCTCTTTCCTATAAAATTCCACCAAGCTATTATTAGGGGGTTGTACATGTGGAATTTCCCAAACATGGATTTTGGGGGGTTCATTTTTTGGTGCGTGAAATAATTTTCTATTTATTATATAGTTTTCAAATTCTTTTTGCACACATGAACTCTAAAATTTTCGTTTTCTTGCGATCTTATATCGTTTTTGTTTACGAGGAAAAGTGGGAGAGTGGAAACTCAAGTTCGGATGTGAAGAAAAAAAAAATTTTGAACACCCAAAATGGGAATGCACAAATGCTGAGAGAGATAATTCCAAAAAGTATCTGTGATTTTTAAGGATAGGCAAAAAGTGGGTTGTTTTGCTTTGGTAAATATCCAACCACTTGAGAATTTAACTTTTTCTACTCCCCCTAATTTTTGGGCCACTAGGCCACTTGCATCCTCAACATGCTTGTGGCATGCACACCCCCACCACACTTAAAGCATGTTGGGATCAGTTAGAAGTCTCTTTCCAATAAAATTCCACCAAGCTATTATTAGGGGGTTGTACGTGTGGAATTTCCCAAACATGGATTTCGGGGGTCATTTTTTGGTGCGTGAAATAATTTTCTATTTATTATATAGTTTTCAAAATCTTTTTGCACACATGAACTCTAAAATTTTCGTTTTGTTGCGATCTTATATCTTTTTTGTTTACGAGGAAAAATGGGAGAGTGGAAACTCAAGTTTGGATCTGAAGAAAAAAAAAATTTGAACATCCAAAATGGGAATGCACAAATCCTGAGAGAGATAATTCCAAAAAGTATCTGTGATTTTTAAAGATGGGCAAAAAGTGGGTTGTTTGGCTCTGGTAAATATCCAACCACTTGAGAATTTAACTTTTTCTACTCCCCCTAATTTTTGGGCCACTAGGCCACTTGCATCCTCAACATGCTTGTGGGATGCACACCCCACCACACTTAAAGCATGTTGGGATCAGTTAGAAGTCTCTTTCCTATAAAATTCCACCAAGCTATTATTAGGAGGTTGTACATGTGGAATTTCCCAAACATGAATTTTGGGGTTCATTTTTTGGTGCGTGAAATAATTTTCTATTTATTATATAGTTTTCAAATTCTTTTTGCACACATGAACTCTAAAATTTTCGTTTTCTTGCGATCTTATATCTTTTTTGTTTACGAGGAAAAAAGGGAGAGTGGAAACTCAAGTTTGGATCTGAAGAAAAAAAAAATTTGAACATCCAAAATGGATTCGCACAAATGCTGAGAGAGATAATTCCAATGTATCTGTGATTTTTAAGGATAGGCGAAAAGTGGGTTGTTTTGCTCTGGTAAATATCCAACCACTTGAGAAATTAACTTTTTCTACTCCCCCTAACTTTTGGGCCACTAGGCCACTTGCATCCTCAACATGCTTGTTGCATTCACACCCCCACCACACTTAAAGCATGTTGGGATCAGTTAGAAGTCTCTTTCCTATAAAATTCCACCAAGCTATTATTAGGGGTTGTATACGTGGAATTTCCAAAACATGGATTTCGGGGGTCATTTTTTGGTGCGTGAAATAATTTTCTATTTATTATATAGTTTTCAAATTCTTTTTGCACACATGAACTCTAAAATTTTCGTTTTGTTGCGATCTTATATCTTTTTTGTTTACGAGGAAAAATGGGAGAGTGGAAACTCAAGTTTGGATCTGAAGAAAAAAAAAATTTGAACATCCAAAATGGGAATGCACAAATCCTGAGAGAGATAATTCCAAAAAGTATCTGTGATTTTTAAGGATAGGCAAAAAGTGGGTTGTTTGGCTCTGGTAAATATCTAACCACTAGAGAATTTAACTTTTTCTACTCCCCCTAATTTTTGGGCCACTAGGCCACTTGCATCCTCAACATGCTTGTGGGATGCACACCCCCACCACACTTAAAGCATGTTGGGATCAGTTAGAAGTCTCTTTCCTATAAAATTCCACCAAGCTATTATTAGGGGGTTGTACATGTGGAATTTCCCAAACATGGATTTTGGGGGGTTCATTTTTTGGTGCGTGAAATAATTTTCTATTTATTATATAGTTTTCAAATTCTTTTTGCACACATGAACTCTAAAATTTTCGTTTTCTTGCGATCTTATATCGTTTTTGTTTACGAGGAAAAGTGGGAGAGTGGAAACTCAAGTTCGGATGTGAAGAAAAAAAAAAATTTTGAACACCCAAAATGGGAATGCACAAATACTGAGAGAGATAATTCCAAAAAGTATCTGTGATTTTTAAGGATAGGCAAAAAGTGGGTTGTTTTGCTTTGGTAAATATCCATCCACTTGAGAATTTAACTTTTTCTACTCCCCCTAATTTTTGGGCCACTAGGCCACTTGCATCCTCAACATGCTTGTGGCATGCACACCCCCACCACACTTAAAGCATGTTGGGATCAGTTAGAAGTCTCTTTCCTATAAAATTCCACCAAGCTATTATTAGGGGGTTGTACGTGTGGAATTTCCCAAACATGGATTTCGGGGGTCATTTTTTGGTGCGTGAAATAATTTTCTATTTATTATATAGTTTTCAAAATCTTTTTGCACACATGAACTCTAAAATTTTCGTTTTGTTGCGATCTTATATCTTTTTTGTTTACGAGGAAAAATGGGAGAGTGGAAACTCAAGTTTGGATCTGAAGAAAAAAAAAATTTGAACATCCAAAATGGGAATGCACAAATCCTGAGAGAGATAATTCCAAAAAGTATCTGTGATTTTTAAAGATGGGCAAAAAGTGGGTTGTTTGGCTCTGGTAAATATCCAACCACTTGAGAATTTAACTTTTTCTACTCCCCCTAATTTTTGGGCCACTAGGCCACTTGCATCCTCAACATGCTTGTGGGATGCACACCCCACCACACTTAAAGCATGTTGGGATCAGTTAGAAGTCTCTTTCTTATAAAATTCCACCAAGCTATTATTAGGGGGTTGTACGTGTGGAATTTCCCAAACATGGATTTTGGGGTTCATTTTTTGGTGCGTGAAATAATTTTCTATTTATTATATAGTTTTCAAAATCCTTTTGCATACATGAACTCTAAAATTTTCGTTTTGTTGTGATCTTATATCTTTTTTGTTTACGAGGAAAAATGGGAGAGCGGAAACTCAAGTTTGGATCTGAAGAAAGAAAAAATTTTGAACATCCAAAATGGGAATGCACAAATGCTGAGAGAGATGATTCCAAAAAGTATCTGTGATTTTTAAGGACGGGCAAAAAGTGGGTTGTTTGGCTCTGGTAAATAAATATCCAACCACTTGAGAATTTAACTTTTTCTACTCCCCCAAATTTTTGGGCCACTAGGCCACTTGCATCCTCAACATGCTGCACACCCCCACCACACTTAAAGCACGTTGGGATCAGTTAGACGTCTCTCTCCTATAAAATTCCACCAAGCTATTATTAGGGGGTTGTACTTGTGGAATTTCCCAAACATGGATTTTGGGGTTCATTTTTTGGTGCGTGAAATAATTTTCTATTTATTATATAGTTTTCAAATTCCTTTTGCACACATGAACTCTAAAATTATCGTTTTGTTGCGATCTTATATCTTTTTTGTTTACGAGGAAAAGTGGGAGAGTGGAAACTCAAGTTTGGATGTGAAGAAAAAAAAAAATTGAACATCCAAAATGGGAATACACAAATGCAGAGAGAGATAATTCCAAAGAGTATCTGTGATTTTTATGGATAGGCAAAAAGTGGGTTGTTTTGCTTTGGTAAATATCCAACCACTTGAGAATTTAACTTTTTCTACTCCCCCTAATTTTTGGGCCACTAGGCCAATTGCATGCTCAACATGCTTGTGGCATGCACACCCCCACCACACTTAAAGCATGTTGGGATCAGTTAGAAGTCTCTTTCCTATAAAATTCCACCAAGCTATTATTAGGGGGTTGTACATGTGGAATTTCCCAAACACGGATTTTGGGGTTCATTTTTTGGTGCGTGAAATAATTTTCTATTTATTATATAGTTTTCAAATTCTTTTTGCACACATGAACTCTAAAATTTTCGTTTTCTTGCGATCTTTTATCTTTTTTGTTTACGAGGAAAAAAGGGAGAGTGGAAACTCAAGTTTGGATCTGAAGAAAAAAAAAATTTGAACATCCAAAATGACTTCGCACAAATGCTGAGAGAGATAATTCCAAAAAGTATCTTTGATTTTTAAGGATAGGCGAAAAGTGGGTTGTTTGGCTCTGGTAAATATCCAACCACTTGAGAAATTAACTTTTTCTACTCCCCCTAACTTTTGGGCCACTAGGCCACTTGCATCCTCAACATGCTTATTGCATTCACACCCCCACCACACTTAAAGCATGTTGGGATCAGTTAGAAGTCTCTTTCCTATAAAATTCCACCAAGCTATTATTAGGGGGTTGTATACGTGGAATTTCCAAAACATGGATTTCGGGGGTCATTTTTTTGTGCGTGAAATAATTTTCTATTTATTATATAGTTTTCAAATTCTTTTTGCACACATGAACTCTAAAATTTTCGTTTTGTTGCGATCTTATATCTTTTTTGTTTACGAGGAAAAATGGGAGAGTGGAAACTCAAGTTTGGATCTGAAGAAAAAAAAAATTTGAACATCCAAAATGGGAATGCACAAATCCTGAGAGAGATAATTCCAAAAAGTATCTGTGATTTTTAAGGATAGGCAAAAAGTGGGTTGTTTGGCTCTGGTAAATATCTAACCACTAGAGAATTTAACTTTTTCTACTCCCCCTAATTTTTGGGCCACTAGGCCACTTGCATCCTCAACATGCTTGTGGGATGCACACCCCCACCACACTTAAAGCATGTTGGGATCAGTTAGAAGTCTCTTTCCTATAAAATTCCACCAAGCTATTATTAGGGGGTTGTACATGTGGAATTTCCCAAACATGGATTTTGGGGGGTTCATTTTTTGGTGCGTGAAATAATTTTCTATTTATTATATAGTTTTCAAATTCTTTTTGCACACATGAACTCTAAAATTTTCGTTTTCTTGCGATCTTATATCGTTTTTGTTTACGAGGAAAAGTGGGAGAGTGGAAACTCAAGTTCGGATGTGAAGAAAAAAAAAATTTTGAACACCCAAAATGGGAATGCACAAATGCTGAGAGAGATAATTCCAAAAAGTATCTGTGATTTTTAAGGATAGGCAAAAAGTGGGTTGTTTTGCTTTAGTAAATATCCAACCACTTGAGAATTTAACTTTTTCTACTCCCCCTAATTTTTGGGCCACTAGGCCACTTGCATCCTCAACATGCTTGTGGCATGCACACCCCCACCACACTTAAAGCATGTTGGGATCAGTTAGAAGTCTCTTTCCTATAAAATTCCACCAAGCTATTATTAGGGGGTTGTACGTGTGGAATTTCCCAAACATGGATTTCGGGGGTCATTTTTTGGTGCGTCAAATAATTTTCTATTTATTATATAGTTTTCAAAATCTTTTTGCACACATGAACTCTAAAATTTTCGTTTTGTTGCAATCTTATATCTTTTTTGTTTACGAGGAAAAATGGGAGAGTGGAAACTCAAGTTTGGATCTGAAGAAAAAAAAAATTTGAACATCCAAAATGGGAATGCACAAATCCTGAGAGAGATAATTCCAAAAAGTATCTGTGATTTTTAAAGATGGGCAAAAAGTGGGTTGTTTGGCTCTGGTGAATATCCAACCACTTGAGAATTTAACTTTTTCTACTCCCCCTAATTTTTGGGCCACTAGGCCACTTGCATCCTCAACATGCTTGTGGGATGCACACCCCACCACACTTAAAGCATGTTGGGATCAGTTAGAAGTCTCATTCTTATAAAATTCCACCAAGCTATTATTAGGGGGTTGTACGTGTGGAATTTCCCAAACATGGATTTTGGGGTTCATTTTTTGGTGCGTGAAATAATTTTCTATTTATTATATAGTTTTCAAAATCCTTTTGCATACATGAACTCTAAAATTTTCGTTTTGTTGTGATCTTATATCTTTTTTGTTTACGAGGAAAAATGGGAGAGCGGAAACTCAAGTTTGGATCTGAAGAAAGAAAAAATTTTGAACATCCAAAATGGGAATGCACAAATGCTGAGAGAGATGATTCCAAAAAGTATCTGTGATTTTTAAGGACGGGCAAAAAGTGGGTTGTTTGGCTCTGGTAAATAAATATCCAACCACTTGAGAATTTAACTTTTTCTACTCCCCCAAATTTTTGGGCCACTAGGCCACTTGCATCCTCAACATGCTGCACACCCCCACCACACTTAAAGCACGTTGGGATCAGTTAGAAGTCTCTTTCCTATAAAATTCCACCAAGCTATTATTAGGGGGTTGTACTTGTGGAATTTCCCAAACATGGATTTTGGGGTTCATTTTTTGGTGCGTGAAA
Organism: Aristolochia californica; assembly: GCF_029961685.1. NCBI lineage: Eukaryota > Viridiplantae > Streptophyta > Magnoliopsida > Piperales > Aristolochiaceae > Aristolochia > Aristolochia californica. The sequence continues at coordinate 103,919 of NW_027181970.1, read as the reverse complement.
TAATTTTCTATTTATTATATAGTTTTCAAATTCCTTTTGCACACATGAACTCTAAAATTATCGTTTTGTTGCGATCTTATATCTTTTTTGTTTACGAGGAAAAGTGGGAGAGGGGAAACTCAAGTTTGGATGTGAAGAAAAAAAAAAATTGAACATCCAAAATGGGAATACACAAATGCAGAGAGAGATAATTCCAAAGAGTATCTGTGATTTTTAAGGATAGGCAAAAAGTGGGTTGTTTTGCTTTGGTAAATATCCAACCACTTGAGAATTTAACTTTTTCTACTCCCCCTAATTTTTGGGCCACTAGGCCAATTGCATGCTCAACATGCTTGTGGCATGCACACCCCCACCACACTTAAAGCATGTTGGGATCAGTTAGAAGTCTCTTTCCTATAAAATTCCACCAAGCTATTATTAGGGGGTTGTACATGTGGAATTTCCCAAACATGGATTTTGGGGTTCATTTTTTGGTGCGTGAAATAATTTTCTATTTATTATATAGTTTTCAAATTCTTTTTGCACACATGAACTCTAAAATTTTCGTTTTCTTGCGATCTTTTATCTTTTTTGTTTACGAGGAAAAAAGGGAGAGTGGAAACTCAAGTTTGGATCTGAAGAAAAAAAAAATTTGAACATCCAAAATGACTTCGCACAAATGCTGAGAGAGATAATTCCAAAAAGTATCTTTGATTTTTAAGGATAGGCGAAAAGTGGGTTGTTTGGCTCTGGTAAATATCCAACCACTTGAGAATTTAACTTTTTCTACTCCCCCTAATTTTTGGGCCACTAGGCCACTTGCATCCTCAACATGCTTGTGGCATGCACACCCCCACCACACTTAAAGCATATTGGGATCAGTTAGAAGTCTCTTTCCTATAAAATTCCACCAAGCTATTATTAGGAGGTTGTACATGTGGAATTTCCCAAACATGAATTTTGGGGTTCATTTTTTGGTGCGTGAAATAATTTTCTATTTATTATATAGTTTTCAAATTCTTTTTGCACACATGAACTCTAAAATTTTCGTTTTCTTGCGATCTTATATCTTTTTTGTTTACGAGGAAAAAAGGGAGAGTGGAAACTCAAGTTTGGATCTGAAGAAAAAAAAAATTTGAACATCCAAAATGGATTCGCACAAATGCTGAGAGAGATAATTCCAATGTATCTGTGATTTTTAAGGATAGGCGAAAAGTGGGTTGTTTTGCTCTGGTAAATATCCAACCACTTGAGAAATTAACTTTTTCTACTCCCCCTAACTTTTGGGCCACTAGGCCACTTGCATCCTCAACATGCTTGTTGCATTCACACCCCCACCACACTTAAAGCATGTTGGGATCAGTTAGAAGTCTCTTTCCTATAAAATTCCACCAAGCTATTATTAGGGGGTTGTATACGTGGAATTTCCAAAACATGGATTTCGGGGGTCATTTTTTGGTGCGTGAAATAATTTTCTATTTATTATATAGTTTTCAAATTCTTTTTGCACACATGAACTCTAAAATTTTCGTTTTGTTGCGATCTTATATCTTTTTTGTTTACGAGGAAAAATGGGAGAGTGGAAACTCAAGTTTGGATCTGAAGAAAAAAAAAATTTGAACATCCAAAATGGGAATGCACAAATCCTGAGAGAGATAATTCCAAAAAGTATCTGTGATTTTTAAGGATAGGCAAAAAGTGGGTTGTTTGGCTCTGGTAAATATCTAACCACTAGAGAATTTAACTTTTTCTACTCCCCCTAATTTTTGGGCCACTAGGCCACTTGCATCCTCAACATGCTTGTGGGATGCACACCCCCACCACACTTAAAGCATGTTGGGATCAGTTAGAAGTCTCTTTCCTATAAAATTCCACCAAGCTATTATTAGGGGGTTGTACATGTGGAATTTCCCAAACATGGATTTTGGGGGGTTCATTTTTTGGTGCGTGAAATAATTTTCTATTTATTATATAGTTTTCAAATTCTTTTTGCACACATGAACTCTAAAATTTTCGTTTTCTTGCGATCTTATATCGTTTTTGTTTACGAGGAAAAGTGGGGGAGTGGAAACTCAAGTTCGGATGTGAAGAAAAAAAAAAATTTTGAACACCCAAAATGGGAATGCACAAATGCTGAGAGAGATAATTCCAAAAAGTATCTGTGATTTTTAAGGATAGGCAAAAAGTGGGTTGTTTTGCTTTGGTAAATATCCATCCACTTGAGAATTTAACTTTTTCTACTCCCCCTAATTTTTGGGCCACTAGGCCACTTGCATCCTCAACATGCTTGTGGCATGCACACCCCCACCACACTTAAAGCATGTTGGGATCAGTTAGAAGTCTCTTTCCTATAAAATTCCACCAAGCTATTATTAGGGGGTTGTACGTGTGGAATTTCCCAAACATGGATTTCGGGGGTCATTTTTTGGTGCGTGAAATAATTTTCTATTTATTATATAGTTTTCAAAATCTTTTTGCACACATGAACTCTAAAATTTTCGTTTTGTTGCGATCTTATATCTTTTTTGTTTACGAGGAAAAATGGGAGAGTGGAAACTCAAGTTTGGATCTGAAGAAAAAAAAAATTTGAACATCCAAAATGGGAATGCACAAATCCTGAGAGAGATAATTCCAAAAAGTATCTGTGATTTTTAAAGATGGGCAAAAAGTGGGTTGTTTGGCTCTGGTAAATATCCAACCACTTGAGAATTTAACTTTTTCTACTCCCCCTAATTTTTGGGCCACTAGGCCACTTGCATCCTCAACATGCTTGTGGGATGCACACCCCACCACACTTAAAGCATGTTGGGATCAGTTAGAAGTCTCTTTCTTATAAAATTCCACCAAGCTATTATTAGGGGGTTGTACGTGTGGAATTTCCCAAACATGGATTTTGGGGTTCATTTTTTGGTGCGTGAAATAATTTTCTATTTATTATATAGTTTTCAAAATCCTTTTGCATACATGAACTCTAAAATTTTCGTTTTGTTGTGATCTTATATCTTTTTTGTTTACGAGGAAAAATGGGAGAGCGGAAACTCAAGTTTGGATCTGAAGAAAGAAAAAATTTTGAACATCCAAAATGGGAATGCACAAATGCTGAGAGAGATGATTCCAAAAAGTATCTGTGATTTTTAAGGACGGGCAAAAAGTGGGTTGTTTGGCTCTGGTAAATAAATATCCAACCACTTGAGAATTTAACTTTTTCTACTCCCCCAAATTTTTGGGCCACTAGGCCACTTGCATCCTCAACATGCTGCACACCCCCACCACACTTAAAGCACGTTGGGATCAGTTAGACGTCTCTCTCCTATAAAATTCCACCAAGCTATTATTAGGGGGTTGTACTTGTGGAATTTCCCAAACATGGATTTTGGGGTTCATTTTTTGGTGCGTGAAATAATTTTCTATTTATTATATAGTTTTCAAATTCCTTTTGCACACATGAACTCTAAAATTATCGTTTTGTTGCGATCTTATATCTTTTTTGTTTACGAGGAAAAGTGGGAGAGTGGAAACTCAAGTTTGGATGTGAAGAAAAAAAAAAATTGAACATCCAAAATGGGAATACACAAATGCAGAGAGAGATAATTCCAAAGAGTATCTGTGATTTTTATGGATAGGCAAAAAGTGGGTTGTTTTGCTTTGGTAAATATCCAACCACTTGAGAATTTAACTTTTTCTACTCCCCCTAATTTTTGGGCCACTAGGCCAATTGCATGCTCAACATGCTTGTGGCATGCACACCCCCACCACACTTAAAGCATGTTGGGATCAGTTAGAAGTCTCTTTCCTATAAAATTCCACCAAGCTATTATTAGGGGGTTGTACATGTGGAATTTCCCAAACACGGATTTTGGGGTTCATTTTTTGGTGCGTGAAATAATTTTCTATTTATTATATAGTTTTCAAATTCTTTTTGCACACATGAACTCTAAAATTTTCGTTTTCTTGCGATCTTTTATCTTTTTTGTTTACGAGGAAAAAAGGGAGAGTGGAAACTCAAGTTTGGATCTGAAGAAAAAAAAAATTTGAACATCCAAAATGACTTCGCACAAATGCTGAGAGAGATAATTCCAAAAAGTATCTTTGATTTTTAAGGATAGGCGAAAAGTGGGTTGTTTGGCTCTGGTAAATATCCAACCACTTGAGAAATTAACTTTTTCTACTCCCCCTAACTTTTGGGCCACTAGGCCACTTGCATCCTCAACATGCTTATTGCATTCACACCCCCACCACACTTAAAGCATGTTGGGATCAGTTAGAAGTCTCTTTCCTATAAAATTCCACCAAGCTATTATTAGGGGGTTGTATACGTGGAATTTCCAAAACATGGATTTCGGGGGTCATTTTTTTGTGCGTGAAATAATTTTCTATTTATTATATAGTTTTCAAATTCTTTTTGCACACATGAACTCTAAAATTTTCGTTTTGTTGCGATCTTATATCTTTTTTGTTTACGAGGAAAAATGGGAGAGTGGAAACTCAAGTTTGGATCTGAAGAAAAAAAAAATTTGAACATCCAAAATGGGAATGCACAAATCCTGAGAGAGATAATTCCAAAAAGTATCTGTGATTTTTAAGGATAGGCAAAAAGTGGGTTGTTTTGCTTTGGTAAATATCCAACCACTTGAGAATTTAACTTTTTCTACTCCCCCTAATTTTTGGGCCACTAGGCCACTTGCATCCTCAACATGCTTGTGGCATGCACACCCCCACCACACTTAAAGCATGTTGGGATCAGTTAGAAGTCTCTTTCCTATAAAATTCCACCAAGCTATTATTGGGGGGTTGTACGTGTGGAATTTCCCAAACATGGATTTCGGGGGTCATTTTTTGGTGCGTGAAATAATTTTCTATTTATTATATAGTTTTCAAAATCTTTTTGCACACATGAACTCTAAAATTTTCGTTTTGTTGCGATCTTATATCTTTTTTGTTTACGAGGAAAAATGGGAGAGTGGAAACTCAAGTTTGGATCTGAAGAAAAAAAAAATTTGAACATCCAAAATGGGAATGCACAAATCCTGAGAGAGATAATTCCAAAAAGTATCTGTGATTTTTAAAGATGGGCAAAAAGTGGGTTGTTTGGCTCTGGTAAATATCCAACCACTTGAGAATTTAACTTTTTCTACTCCCCCTAATTTTGGAGCCACTAGGCCACTTGCATCCTCAACATGCTTGTGGGATGCACACCCCACCACACTTAAAGCATGTTGGGATCAGTTAGAAGTCTCTTTCTTATAAAATTCCACCAAGCTATTATTAGGGGGTTGTACGTGTGGAATTTCCCAAACATGGATTTTGGGGTTCATTTTTTGGTGCGTGAAATAATTTTCTATTTATTATATAGTTTTCAAAATCCTTTTGCATACATGAACTCTAAAATTTTCGTTTTGTTGTGATCTTATATCTTTTTTGTTTACGAGGAAAAATGGGAGAGCGGAAACTCAAGTTTGGATCTGAAGAAAGAAAAAATTTTGAACATCCAAAATGGGAATGCACAAATGCTGAGAGAGATGATTCCAAAAAGTATCTGTGATTTTTAAGGACGGGCAAAAAGTGGGTTGTTTGGCTCTGGTAAATAAATATCCAACCACTTGAGAATTTAACTTTTTCTACTCCCCCAAATTTTTGGGCCACTAGGCCACTTGCATCCTCAACATGCTGCACACCCCCACCACACTTAAAGCATGTTGGGATCAGTTAGAAGTCTCTTTCCTATAAAATTCCACCAAGCTATTATTAGGGGGTTGTACATGTGGAATTTCCCAAACATGGATTTTGGGGGGTTCATTTTTAGGTGCGTGAAATAATTTTCTATTTATTATATAGTTTTCAAATTCTTTTTGCACACATGAACTCTAAAATTTTCGTTTTCTTGCGATCTTATATCGTTTTTGTTTACGAGGAAAAGTGGGAGAGTGGAAACTCAAGTTCGGATGTGAAGAAAAAAAAAATTTTGAACACCCAAAATGGGAATGCACAAATGCTGAGAGAGATAATTCCAAAAAGTATCTGTGATTTTTAAGGATAGGCAAAAAGTGGGTTGTTTTGCTTTGGTAAATATCCAACCACTTGAGAATTTAACTTTTTCTACTCCCCCTAATTTTTGGGCCACTAGGCCACTTGCATCCTCAACATGCTTGTGGCATGCACACCCCCACCACACTTAAAGCATGTTGGGATCAGTTAGAAGTCTCTTTCCTATAAAATTCCACCTAGCTATTATTAGGGGGTTGTACATGTGGAATTTCCCAAACACGGATTTTGGGGTTCATTTTTTGGTGCGTGAAATAATTTTCTATTTATTATATAGTTTTCAAATTCTTTTTGCACACATGAACTCTAAAATTTTCGTTTTCTTGCGATCTTTTATCTTTTTTGTTTACGAGGAAAAAAGGGAGAGTGGAAACTCAAGTTTGGATCTGAAGAAAAAAAAAATTTGAACATCCAAAATGACTTCGCACAAATGCTGAGAGAGATAATTCCAAAAAGTATCTTTGATTTTTAAGGATAGGCGAAAAGTGGGTTGTTTGGCTCTGGTAAATATCCAACCACTTGAGAAATTAACTTTTTCTACTCCCCCTAACTTTTGGGCCACTAGGCCACTTGCATCCTCAACATGCTTGTTGCATTCACACCCCCACCACACTTAAAGCATGTTGGGATCAGTTAGAAGTCTCTTTCCTATAAAATTCCACCAAGCTATTATTAGGGGGTTGTATACGTGGAATTTCCAAAACATGGATTTCGGGGGTCATTTTTTGGTGCGTGAAATAATTTTCTATTTATTATATTGTTTTCAAATTCTTTTTGCACACATGAACTCTAAAATTTTCGTTTTGTTGCGATCTTATATCTTTTTTGTTTACGAGGAAAAATGGGAGAGTGGAAACTCAAGTTTGGATCTGAAGAAAAAAAAAATTTGAACATCCAAAATGGGAATGCACAAATCCTGAGAGAGATAATTCCAAAAAGTATCTGTGATTTTTAAGGATAGGCAAAAAGTGGGTTGTTTGGCTCTGGTAAATATCTAACCACTAGAGAATTTAACTTTTTCTACTCCCCCTAATTTTTGGGCCACTAGGCCACTTGCATCCTCAACATGCTTGTGGGATGCACACCCCCACCACACTTAAAGCATGTTGGGATCAGTTAGAAGTCTCTTTCCTATAAAATTCCACCAAGCTATTATTAGGGGGTTGTACATGTGGAATTTCCCAAACATGGATTTTGGGGGGTTCATTTTTTGGTGCGTGAAATAATTTTCTATTTATTATATAGTTTTCAAATTCTTTTTGCACACATGAACTCTAAAATTTTCGTTTTCTTGCGATCTTATATCGTTTTTGTTTACGAGGAAAAGTGGGAGAGTGGAAACTCAAGTTCGGATGTGAAGAAAAAAAAAATTTTGAACACCCAAAATGGGAATGCACAAATGCTGAGAGAGATAATTCCAAAAAGTATCTGTGATTTTTAAGGATAGGCAAAAAGTGGGTTGTTTTGCTTTGGTAAATATCCAACCACTTGAGAATTTAACTTTTTCTACTCCCCCTAATTTTTGGGCCACTGGGCCACTTGCATCCTCAACATGCTTGTGGCATGCACACCCCCACCACACTTAAAGCATGTTGGGATCAGTTAGAAGTCTCTTTCCTATAAAATTCCACCAAGCTATTATTAGGGGGTTGTACGTGTGGAATTTCCCAAACATGGATTTCGGGGGTCATTTTTTGGTGCGTGAAATAATTTTCTATTTATTATATAGTTTTCAAAATCTTTTTGCACACATGAACTCTAAAATTTTCGTTTTGTTGCGATCTTATATCTTTTTTGTTTACGAGGAAAAATGGGAGAGTGGAAACTCAAGTTTGGATCTGAAGAAAAAAAAAATTTGAACATCCAAAATGGGAATGCACAAATCCTGAGAGAGATAATTCCAAAAAGTATCTGTGATTTTTAAAGATGGGCAAAAAGTGGGTTGTTTGGCTCTGGTAAATATCCAACCACTTGAGAATTTAACTTTTTCTACTCCCCCTAATTTTTGGGCCACTAGGCCACTTGCATCCTCAACATGCTTGTGGGATGCACACCCCACCACACTTAAAGCATGTTGGGATCAGTTAGAAGTCTCTTTCTTATAAAATTCCACCGAGCTATTATTAGGGGGTTGTACGTGTGGAATTTCCCAAACATGGATTTTGGGGTTCATTTTTTGGTGCGTGAAATAATTTTCTATTTATTATATAGTTTTCAAAATCCTTTTGCATACATGAACTCTAAAATTTTCGTTTTGTTGTGATCTTATATCTTTTTTGTTTACGAGGAAAAATGGGAGAGCGGAAACTCAAGTTTGGATCTGAAGAAAGAAAAAATTTTGAACATCCAAAATGGGAATGCACAAATGCTGAGAGAGATGATTCCAAAAAGTATCTGTGATTTTTAAGGACGGGCAAAAAGTGGGTTGTTTGGCTCTGGTAAATAAATATCCAACCACTTGAGAATTTAACTTTTTCTACTCCCCCAAATTTTTGGGCCACTAGGCCACTTGCATCCTCAACATGCTGCACACCCCCACCACACTTAAAGCACGTTGGGATCAGTTAGAAGTCTCTTTCCTATAAAATTCCACCAAGCTATTATTAGGGGGTTGTACTTGTGGAATTTCCCAAACATGGATTTTGGGGTTCATTTTTTGGTGCGTGAAATAATTTTCTATTTATTATATAGTTTTCAAATTCCTTTTGCACACATGAACTCTAAAATTATCGTTTTGTTGCGATCTTATATCTTTTTTGTTTACGAGGAAAAGTGGGAGAGTGGAAACTCAAGTTTGGATGTGAAGAAAAAAAAAAATTGAACATCCAAAATGGGAATACACAAATGCAGAGAGAGATAATTCCAAAGAGTATCTGTGATTTTTAAGGATAGGCAAAAAGTGGGTTGTTTTGCTTTGGTAAATATCCAACCACTTGAGAATTTAACTTTTTCTACTCCCCCTAATTTTTGGGCCACTAGGCCAATTGCATGCTCAACATGCTTGTGGCATGCACACCCCCACCACACTTAAAGCATGTTGGGATCAGTTAGAAGTCTCTTTCCTATAAAATTCCACCAAGCTATTATTAGGGGGTTGTACATGTGGAATTTCCCAAACACGGATTTTGGGGTTCATTTTTTGGTGCGTGAAATAATTTTCTATTTATTATATAGTTTTCAAATTCTTTTTGCACACATGAACTCTAAAATTTTCGTTTTCTTGCGATCTTTTATCTTTTTTGTTTACGAGGAAAAAAGGGAGAGTGGAAACTCAAGTTTGGATCTGAAGAAAAAAAAAATTTGAACATCCAAAATGACTTCGCACAAATGCTGAGAGAGATAATTCCAAAAAGTATCTTTGATTTTTAAGGATAGGCGAAAAGTGGGTTGTTTGGCTCTGGTAAATATCCAACCACTTGAGAATTTAACTTTTTCTACTCCCCCTAATTTTTGGGCCACTAGGCCAATTGCATGCTCAACATGCTTGTGGCATGCACACCCCCACCACACTTAAAGCATGTTGGGATCAGTTAGAAGTCTCTTTCCTATAAAATTCCACCAAGCTATTATTAGGGGGTTGTACATGTGGAATTTCCCAAACACGGATTTTGGGGTTCATTTTTTGGTGCGTGAAATAATTTTCTATTTATTATATAGTTTTCAAATTCTTTTTGCACACATGAACTCTAAAATTTTCGTTTTCTTGCGATCTTTTATCTTTTTTGTTTACGAGGAAAAAAGGGAGAGTGGAAACTCAAGTTTGGATCTGAAGAAAAAAAAAATTTGAACTTCCAAAATGGGAATGCACAAATGCTGAGAGAGATAATTCCAAAAAGTATCTTTGATTTTTAAGGATAGGCGAAAAGTGGGTTGTTTGGCTCTGGTAAATATCCAACCACTTGAGAAATTAACTTTTTCTACTCCCCCTAACTTTTGGGCCACTAGGCCACTTGCATCCTCAACATGCTTGTTGCATTCACACCCCCACCACACTTAAAGCATGTTGGGATCAGTTAGAAGTCTCTTTCCTATAAAATTCCACCAAGCTATTATTAGGGGGTTGTACGTGTGGAATTTCCCAAACATGGATTTCGGGGGTCATTTTTTGGTGCGTGAAATAATTTTCTATTTATTATATAGTTTTCAAAATCTTTTTGCACACATGAACTCTAAAATTTTCGTTTTGTTGCGATCTTATATCTTTTTTGTTTACGAGGAAAAATGGGAGAGTGGAAACTCAAGTTTGGATCTGAAGAAAAAAAAAATTTGAACATCCAAAATGGGAATGCACAAATCCTGAGAGAGATAATTCCAAAAAGTATCTGTGATTTTTAAAGATGGGCAAAAAGTGGGTTGTTTGGCTCTGGTAAATATCCAACCACTTGAGAATTTAACTTTTTCTACTCCCCCTAATTTTTGGGCCACTAGGCCACTTGCATCCTCAACATGCTTGTGGGATGCACACCCCACCACACTTAAAGCATGTTGGGATCAGTTAGAAGTCTCTTTCTTATAAAATTCCACCGAGCTATTATTAGGGGGTTGTACGTGTGGAATTTCCCAAACATGGATTTTGGGGTTCATTTTTTGGTGCGTGAAATAATTTTCTATTTATTATATAGTTTTCAAAATCCTTTTGCATACATGAACTCTAAAATTTTCGTTTTGTTGTGATCTTATATCTTTTTTGTTTACGAGGAAAAATGGGAGAGCGGAAACTCAAGTTTGGATCTGAAGAAAGAAAAAATTTTGAACATCCAAAATGGGAATGCACAAATGCTGAGAGAGATGATTCCAAAAAGTATCTGTGATTTTTAAGGACGGGCAAAAAGTGGGTTGTTTGGCTCTGGTAAATAAATATCCAACCACTTGAGAATTTAACTTTTTCTACTCCCCCAAATTTTTGGGCCACTAGGCCACTTGCATCCTCAACATGCTGCACACCCCCACCACACTTAAAGCACGTTGGGATCAGTTAGAAGTCTCTTTCCTATAAAATTCCACCAAGCTATTATTAGGGGGTTGTACTTGTGGAATTTCCCAAACATGGATTTTGGGGTTCATTTTTTGGTGCGTGAAATAATTTTCTATTTATTATATAGTTTTCAAATTCCTTTTGCACACATGAACTCTAAAATTATCGTTTTGTTGCGATCTTATATCTTTTTTGTTTACGAGGAAAAGTGGGAGAGTGGAAACTCAAGTTTGGATGTGAAGAAAAAAAAAAATTGAACATCCAAAATGGGAATACACAAATGCAGAGAGAGATAATTCCAAAGAGTATCTGTGATTTTTAAGGATAGGCAAAAAGTGGGTTGTTTTGCTTTGGTAAATATCCAACCACTTGAGAATTTAACTTTTTCTACTCCCCCTAATTTTTGGGCCACTAGGCCAATTGCATGCTCAACATGCTTGTGGCATGCACACCCCCACCACACTTAAAGCATGTTGGGATCAGTTAGAAGTCTCTTTCCTATAAAATTCCACCAAGCTATTATTAGGGGGTTGTACATGTGGAATTTCCCAAACACGGATTTTGGGGTTCATTTTTTGGTGCGTGAAATAATTTTCTATTTATTATATAGTTTTCAAATTCTTTTTGCACACATGAACTCTAAAATTTTCGTTTTCTTGCGATCTTTTATCTTTTTTGTTTACGAGGAAAAAAGGGAGAGTGGAAACTCAAGTTTGGATCTGAAGAAAAAAAAAATTTGAACATCCAAAATGACTTCGCACAAATGCTGAGAGAGATAATTCCAAAAAGTATCTTTGATTTTTAAGGATAGGCGAAAAGTGGGTTGTTTGGCTCTGGTAAATATCCAACCACTTGAGAATTTAACTTTTTCTACTCCCCCTAATTTTTGGGCCACTAGGCCAATTGCATGCTCAACATGCTTGTGGCATGCACACCCCCACCACACTTAAAGCATGTTGGGATCAGTTAGAAGTCTCTTTCCTATAAAATTCCACCAAGCTATTATTAGGGGGTTGTACATGTGGAATTTCCCAAACACGGATTTTGGGGTTCATTTTTTGGTGCGTGAAATAATTTTCTATTTATTATATAGTTTTCAAATTCTTTTTGCACACATGAACTCTAAAATTTTCGTTTTCTTGCGATCTTTTATCTTTTTTGTTTACGAGGAAAAAAGGGAGAGTGGAAACTCAAGTTTGGATCTGAAGAAAAAAAAAATTTGAACTTCCAAAATGACTTCGCACAAATGCTGAGAGAGATAATTCCAAAAAGTATCTTTGATTTTTAAGGATAGGCGAAAAGTGGGTTGTTTGGCTCTGGTAAATATCCAACCACTTGAGAAATTAACTTTTTCTACTCCCCCTAACTTTTGGGCCACTAGGCCACTTGCATCCTCAACATGCTTGTTGCATTCACACCCCCACCACACTTAAAGCATGTTGGGATCAGTTAGAAGTCTCTTTCCTATAAAATTCCACCAAGCTATTATTAGGGGGTTGTATACGTGGAATTTCCAAAACATGGATTTCGGGGGTCATTTTTTGGTGCGTGAAATAATTTTCTATTTATTATATAGTTTTCAAATTCTTTTTGCACACATGAACTCTAAAATTTTCGTTTTGTTGCGATCTTATATCTTTTTTGTTTACGAGGAAAAATGGGAGAGTGGAAACTCAAGTTTGGATCTGAAGAAAAAAAAAATTTGAACATCCAAAATGGGAATGCACAAATCCTGAGAGAGATAATTCCAAAAAGTATCTGTGATTTTTAAGGATAGGCAAAAAGTGGGTTGTTTGGCTCTGGTAAATATCTAACCACTAGAGAATTTAACTTTTTCTACTCCCCCTAATTTTTGGGCCACTAGGCCACTTGCATCCTCAACATGCTTGTGGGATGCACACCCCCACCACACTTAAAGCATGTTGGGATCAGTTAGAAGTCTCTTTCCTATAAAATTCCACCAAGCTATTATTAGGGGGTTGTACATGTGGAATTTCCCAAACATGGATTTTGGGGGGTTCATTTTTTGGTGCGTGAAATAATTTTCTATTTATTATATAGTTTTCAAATTCTTTTTGCACACATGAACTCTAAAATTTTCGTTTTCTTGCGATCTTATATCGTTTTTGTTTACGAGGAAAAGTGGGAGAGTGGAAACTCAAGTTCGGATGTGAAGAAAAAAAAAATTTTGAACACCCAAAATGGGAATGCACAAATGCTGAGAGAGATAATTCCAAAAAGTATCTGTGATTTTTAAGGATAGGCAAAAAGTGGGTTGTTTTGCTTTGGTAAATATCCAACCACTTGAGAATTTAACTTTTTCTACTCCCCCTAATTTTTGGGCCACTAGGCCACTTGCATCCTCAACATGCTTGTGGCATGCACACCCCCACCACACTTAAAGCATGTTGGGATCAGTTAGAAGTCTCTTTCCTATAAAATTCCACCAAGCTATTATTAGGGGGTTGTACGTGTGGAATTTCCCAAACATGGATTTCGGGGGTCATTTTTTGGTGCGTGAAATAATTTTCTATTTATTATATAGTTTTCAAAATCTTTTTGCACACATGAACTCTAAAATTTTCGTTTTGTTGCGATCTTATATCTTTTTTGTTTACGAGGAAAAATGGGAGAGTGGAAACTCAAGTTTGGATCTGAAGAAAAAAAAAATTTGAACATCCAAAATGGGAATGCACAAATCCTGAGAGAGATAATTCCAAAAAGTATCTGTGATTTTTAAAGATGGGCAAAAAGTGGGTTGTTTGGCTCTGGTAAATATCCAACCACTTGAGAATTTAACTTTTTCTACTCCCCCTAATTTTTGGGCCACTAGGCCACTTGCATCCTCAACATGCTTGTGGGATGCACACCCCACCACACTTAAAGCATGTTGGGATCAGTTAGAAGTCTCTTTCTTATAAAATTCCACCGAGCTATTATTAGGGGGTTGTACGTGTGGAATTTCCCAAACATGGATTTTGGGGTTCATTTTTTGGTGCGTGAAATAATTTTCTATTTATTATATAGTTTTCAAAATCCTTTTGCATACATGAACTCTAAAATTTTCGTTTTGTTGTGATCTTATATCTTTTTTGTTTACGAGGAAAAATGGGAGAGCGGAAACTCAAGTTTGGATCTGAAGAAAGAAAAAATTTTGAACATCCAAAATGGGAATGCACAAATGCTGAGAGAGATGATTCCAAAAAGTATCTGTGATTTTTAAGGACGGGCAAAAAGTGGGTTGTTTGGCTCTGGTAAATAAATATCCAACCACTTGAGAATTTAACTTTTTCTACTCCCCCAAATTTTTGGGCCACTAGGCCACTTGCATCCTCAACATGCTGCACACCCCCACCACACTTAAAGCACGTTGGGATCAGTTAGAAGTCTCTTTCCTATAAAATTCCACCAAGCTATTATTAGGGGGTTGTACTTGTGGAATTTCCCAAACATGGATTTTGGGGTTCATTTTTTGGTGCGTGAAATAATTTTCTATTTATTATATAGTTTTCAAATTCCTTTTGCACACATGAACTCTAAAATTATCGTTTTGTTGCGATCTTATATCTTTTTTGTTTACGAGGAAAAGTGGGAGAGTGGAAACTCAAGTTTGGATGTGAAGAAAAAAAAAAATTGAACATCCAAAATGGGAATACACAAATGCAGAGAGAGATAATTCCAAAGAGTATCTGTGATTTTTAAGGATAGGCAAAAAGTGGGTTGTTTTGCTTTGGTAAATATCCAACCACTTGAGAATTTAACTTTTTCTACTCCCCCTAATTTTTGGGCCACTAGGCCAATTGCATGCTCAACATGCTTGTGGCATGCACACCCCCACCACACTTAAAGCATGTTGGGATCAGTTAGAAGTCTCTTTCCTATAAAATTCCACCAAGCTATTATTAGGGGGTTGTACATGTGGAATTTGCCAAACACGGATTTTGGGGTTCATTTTTTGGTGCGTGAAATAATTTTCTATTTATTATATAGTTTTCAAATTCTTTTTGCACACATGAACTCTAAAATTTTCGTTTTCTTGCGATCTTTTATCTTTTTTGTTTACGAGGAAAAAAGGGAGAGTGGAAACTCAAGTTTGGATCTGAAGAAAAAAAAAATTTGAACATCCAAAATGACTTCGCACAAATGCTGAGAGAGATAATTCCAAAAAGTATCTTTGATTTTTAAGGATAGGCGAAAAGTGGGTTGTTTGGCTCTGGTAAATATCCAACCACTTGAGAATTTAACTTTTTCTACTCCCCCTAATTTTTGGGCCACTAGGCCAATTGCTTGCTCAACATGCTTGTGGCATGCACACCCCCACCACACTTAAAGCATGTTGGGATCAGTTAGAAGTCTCTTTCCTATAAAATTCCACCAAGCTATTATTAGGGGGTTGTACATGTGGAATTTCCCAAACACGGATTTTGGGGTTCATTTTTTGGTGCGTGAAATAATTTTCTATTTATTATATAGTTTTCAAATTCTTTTTGCACACATGAACTCTAAAATTTTCGTTTTCTTGCGATCTTTTATCTTTTTTGTTTACGAGGAAAAAAGGGAGAGTGGAAACTCAAGTTTGGATCTGAAGAAAAAAAAAATTTGAACTTCCAAAATGACTTCGCACAAATGCTGAGAGAGATAATTCCAAAAAGTATCTTTGATTTTTAAGGATAGGCGAAAAGTGGGTTGTTTGGCTCTGGTAAATATCCAACCACTTGAGAAATTAACTTTTTCTACTCCCCCTAACTTTTGGGCCACTAGGCCACTTGCATCCTCAACATGCTTGTTGCATTCACACCCCCACCACACTTAAAGCATGTTGGGATCAGTTAGAAGTCTCTTTCCTATAAAATTCCACCAAGCTATTATTAGGGGGTTGTATACGTGGAATTTCCAAAACATGGATTTCGGGGGTCATTTTTTGGTGCGTGAAATAATTTTCTATTTATTATATAGTTTTCAAATTCTTTTTGCACACATGAACTCTAAAATTTTCGTTTTGTTGCGATCTTATATCTTTTTTGTTTACGAGGAAAAATGGGAGAGTGGAAACTCAAGTTTGGATCTGAAGAAAAAAAAAATTTGAACATCCAAAATGGGAATGCACAAATCCTGAGAGAGATAATTCCAAAAAGTATCTGTGATTTTTAAGGATAGGCAAAAAGTGGGTTGTTTGGCTCTGGTAAATATCTAACCACTAGAGAATTTAACTTTTTCTACTCCCCCTAATTTTTGGGCCACTAGGCCACTTGCATCCTCAACATGCTTGTGGGATGCACACCCCCACCACACTTAAAGCATGTTGGGATCAGTTAGAAGTCTCTTTCCTATAAAATTCCACCAAGCTATTATTAGGGGGTTGTACATGTGGAATTTCCCAAACATGGATTTTGGGGGGTTCATTTTTTGGTGCGTGAAATAATTTTCTATTTATTATATAGTTTTCAAATTCTTTTTGCACACATGAACTCTAAAATTTTCGTTTTCTTGCGATCTTATATCGTTTTTGTTTACGAGGAAAAGTGGGAGAGTGGAAACTCAAGTTCGGATGTGAAGAAAAAAAAAATTTTGAACACCCAAAATGGGAATGCACAAATGCTGAGAGAGATAATTCCAAAAAGTATCTGTGATTTTTAAGGATAGGCAAAAAGTGGGTTGTTTTGCTTTGGTAAATATCCAACCACTTGAGAATTTAACTTTTTCTACTCCCCCTAATTTTTGGGCCACTAGGCCACTTGCATCCTCAACATGCTTGTGGCATGCACACCCCCACCACACTTAAAGCATGTTGGGATCAGTTAGAAGTCTCTTTCCTATAAAATTCCACCAAGCTATTATTAGGGGGTTGTACGTGTGGAATTTCCCAAACATGGATTTCGGGGGTCATTTTTTGGTGCGTGAAATAATTTTCTATTTATTATATAGTTTTCAAAATCTTTTTGCACACATGAACTCTAAAATTTTCGTTTTGTTGCGATCTTATATCTTTTTTGTTTACGAGGAAAAATGGGAGAGTGGAAACTCAAGTTTGGATCTGAAGAAAAAAAAAATTTGAACATCCAAAATGGGAATGCACAAATCCTGAGAGAGATAATTCCAAAAAGTATCTGTGATTTTTAAAGATGGGCAAAAAGTGGGTTGTTTGGCTCTGGTAAATATCCAACCACTTGAGAATTTAACTTTTTCTACTCCCCCTAATTTTTGGGCCACTAGGCCACTTGCATCCTCAACATGCTTGTGGGATGCACACCCCACCACACTTAAAGCATGTTGGGATCAGTTAGAAGTCTCTTTCTTATAAAATTCCACCGAGCTATTATTAGGGGGTTGTACGTGTGGAATTTCCCAAACATGGATTTTGGGGTTCATTTTTTGGTGCGTGAAATAATTTTCTATTTATTATATAGTTTTCAAAATCCTTTTGCATACATGAACTCTAAAATTTTCGTTTTGTTGTGATCTTATATCTTTTTTGTTTACGAGGAAAAATGGGAGAGCGGAAACTCAAGTTTGGATCTGAAGAAAGAAAAAATTTTGAACATCCAAAATGGGAATGCACAAATGCTGAGAGAGATGATTCCAAAAAGTATCTGTGATTTTTAAGGACGGGCAAAAAGTGGGTTGTTTGGCTCTGGTAAATAAATATCCAACCACTTGAGAATTTAACTTTTTCTACTCCCCCAAATTTTTGGGCCACTAGGCCACTTGCATCCTCAACATGCTGCACACCCCCACCACACTTAAAGCACGTTGGGATCAGTTAGAAGTCTCTTTCCTATAAAATTCCACCAAGCTATTATTAGGGGGTTGTACTTGTGGAATTTCCCAAACATGGATTTTGGGGTTCATTTTTTGGTGCGTGAAATAATTTTCTATTTATTATATAGTTTTCAAATTCCTTTTGCACACATGAACTCTAAAATTATCGTTTTGTTGCGATCTTATATCTTTTTTGTTTACGAGGAAAAGTGGGAGAGTGGAAACTCAAGTTTGGATGTGAAGAAAAAAAAAAATTGAACATCCAAAATGGGAATACACAAATGCAGAGAGAGATAATTCCAAAGAGTATCTGTGATTTTTAAGGATAGGCAAAAAGTGGGTTGTTTTGCTTTGGTAAATATCCAACCACTTGAGAATTTAACTTTTTCTACTCCCCCTAATTTTTGGGCCACTAGGCCAATTGCATGCTCAACATGCTTGTGGCATGCACACCCCCACCACACTTAAAGCATGTTGGGATCAGTTAGAAGTCTCTTTCCTATAAAATTCCACCAAGCTATTATTAGGGGGTTGTACATGTGGAATTTCCCAAACACGGATTTTGGGGTTCATTTTTTGGTGCGTGAAATAATTTTCTATTTATTATATAGTTTTCAAATTCTTTTTGCACACATGAACTCTAAAATTTTCGTTTTCTTGCGATCTTTTATCTTTTTTGTTTACGAGGAAAAAAGGGAGAGTGGAAACTCAAGTTTGGATCTGAAGAAAAAAAAAATTTGAACATCCAAAATGACTTCGCACAAATGCTGAGAGAGATAATTCCAAAAAGTATCTTTGATTTTTAAGGATAGGCGAAAAGTGGGTTGTTTGGCTCTGGTAAATATCCAACCACTTGAGAATTTAACTTTTTCTACTCCCCCTATTTTTTGGGCCACTAGGCCAATTGCATGCTCAACATGCTTGTGGCATGCACACCCCCACCACACTTAAAGCATGTTGGGATCAGTTAGAAGTCTCTTTCCTATAAAATTCCACCAAGCTATTATTAGGGGGTTGTACATGTGGAATTTCCCAAACACGGATTTTGGGGTTCATTTTTTGGTGCGTGAAATAATTTTCTATTTATTATATAGTTTTCAAATTCTTTTTGCACACATGAACTCTAAAATTTTCGTTTTCTTGCGATCTTTTATCTTTTTTGTTTACGAGGAAAAAAGGGAGAGTGGAAACTCAAGTTTGGATCTGAAGAAAAAAAAAATTTGAACTTCCAAAATGACTTCGCACAAATGCTGAGAGAGATAATTCCAAAAAGTATCTTTGATTTTTAAGGATAGGCGAAAAGTGGGTTGTTTGGCTCTGGTAAATATCCAACCACTTGAGAAATTAACTTTTTCTACTCCCCCTAACTTTTGGGCCACTAGGCCACTTGCATCCTCAACATGCTTGTTGCATTCACACCCCCACCACACTTAAAGCATGTTGGGATCAGTTAGAAGTCTCTTTCCTATAAAATTCCACCAAGCTATTATTAGGGGGTTGTATACGTGGAATTTCCAAAACATGGATTTCGGGGGTCATTTTTTGGTGCGTGAAATAATTTTCTATTTATTATATAGTTTTCAAATTCTTTTTGCACACATGAACTCTAAAATTTTCGTTTTGTTGCGATCTTATATCTTTTTTGTTTACGAGGAAAAATGGGAGAGTGGAAACTCAAGTTTGGATCTGAAGAAAAAAAAAATTTGAACATCCAAAATGGGAATGCACAAATCCTGAGAGAGATAATTCCAAAAAGTATCTGTGATTTTTAAGGATAGGCAAAAAGTGGGTTGTTTGGCTCTGGTAAATATCTAACCACTAGAGAATTTAACTTTTTCTACTCCCCCTAATTTTTGGGCCACTAGGCCACTTGCATCCTCAACATGCTTGTGGGATGCACACCCCCACCACACTTAAAGCATGTTGGGATCAGTTAGAAGTCTCTTTCCTATAAAATTCCACCAAGCTATTATTAGGGGGTTGTACATGTGGAATTTCCCAAACATGGATTTTGGGGGGTTCATTTTTTGGTGCGTGAAATAATTTTCTATTTATTATATAGTTTTCAAATTCTTTTTGCACACATGAACTCTAAAATTTTCGTTTTCTTGCGATCTTATATCGTTTTTGTTTACGAGGAAAAGTGGGAGAGTGGAAACTCAAGTTCGGATGTGAAGAAAAAAAAAATTTTGAACACCCAAAATGGGAATGCACAAATGCTGAGAGAGATAATTCCAAAAAGTATCTGTGATTTTTAAGGATAGGCAAAAAGTGGGTTGTTTTGCTTTGGTAAATATCCAACCACTTGAGAATTTAACTTTTTCTACTCCCCCTAATTTTTGGGCCACTAGGCCACTTGCATCCTCAACATGCTTGTGGCATGCACACCCCCACCACACTTAAAGCATGTTGGGATCAGTTAGAAGTCTCTTTCCTATAAAATTCCACCAAGCTATTATTAGGGGGTTGTACGTGTGGAATTTCCCAAACATGGATTTCGGGGGTCATTTTTTGGTGCGTGAAATAATTTTCTATTTATTATATAGTTTTCAAAATCTTTTTGCACACATGAACTCTAAAATTTTCGTTTTGTTGCGATCTTATATCTTTTTTGTTTACGAGGAAAAATGGGAGAGTGGAAACTCAAGTTTGGATCTGAAGAAAAAAAAAATTTGAACATCCAAAATGGGAATGCACAAATCCTGAGAGAGATAATTCCAAAAAGTATCTGTGATTTTTAAAGATGGGCAAAAAGTGGGTTGTTTGGCTCTGGTAAATATCCAACCACTTGAGAATTTAACTTTTTCTACTCCCCCTAATTTTTGGGCCACTAGGCCACTTGCATCCTCAACATGCTTGTGGGATGCACACCCCACCACACTTAAAGCATGTTGGGATCAGTTAGAAGTCTCTTTCTTATAAAATTCCACCGAGCTATTATTAGGGGGTTGTACGTGTGGAATTTCCCAAACATGGATTTTGGGGTTCATTTTTTGGTGCGTGAAATAATTTTCTATTTATTATATAGTTTTCAAAATCCTTTTGCATACATGAACTCTAAAATTTTCGTTTTGTTGTGATCTTATATCTTTTTTGTTTACGAGGAAAAATGGGAGAGCGGAAACTCAAGTTTGGATCTGAAGAAAGAAAAAATTTTGAACATCCAAAATGGGAATGCACAAATGCTGAGAGAGATGATTCCAAAAAGTATCTGTGATTTTTAAGGACGGGCAAAAAGTGGGTTGTTTGGCTCTGGTAAATAAATATCCAACCACTTGAGAATTTAACTTTTTCTACTCCCCCAAATTTTTGGGCCACTAGGCCACTTGCATCCTCAACATGCTGCACACCCCCACCACACTTAAAGCACGTTGGGATCAGTTAGAAGTCTCTTTCCTATAAAATTCCACCAAGCTATTATTAGGGGGTTGTACTTGTGGAATTTCCCAAACATGGATTTTGGGGTTCATTTTTTGGTGCGTGAAATAATTTTCTATTTATTATATAGTTTTCAAATTCCTTTTGCACACATGAACTCTAAAATTATCGTTTTGTTGCGATCTTATATCTTTTTTGTTTACGAGGAAAAGTGGGAGAGTGGAAACTCAAGTTTGGATGTGAAGAAAAAAAAAAATTGAACATCCAAAATGGGAATACACAAATGCAGAGAGAGATAATTCCAAAGAGTATCTGTGATTTTTAAGGATAGGCAAAAAGTGGGTTGTTTTGCTTTGGTAAATATCCAACCACTTGAGAATTTAACTTTTTCTACTCCCCCTAATTTTTGGGCCACTAGGCCAATTGCATGCTCAACATGCTTGTGGCATGCACACCCCCACCACACTTAAAGCATGTTGGGATCAGTTAGAAGTCTCTTTCCTATAAAATTCCACCAAGCTATTATTAGGGGGTTGTACATGTGGAATTTCCCAAACACGGATTTTGGGGTTCATTTTTTGGTGCGTGAAATAATTTTCTATTTATTATATAGTTTTCAAATTCTTTTTGCACACATGAACTCTAAAATTTTCGTTTTCTTGCGATCTTTTATCTTTTTTGTTTACGAGGAAAAAAGGGAGAGTGGAAACTCAAGTTTGGATCTGAAGAAAAAAAAAATTTGAACATCCAAAATGACTTCGCACAAATGCTGAGAGAGATAATTCCAAAAAGTATCTTTGATTTTTAAGGATAGGCGAAAAGTGGGTTGTTTGGCTCTGGTAAATATCCAACCACTTGAGAATTTAACTTTTTCTACTCCCCCTAATTTTTGGGCCACTAGGCCAATTGCATGCTCAACATGCTTGTGGCATGCACACCCCCACCACACTTAAAGCATGTTGGGATCAGTTAGAAGTCTCTTTCCTATAAAATTCCACCAAGCTATTATTAGGGGGTTGTACATGTGGAATTTCCCAAACACGGATTTTGGGGTTCATTTTTTGGTGCGTGAAATAATTTTCTATTTATTATATAGTTTTCAAATTCTTTTTGCACACATGAACTCTAAAATTTTCGTTTTCTTGCGATCTTTTATCTTTTTTGTTTACGAGGAAAAAAGGGAGAGTGGAAACTCAAGTTTGGATCTGAAGAAAAAAAAAATTTGAACTTCCAAAATGACTTCGCACAAATGCTGAGAGAGATAATTCCAAAAAGTATCTTTGATTTTTAAGGATAGGCGAAAAGTGGGTTGTTTGGCTCTGGTAAATATCCAACCACTTGAGAAATTAACTTTTTCTACTCCCCCTAACTTTTGGGCCACTAGGCCACTTGCATCCTCAACATGCTTGTTGCATTCACACCCCCACCACACTTAAAGCATGTTGGGATCAGTTAGAAGTCTCTTTCCTATAAAATTCCACCAAGCTATTATTAGGGGGTTGTATACGTGGAATTTCCAAAACATGGATTTCGGGGGTCATTTTTTGGTGCGTGAAATAATTTTCTATTTATTATATAGTTTTCAAATTCTTTTTGCACACATGAACTCTAAAATTTTCGTTTTGTTGCGATCTTATATCTTTTTTGTTTACGAGGAAAAATGGGAGAGTGGAAACTCAAGTTTGGATCTGAAGAAAAAAAAAATTTGAACATCCAAAATGGGAATGCACAAATCCTGAGAGAGATAATTCCAAAAAGTATCTGTGATTTTTAAGGATAGGCAAAAAGTGGGTTGTTTGGCTCTGGTAAATATCTAACCACTAGAGAATTTAACTTTTTCTACTCCCCCTAATTTTTGGGCCACTAGGCCACTTGCATCCTCAACATGCTTGTGGGATGCACACCCCCACCACACTTAAAGCATGTTGGGATCAGTTAGAAGTCTCTTTCCTATAAAATTCCACCAAGCTATTATTAGGGGGTTGTACATGTGGAATTTCCCAAACATGGATTTTGGGGGGTTCATTTTTTGGTGCGTGAAATAATTTTCTATTTATTATATAGTTTTCAAATTCTTTTTGCACACATGAACTCTAAAATTTTCGTTTTCTTGCGATCTTATATCGTTTTTGTTTACGAGGAAAAGTGGGAGAGTGGAAACTCAAGTTCGGATGTGAAGAAAAAAAAAATTTTGAACACCCAAAATGGGAATGCACAAATGCTGAGAGAGATAATTCCAAAAAGTATCTGTGATTTTTAAGGATAGGCAAAAAGTGGGTTGTTTTGCTTTGGTAAATATCCAACCACTTGAGAATTTAACTTTTTCTACTCCCCCTAATTTTTGGGCCACTAGGCCACTTGCATCCTCAACATGCTTGTGGCATGCACACCCCCACCACACTTAAAGCATGTTGGGATCAGTTAGAAGTCTCTTTCCTATAAAATTCCACCAAGCTATTATTAGGGGGTTGTACGTGTGGAATTTCCCAAACATGGATTTCGGGGGTCATTTTTTGGTGCGTGAAATAATTTTCTATTTATTATATAGTTTTCAAAATCTTTTTGCACACATGAACTCTAAAATTTTCGTTTTGTTGCGATCTTATATCTTTTTTGTTTACGAGGAAAAATGGGAGAGTGGAAACTCAAGTTTGGATCTGAAGAAAAAAAAAATTTGAACATCCAAAATGGGAATGCACAAATCCTGAGAGAGATAATTCCAAAAAGTATCTGTGATTTTTAAAGATGGGCAAAAAGTGGGTTGTTTGGCTCTGGTAAATATCCAACCACTTGAGAATTTAACTTTTTCTACTCCCCCTAATTTTTGGGCCACTAGGCCACTTGCATCCTCAACATGCTTGTGGGATGCACACCCCACCACACTTAAAGCATGTTGGGATCAGTTAGAAGTCTCTTTCTTATAAAATTCCACCGAGCTATTATTAGGGGGTTGTACGTGTGGAATTTCCCAAACATGGATTTTGGGGTTCATTTTTTGGTGCGTGAAATAATTTTCTATTTATTATATAGTTTTCAAAATCCTTTTGCATACATGAACTCTAAAATTTTCGTTTTGTTGTGATCTTATATCTTTTTTGTTTACGAGGAAAAATGGGAGAGCGGAAACTCAAGTTTGGATCTGAAGAAAGAATAAATTTTGAACATCCAAAATGGGAATGCACAAATGCTGAGAGAGATGATTCCAAAAAGTATCTGTGATTTTTAAGGACGGGCAAAAAGTGGGTTGTTTGGCTCTGGTAAATAAATATCCAACCACTTGAGAATTTAACTTTTTCTACTCCCCCAAATTTTTGGGCCACTAGGCCACTTGCATCCTCAACATGCTGCACACCCCCACCACACTTAAAGCACGTTGGGATCAGTTAGAAGTCTCTTTCCTATAAAATTCCACCAAGCTATTATTAGGGGGTTGTACTTGTGGAATTTCCCAAACATGGATTTTGGGGTTCATTTTTTGGTGCGTGAAATAATTTTCTATTTATTATATAGTTTTCAAATTCCTTTTGCACACATGAACTCTAAAATTATCGTTTTGTTGCGATCTTATATCTTTTTTGTTTACGAGGAAAAGTGGGAGAGTGGAAACTCAAGTTTGGATGTGAAGAAAAAAAAAAATTGAACATCCAAAATGGGAATACACAAATGCAGAGAGAGATAATTCCAAAGAGTATCTGTGATTTTTAAGGATAGGCAAAAAGTGGGTTGTTTTGCTTTGGTAAATATCCAACCACTTGAGAATTTAACTTTTTCTACTCCCCCTAATTTTTGGGCCACTAGGCCAATTGCATGCTCAACATGCTTGTGGCATGCACACCCCCACCACACTTAAAGCATGTTGGGATCAGTTAGAAGTCTCTTTCCTATAAAATTCCACCAAGCTATTATTAGGGGGTTGTACATGTGGAATTTCCCAAACACGGATTTTGGGGTTCATTTTTTGGTGCGTGAAATAATTTTCTATTTATTATATAGTTTTCAAATTCTTTTTGCACACATGAACTCTAAAATTTTCGTTTTCTTGCGATCTTTTATCTTTTTTGTTTACGAGGAAAAAAGGGAGAGTGGAAACTCAAGTTTGGATCTGAAGAAAAAAAAAATTTGAACATCCAAAATGACTTCGCACAAATGCTGAGAGAGATAATTCCAAAAAGTATCTTTGATTTTTAAGGATAGGCGAAAAGTGGGTTGTTTGGCTCTGGTAAATATCCAACCACTTGAGAATTTAACTTTTTCTACTCCCCCTAATTTTTGGGCCACTAGGCCAATTGCATGCTCAACATGCTTGTGGCATGCACACCCCCACCACACTTAAAGCATGTTGGGATCAGTTAGAAGTCTCTTTCCTATAAAATTCCACCAAGCTATTATTAGGGGGTTGTACATGTGGAATTTCCCAAACACGGATTTTGGGGTTCATTTTTTGGTGCGTGAAATAATTTTCTATTTATTATATAGTTTTCAAATTCTTTTTGCACACATGAACTCTAAAATTTTCGTTTTCTTGCGATCTTTTATCTTTTTTGTTTACGAGGAAAAAAGGGAGAGTGGAAACTCAAGTTTGGATCTGAAGAAAAAAAAAATTTGAACTTCCAAAATGACTTCGCACAAATGCTGAGAGAGATAATTCCAAAAAGTATCTTTGATTTTTAAGGATAGGCGAAAAGTGGGTTGTTTGGCTCTGGTAAATATCCAACCACTTGAGAAATTAACTTTTTCTACTCCCCCTAACTTTTGGGCCACTAGGCCACTTGCATCCTCAACATGCTTGTTGCATTCACACCCCCACCACACTTAAAGCATGTTGGGATCAGTTAGAAGTCTCTTTCCTATAAAATTCCACCAAGCTATTATTAGGGGGTTGTATACGTGGAATTTCCAAAACATGGATTTCGGGGGTCATTTTTTGGTGCGTGAAATAATTTTCTATTTATTATATAGTTTTCAAATTCTTTTTGCACACATGAACTCTAAAATTTTCGTTTTGTTGCGATCTTATATCTTTTTTGTTTACGAGGAAAAATGGGAGAGTGGAAACTCAAGTTTGGATCTGAAGAAAAAAAAAATTTGAACATCCAAAATGGGAATGCACAAATCCTGAGAGAGATAATTCCAAAAAGTATCTGTGATTTTTAAGGATAGGCAAAAAGTGGGTTGTTTGGCTCTGGTAAATATCTAACCACTAGAGAATTTAACTTTTTCTACTCCCCCTAATTTTTGGGCCACTAGGCCACTTGCATCCTCAACATGCTTGTGGGATGCACACCCCCACCACACTTAAAGCATGTTGGGATCAGTTAGAAGTCTCTTTCCTATAAAATTCCACCAAGCTATTATTAGGGGGTTGTACATGTGGAATTTCCCAAACATGGATTTTGGGGGGTTCATTTTTTGGTGCGTGAAATAATTTTCTATTTATTATATAGTTTTCAAATTCTTTTTGCACACATGAACTCTAAAATTTTCGTTTTCTTGCGATCTTATATCGTTTTTGTTTACGAGGAAAAGTGGGAGAGTGGAAACTCAAGTTCGGATGTGAAGAAAAAAAAAATTTTGAACACCCAAAATGGGAATGCACAAATGCTGAGAGAGATAATTCCAAAAAGTATCTGTGATTTTTAAGGATAGGCAAAAAGTGGGTTGTTTTGCTTTGGTAAATATCCAACCACTTGAGAATTTAACTTTTTCTACTCCCCCTAATTTTTGGGCCACTAGGCCACTTGCATCCTCAACATGCTTGTGGCATGCACACCCCCACCACACTTAAAGCATGTTGGGATCAGTTAGAAGTCTCTTTCCTATAAAATTCCACCAAGCTATTATTAGGGGGTTGTACGTGTGGAATTTCCCAAACATGGATTTCGGGGGTCATTTTTTGGTGCGTGAAATAATTTTCTATTTATTATATAGTTTTCAAAATCTTTTTGCACACATGAACTCTAAAATTTTCGTTTTGTTGCGATCTTATATCTTTTTTGTTTACGAGGAAAAATGGGAGAGTGGAAACTCAAGTTTGGATCTGAAGAAAAAAAAAATTTGAACATCCAAAATGGGAATGCACAAATCCTGAGAGAGATAATTCCAAAAAGTATCTGTGATTTTTAAAGATGGGCAAAAAGTGGGTTGTTTGGCTCTGGTAAATATCCAACCACTTGAGAATTTAACTTTTTCTACTCCCCCTAATTTTTGGGCCACTAGGCCACTTGCATCCTCAACATGCTTGTGGGATGCACACCCCACCACACTTAAAGCATGTTGGGATCAGTTAGAAGTCTCTTTCTTATAAAATTCCACCGAGCTATTATTAGGGGGTTGTACGTGTGGAATTTCCCAAACATGGATTTTGGGGTTCATTTTTTGGTGCGTGAAATAATTTTCTATTTATTATATAGTTTTCAAAATCCTTTTGCATACATGAACTCTAAAATTTTCGTTTTGTTGTGATCTTATATCTTTTTTGTTTACGAGGAAAAATGGGAGAGCGGAAACTCAAGTTTGGATCTGAAGAAAGAAAAAATTTTGAACATCCAAAATGGGAATGCACAAATGCTGAGAGAGATGATTCCAAAAAGTATCTGTGATTTTTAAGGACGGGCAAAAAGTGGGTTGTTTGGCTCTGGTAAATAAATATCCAACCACTTGAGAATTTAACTTTTTCTACTCCCCCAAATTTTTGGGCCACTAGGCCACTTGCATCCTCAACATGCTGCACACCCCCACCACACTTAAAGCACGTTGGGATCAGTTAGAAGTCTCTTTCCTATAAAATTCCACCAAGCTATTATTAGGGGGTTGTACTTGTGGAATTTCCCAAACATGGATTTTGGGGTTCATTTTTTGGTGCGTGAAATAATTTTCTATTTATTATATAGTTTTCAAATTCCTTTTGCACACATGAACTCTAAAATTATCGTTTTGTTGCGATCTTATATCTTTTTTGTTTACGAGGAAAAGTGGGAGAGTGGAAACTCAAGTTTGGATGTGAAGAAAAAAAAAAATTGAACATCCAAAATGGGAATACACAAATGCAGAGAGAGATAATTCCAAAGAGTATCTGTGATTTTTAAGGATAGGCAAAAAGTGGGTTGTTTTGCTTTGGTAAATATCCAACCACTTGAGAATTTAACTTTTTCTACTCCCCCTAATTTTTGGGCCACTAGGCCAATTGCATGCTCAACATGCTTGTGGCATGCACACCCCCACCACACTTAAAGCATGTTGGGATCAGTTAGAAGTCTCTTTCCTATAAAATTCCACCAAGCTATTATTAGGGGGTTGTACATGTGGAATTTCCCAAACACGGATTTTGGGGTTCATTTTTTGGTGCGTGAAATAATTTTCTATTTATTATATAGTTTTCAAATTCTTTTTGCACACATGAACTCTAAAATTTTCGTTTTCTTGCGATCTTTTATCTTTTTTGTTTACGAGGAAAAAAGGGAGAGTGGAAACTCAAGTTTGGATCTGAAGAAAAAAAAAATTTGAACATCCAAAATGACTTCGCACAAATGCTGAGAGAGATAATTCCAAAAAGTATCTTTGATTTTTAAGGATAGGCGAAAAGTGGGTTGTTTGGCTCTGGTAAATATCCAACCACTTGAGAATTTAACTTTTTCTACTCCCCCTAATTTTTGGGCCACTAGGCCAATTGCATGCTCAACATGCTTGTGGCATGCACACCCCCACCACACTTAAAGCATGTTGGGATCAGTTAGAAGTCTCTTTCCTATAAAATTCCACCAAGCTATTATTAGGGGGTTGTACATGTGGAATTTCCCAAACACGGATTTTGGGGTTCATTTTTTGGTGCGTGAAATAATTTTCTATTTATTATATAGTTTTCAAATTCTTTTTGCACACATGAACTCTAAAATTTTCGTTTTCTTGCGATCTTTTATCTTTTTTGTTTACGAGGAAAAAAGGGAGAGTGGAAACTCAAGTTTGGATCTGAAGAAAAAAAAAATTTGAACTTCCAAAATGACTTCGCACAAATGCTGAGAGAGATAATTCCAAAAAGTATCTTTGATTTTTAAGGATAGGCGAAAAGTGGGTTGTTTGGCTCTGGTAAATATCCAACCACTTGAGAAATTAACTTTTTCTACTCCCCCTAACTTTTGGGCCACTAGGCCACTTGCATCCTCAACATGCTTGTTGCATTCACACCCCCACCACACTTAAAGCATGTTGGGATCAGTTAGAAGTCTCTTTCCTATAAAATTCCACCAAGCTATTATTAGGGGGTTGTATACGTGGAATTTCCAAAACATGGATTTCGGGGGTCATTTTTTGGTGCGTGAAATAATTTTCTATTTATTATATAGTTTTCAAATTCTTTTTGCACACATGAACTCTAAAATTTTCGTTTTGTTGCGATCTTATATCTTTTTTGTTTACGAGGAAAAATGGGAGAGTGGAAACTCAAGTTTGGATCTGAAGAAAAAAAAAATTTGAACATCCAAAATGGGAATGCACAAATCCTGAGAGAGATAATTCCAAAAAGTATCTGTGATTTTTAAGGATAGGCAAAAAGTGGGTTGTTTGGCTCTGGTAAATATCTAACCACTAGAGAATTTAACTTTTTCTACTCCCCCTAATTTTTGGGCCACTAGGCCACTTGCATCCTCAACATGCTTGTGGGATGCACACCCCCACCACACTTAAAGCATGTTGGGATCAGTTAGAAGTCTCTTTCCTATAAAATTCCACCAAGCTATTATTAGGGGGTTGTACATGTGGAATTTCCCAAACATGGATTTTGGGGGGTTCATTTTTTGGTGCGTGAAATAATTTTCTATTTATTATATAGTTTTCAAATTCTTTTTGCACACATGAACTCTAAAATTTTCGTTTTCTTGCAATCTTATATCGTTTTTGTTTACGAGGAAAAGTGGGAGAGTGGAAACTCAAGTTCGGATGTGAAGAAAAAAAAAATTTTGAACACCCAAAATGGGAATGCACAAATGCTGAGAGAGATAATTCCAAAAAGTATCTGTGATTTTTAAGGATAGGCAAAAAGTGGGTTGTTTTGCTTTGGTAAATATCCAACCACTTGAGAATTTAACTTTTTCTACTCCCCCTAATTTTTGGGCCACTAGGCCACTTGCATCCTCAACATGCTTGTGGCATGCACACCCCCACCACACTTAAAGCATGTTGGGATCAGTTAGAAGTCTCTTTCCTATAAAATTCCACCAAGCTATTATTAGGGGGTTGTACGTGTGGAATTTCCCAAACATGGATTTCGGTGGTCATTTTTTGGTGCGTGAAATAATTTTCTATTTATTATATAGTTTTCAAAATCTTTTTGCACACATGAACTCTAAAATTTTCGTTTTGTTGCGATCTTATATCTTTTTTGTTTACGAGGAAAAATGGGAGAGTGGAAACTCAAGTTTGGATCTGAAGAAAAAAAAAATTTGAACATCCAAAATGGGAATGCACAAATCCTGAGAGAGATAATTCCAAAAAGTATCTGTGATTTTTAAAGATGGGCAAAAAGTGGGTTGTTTGGCTCTGGTAAATATCCAACCACTTGAGAATTTAACTTTTTCTACTCCCCCTAATTTTTGGGCCACTAGGCCACTTGCATCCTCAACATGCTTGTGGGATGCACACCCCACCACACTTAAAGCATGTTGGGATCAGTTAGAAGTCTCTTTCTTATAAAATTCCACCGAGCTATTATTAGGGGGTTGTACGTGTGGAATTTCCCAAACATGGATTTTGGGGTTCATTTTTTGGTGCGTGAAATAATTTTCTATTTATTATATAGTTTTCAAAATCCTTTTGCATACATGAACTCTAAAATTTTCGTTTTGTTGTGATCTTATATCGTTTTTGTTTACGAGGAAAAATGGGAGAGCGGAAACTCAAGTTTGGATCTGAAGAAAGAAAAAATTTTGAACATCCAAAATGGGAATGCACAAATGCTGAGAGAGATGATTCCAAAAAGTATCTGTGATTTTTAAGGACGGGCAAAAAGTGGGTTGTTTGGCTCTGGTAAATAAATATCCAACCACTTGAGAATTTAACTTTTTCTACTCCCCCAAATTTTTGGGCCACTAGGCCACTTGCATCCTCAACATGCTGCACACCCCCACCACACTTAAAGCACGTTGGGATCAGTTAGAAGTCTCTTTCCTATAAAATTCCACCAAGCTATTATTAGGGGGTTGTACTTGTGGAATTTCCCAAACATGGATTTTGGGGTTCATTTTTTGGTGCGTGAAATAATTTTCTATTTATTATATAGTTTTCAAATTCCTTTTGCACACATGAACTCTAAAATTATCGTTTTGTTGCGATCTTATATCTTTTTTGTTTACGAGGAAAAGTGGGAGAGTGGAAACTCAAGTTTGGATGTGAAGAAAAAAAAAAATTGAACATCCAAAATGGGAATACACAAATGCAGAGAGAGATAATTCCAAAGAGTATCTGTGATTTTTAAGGATAGGCAAAAAGTGGGTTGTTTTGCTTTGGTAAATATCCAACCACTTGAGAATTTAACTTTTTCTACTCCCCCTAATTTTTGGGCCACTAGGCCAATTGCATGCTCAACATGCTTGTGGCATGCACACCCCCACCACACTTAAAGCATGTTGGGATCAGTTAGAAGTCTCTTTCCTATAAAATTCCACCAAGCTATTATTAGGGGGTTGTACATGTGGAATTTCCCAAACACGGATTTTGGGGTTCATTTTTTGGTGCGTGAAATAATTTTCTATTTATTATATAGTTTTCAAATTCTTTTTGCACACATGAACTCTAAAATTTTCGTTTTCTTGCGATCTTTTATCTTTTTTGTTTACGAGGAAAAAAGGGAGAGTGGAAACTCAAGTTTGGATCTGAAGAAAAAAAAAATTTGAACATCCAAAATGACTTCGCACAAATGCTGAGAGAGATAATTCCAAAAAGTATCTTTGATTTTTAAGGATAGGCGAAAAGTGGGTTGTTTGGCTCTGGTAAATATCCAACCACTTGAGAATTTAACTTTTTCTACTCCCCCTAATTTTTGGGCCACTAGGCCAATTGCATGCTCAACATGCTTGTGGCATGCACACCCCCACCACACTTAAAGCATGTTGGGATCAGTTAGAAGTCTCTTTCCTATAAAATTCCACCAAGCTATTATTAGGGGGTTGTACATGTGGAATTTCCCAAACACGGATTTTGGGGTTCATTTTTTGGTGCGTGAAATAATTTTCTATTTATTATATAGTTTTCAAATTCTTTTTCCACACATGAACTCTAAAATTTTCGTTTTCTTGCGATCTTTTATCTTTTTTGTTTACGAGGAAAAAAGGGAGAGTGGAAACTCAAGTTTGGATCTGAAGAAAAAAAAAATTTGAACTTCCAAAATGACTTCGCACAAATGCTGAGAGAGATAATTCCAAAAAGTATCTTTGATTTTTAAGGATAGGCGAAAAGTGGGTTGTTTGGCTCTGGTAAATATCCAACCACTTGAGAAATTAACTTTTTCTACTCCCCCTAACTTTTGGGCCACTAGGCCACTTGCATCCTCAACATGCTTGTTGCATTCACACCCCCACCACACTTAAAGCATGTTGGGATCAGTTAGAAGTCTCTTTCCTATAAAATTCCACCAAGCTATTATTAGGGGGTTGTATACGTGGAATTTCCAAAACATGGATTTCGGGGGTCATTTTTTGGTGCGTGAAATAATTTTCTATTTATTATATAGTTTTCAAATTCTTTTTGCACACATGAACTCTAAAATTTTCGTTTTGTTGCGATCTTATATCTTTTTTGTTTACGAGGAAAAATGGGAGAGTGGAAACTCAAGTTTGGATCTGAAGAAAAAAAAAATTTGAACATCCAAAATGGGAAT
Source organism: Aristolochia californica (assembly GCF_029961685.1). Classification (NCBI taxonomy): domain Eukaryota; kingdom Viridiplantae; phylum Streptophyta; class Magnoliopsida; order Piperales; family Aristolochiaceae; genus Aristolochia; species Aristolochia californica. The sequence continues at coordinate 70,920 of NW_027181970.1, read as the reverse complement.
GCACAAATCCTGAGAGAGATAATTCCAAAAAGTATCTGTGATTTTTAAGGATAGGCAAAAAGTGGGTTGTTTGGCTCTGGTAAATATCTAACCACTAGAGAATTTAACTTTTTCTACTCCCCCTAATTTTTGGGCCACTAGGCCACTTGCATCCTCAACATGCTTGTGGGATGCACACCCCCACCACACTTAAAGCATGTTGGGATCAGTTAGAAGTCTCTTTCCTATAAAATTCCACCAAGCTATTATTAGGGGGTTGTACATGTGGAATTTCCCAAACATGGATTTTGGGGGGTTCATTTTTTGGTGCGTGAAATAATTTTCTATTTATTATATAGTTTTCAAATTCTTTTTGCACACATGAACTCTAAAATTTTCGTTTTCTTGCGATCTTATATCGTTTTTGTTTACGAGGAAAAGTGGGAGAGTGGAAACTCAAGTTCGGATGTGAAGAAAAAAAAAATTTTGAACACCCAAAATGGGAATGCACAAATGCTGAGAGAGATGATTCCAAAAAGTATCTGTGATTTTTAAGGACGGGCAAAAAGTGGGTTGTTTGGCTCTGGTAAATAAATATCCAACCACTTGAGAATTTAACTTTTTCTACTCCCCCAAATTTTTGGGCCACTAGGCCACTTGCATCCTCAACATGCTGCACACCCCCACCACACTTAAAGCACGTTGGGATCAGTTAGAAGTCTCTTTCCTATAAAATTCCACCAAGCTATTATTAGGGGGTTGTACTTGTGGAATTTCCCAAACATGGATTTTGGGGTTCATTTTTTGGTGCGTGAAATAATTTTCTATTTATTATATAGTTTTCAAATTCCTTTTGCACACATGAACTCTAAAATTATCGTTTTGTTGCGATCTTATATCTTTTTTGTTTACGAGGAAAAGTGGGAGAGTGGAAACTCAAGTTTGGATGTGAAGAAAAAAAAAAATTGAACATCCAAAATGGGAATACACAAATGCAGAGAGAGATAATTCCAAAGAGTATCTGTGATTTTTAAGGATAGGCAAAAAGTGGGTTGTTTTGCTTTGGTAAATATCCAACCACTTGAGAATTTAACTTTTTCTACTCCCCCTAATTTTTGGGCCACTAGGCCAATTGCATGCTCAACATGCTTGTGGCATGCACACCCCCACCACACTTAAAGCATGTTGGGATCAGTTAGAAGTCTCTTTCCTATAAAATTCCACCAAGCTATTATTAGGGGGTTGTACATGTGGAATTTCCCAAACACGGATTTTGGGGTTCATTTTTTGGTGCGTGAAATAATTTTCTATTTATTATATAGTTTTCAAATTCTTTTTGCACACATGAACTCTAAAATTTTCGTTTTCTTGCGATCTTATATCTTTTTTGTTTACGAGGAAAAAAGGGAGAGTGGAAACTCAAGTTTGGATCTGAAGAAAAAAAAAATTTGAACATCCAAAATGACTTCGCACAAATGCTGAGAGAGATAATTCCAAAAAGTATCTTTGATTTTTAAGGATAGGCGAAAAGTGGGTTGTTTGGCTCTGGTAAATATCCAACCACTTGAGAATTTAACTTTTTCTACTCCCCCTAATTTTTGGGCCACTAGGCCACTTGCATCCTCAACATGCTTGTGGCATGCACACCCCCACCACACTTAAAGCATGTTGGGATCAGTTAGAAGTCTCTTTCCTATAAAATTCCACCAAGCTATTATTAGGAGGTTGTACATGTGGAATTTCCCAAACATGAATTTTGGGGTTCATTTTTTGGTGCGTGAAATAATTTTCTATTTATTATATAGTTTTCAAATTCTTTTTGCACACATGAACTCTAAAATTTTCGTTTTCTTGCGATCTTATATCTTTTTTGTTTACGAGGAAAAAAGGGAGAGTGGAAACTCAAGTTTGGATCTGAAGAAAAAAAAAATTTGAACATCCAAAATGGATTCGCACAAATGCTGAGAGAGATAATTCCAATGTATCTGTGATTTTTAAGGATAGGCGAAAAGTGGGTTGTTTTGCTCTGGTAAATATCCAACCACTTGAGAAATTAACTTTTTCTACTCCCCCTAACTTTTGGGCCACTAGGCCACTTGCATCCTCAACATGCTTGTTGCATTCACACCCCCACCACACTTAAAGCATGTTGGGATCAGTTAGAAGTCTCTTTCCTATAAAATTCCACCAAGCTATTATTAGGGGGTTTTATACGTGGAATTTCCAAAACATTGATTTCGGGGGTCATTTTTTGGTGCGTGAAATAATTTTCTATTTATTATATAGTTTTCAAATTCTTTTTGCACACATGAACTCTAAAATTTTCGTTTTGTTGCGATCTTATATCTTTTTTGTTTACGAGGAAAAATGGGAGAGTGGAAACTCAAGTTTGGATCTGAAGAAAAAAAAAATTTGAACATCCAAAATGGGAATGCACAAATCCTGAGAGAGATAATTCCAAAAAGTATCTGTGATTTTTAAGGATAGGCAAAAAGTGGGTTGTTTGGCTCTGGTAAATATCTAACCACTAGAGAATTTAACTTTTTCTACTCCCCCTAATTTTTGGGCCACTAGGCCACTTGCATCCTCAACATGCTTGTGGGATGCACACCCCCACCGCACTTAAAGCATGTTGGGATCAGTTAGAAGTCTCTTTCCTATAAAATTCCACCAAGCTATTATTAGGGGGTTGTACATGAGGAATTTCCCAAACATGGATTTTGGGGGGTTCATTTTTTGGTGCGTGAAATAATTTTCTATTTATTATATAGTTTTCAAATTCTTTTTGCACACATGAACTCTAAAATTTTCGTTTTCTTGCGATCTTATATCGTTTTTGTTTACGAGGAAAAGTGGGAGAGTGGAAACTCAAGTTCGGATGTGAAGAAAAAAAAAATTTTGAACACCCAAAATGGGAATGCACAAATGCTGAGAGAGATAATTCCAAAAAGTATCTGTGATTTTTAAGGATAGGCAAAAAGTGGGTTGTTTTGCTTTGGTAAATATCCAACCACCTGAGAATTTAACTTTTTCTACTCCCCCTAATTTTTGGGCCACTAGGCCACTTGCATCCTCAACATGCTTGTGGCATGCACACCCCCACCACACTTAAAGCATGTTGGGATCAGTTAGAAGTCTCTTTCCTATAAAATTCCACCAAGCTATTATTAGGGGGTTGTACGTGTGGAATTTCCCAAACATGGATTTCGGGGGTCATTTTTGGGTGCGTGAAATAATTTTCTATTTATTATATAGTTTTCAAAATCTTTTTGCACACATGAACTCTAAAATTTTCGTTTTGTTGCGATCTTATATCTTTTTTGTTTACGAGGAAAAATGGGAGAGTGGAAACTCAAGTTCGGATCTGAAGAAAAAAAAAATTTGAACATCCAAAATGGGAATGCACAAATCCTGAGAGAGATAATTCCAAAAAGTATCTGTGATTTTTAAAGATGGGCAAAAAGTGGGTTGTTTGGCTCTGGTAAATATCCAACCACTTGAGAATTTAACTTTTTCTACTCCCCCTAATTTTTGGGCCACTAGGCCACTTGCATCCTCAACATGCTTGTGGGATGCACACCCCACCACACTTAAAGCATGTTGGGATCAGTTAGAAGTCTCTTTCTTATAAAATTCCACCAAGCTATTATTAGGGGGTTGTACGTGTGGAATTTCCCAAACATGGATTTTGGGGTTCATTTTTTGGTGCGTGAAATAATTTTCTATTTATTATATAGTTTTCAAAATCCTTTTGCATACATGAACTCTAAAATTTTCGTTTTGTTGTGATCTTATATCTTTTTTGTTTACGAGGAAAAATGGGAGAGCGGAAACTCAAGTTTGGATCTGAAGAAAGAAAAAATTTTGAACATCCAAAATGGGAATGCACAAATGCTGAGAGAGATGATTCCAAAAAGTATCTGTGATTTTTAAGGACGGGCAAAAAGTGGGTTGTTTGGCTCTGGTAAATAAATATCCAACCACTTGAGAATTTAACTTTTTCTACTCCCCCAAATTTTTGGGCCACTAGGCCACTTGCATCCTCAACATGCTGCACACCCCCACCACACTTAAAGCATGTTGGGATCAGTTAGAAGTCTCTTTCCTATAAAATTCCACCAAGCTATTATTAGGGGGTTGTACTTGTGGAATTTCCCAAACATGGATTTTGGGGTTCATTTTTTGGTGCGTGAAACAATTTTCTATTTATTATATAGTTTTCAAATTCCTTTTGCACACATGAACTCTAAGATTATCGTTTTGTTGCGATCTTATATCTTTTTTGTTTACGAGGAAAAGTGGGAGAGTGGAAACTCAAGTTTGGATGTGAAGAAAAAAAAAAATTGAACATCCAAAATGGGAATACACAAATGCAGAGAGAGATAATTCCAAAGAGTATCTGTGATTTTTAAGGATAGGCAAAAAGTGGGTTGTTTTGCTTTGGTAAATATCCAACCACTTGAGAATTTAACTTTTTCTACTCCCCCTAATTTTTGGGCCACTAGGCCAATTGCATGCTCAACATGCTTGTGGCATGCACACCCCCACCACACTTAAAGCATGTTGGGATCAGTTAGAAGTCTCTTTCCTATAAAATTCCACCAAGCTATTATTAGGGGGTTGTACATGTGGAATTTCCCAAACACGGATTTTGGGGTTCATTTTTTGGTGCGTGAAATAATTTTCTATTTATTATATAGTTTTCAAATTCTTTTTGCACACATGAACTCTAAAATTTTCGTTTTCTTGCGATCTTATATCTTTTTTGTTTACGAGGAAAAAAGGGAGAGTGGAAACTCAAGTTTGGATCTGAAGAAAAAAAAAATTTGAACATCCAAAATGACTTCGCACAAATGCTGAGAGAGATAATTCCAAAAAGTATCTTTGATTTTTAAGGATAGGCGAAAAGTGGGTTGTTTGGCTCTGGTAAATATCCAACCACTTGAGAATTTAACTTTTTCTACTCCCCCTAATTTTTGGGCCACTAGGCCAATTGCATCCTCAACATGCTTGTGGCATGCACACCCCCACCACACTTAAAGCATGTTGGGATCAGTTAGAAGTCTCTTTCCTATAAAATTCCACCAAGCTATTATTAGGAGGTTGTACATGTGGAATTTCCCAAACATGAATTTTGGGGTTCATTTTTTGGTGCGTGAAATAATTTTCTATTTATTATATAGTTTTCAAATTCTTTTTGCACACATGAACTCTAAAATTTTCGTTTTCTTGCGATCTTATATCTTTTTTGTTTACGAGGAAAAAAGGGAGAGTGGAAACTCAAGTTTGGATCTGAAGAAAAAAAAAATTTGAACATCCAAAATGGATTCGCACAAATGCTGAGAGAGATAATTCCAATGTATCTGTGATTTTTAAGGATAGGCGAAAAGTGGGTTGTTTTGCTCTGGTAAATATCCAACCACTTGAGAAATTAACTTTTTCTACTCCCCCTAACTTTTGGGCCACTAGGCCACTTGCATCCTCAACATGCTTGTTGCATTCACACCCCCACCACACTTAAAGCATGTTGGGATCAGTTAGAAGTCTCTTTCCTATAAAATTCCACCAAGCTATTATTAGGGGGTTGTATACGTGGAATTTCCAAAACATGGATTTCGGGGGTCATTTTTTGGTGCGTGAAATAATTTTCTATTTATTATATAGTTTTCAAATTCTTTTTGCACACATGAACTCTAAAATTTTCGTTTTGTTGCGATCTTATATCTTTTTTGTTTACGAGGAAAAATGGGAGAGTGGAAACTCAAGTTTGGATCTGAAGAAAGAAAAAATTTTGAACATCCAAAATGGGAATGCACAAATGCTGAGAGAGATGATTCCAAAGAGTATCTGTGATTTTTAAGGATAGGCAAAAAGTGGGTTGTTTTGCTTTGGTAAATATCTAACCACTTGAGAATTTAACTTTTTCTACTCCCCCTAATTTTTGGGCCACTAGGCCAATTGCATGCTCAACATGCTTGTGGCATGCACACCCCCACCACACTTAAAGCATGTTGGGATCAGTTAGAAGTCTCTTTCCTATAAAATTCCACCAAGCTATTATTAGGGGGTTGTATACGTGGAATTTCCAAAACATTGATTTCGGGGGTCATTTTTTGGTGCGTGAAATAATTTTCTATTTATTATATAGTTTTCAAATTCTTTTTGCACACATGAACTCTAAAATTTTCGTTTTGTTGCGATCTTATATCTTTTTTGTTTACGAGGAAAAATGGGAGAGTGGAAACTCAAGTTTGGATCTGAAGAAAAAAAAAATTTGAACATCCAAAATGGGAATGCACAAATCCTGAGAGAGATAATTCCAAAAAGTATCTGTGATTTTTAAGGATAGGCAAAAAGTGGGTTGTTTGGCTCTGGTAAATATCTAACCACTAGAGAATTTAACTTTTTCTACTCCCCCTGATTTTTGGGCCACTAGGCCACTTGCATCCTCAACATGCTTGTGGGATACACACCCCCACCACACTTAAAGCATGTTGGGATCAGTTAGAAGTCTCTTTCCTATAAAATTCCACCAAGCTATTATTAGGGGGTTGTACATGTGGAATTTCCCAAACATGGATTTTGGGGGGTTCACTTTTTGGTGCGTGAAATAATTTTCTATTTATTATATAGTTTTCAAATTCTTTTTGCACACATGAACTCTAAAATTTTCGTTTTCTTGCGATCTTATATCGTTTTTGTTTACGAGGAAAAGTGGGAGAGTGGAAACTCAAGTTCGGATGTGAAGAAAAAAAAAATTTTGAACACCCAAAATGGGAATGCACAAATGCTGAAAGAGATAATTCCAAAAAGTATCTGTGATTTTTAAGGATAGGCAAAAAGTGGGTTGTTTTGCTTTGGTAAATATCCAACCACCTGAGAATTTAACTTTTTCTACTCCCCCTAATTTATGGGCCACTAGGCCACTTGCATCCTCAACATGCTTGTGGCATGCACACCCCCACCACACTTAAAGCATGTTGGGATCAGTTAGAAGTCTCTTTCCTATAAAATTCCACCAAGCTATTATTAGGGGGTTGTACGTGTGGACTTTCCCAAACATGGATTTCGGGGGTCATTTTTTGGTGCGTGAAATAATTTTCTATTTATTATATAGTTTTCAAAATCTTTTTGCACACATGAACTCTAAAATTTTCGTTTTCTTGCGATCTTATATCTTTTTTGTTTACGAGGAAAAAAGGGAGAGTGGAAACTCAAGTTTGGATCTGAAGAAAAAAAAAATTTGAACATCCAAAATGGGAATGCACAAATCCAGAGAGAGATAATTCCAAAAAGTATCTGTGATTTTTAAAGATGGGCAAAAAGTGGGTTGTTTGGCTCTGGTAAATATCCAACCACTTGAGAATTTAACTTTTTCTACTCCCCCTAATTTTTGGGCCACTAGGCCACTTGCATCCTCAACATGCTTGTGGGATGCACACCCCACCACACTTAAAGCATGTTGGGATCAGTTAGAAGTCTCTTTCTTATAAAATTCCACCAAGCTATTATTAGGGGGTTGTACGTGTGGAATATCCCAAACATGGATTTCGGGCGTCATTTTTTGGTGCGTGAAATAATTTTCTATTTATTATATAGTTTTCAAAATCTTTTTGCACACATGAACTCTAAAATTTTCGTTTTGTTGCGATCTTATATCTTTTTTGTTTACGAGGAAAAATGGGAGAGTGGAAACTCAAGTTTGGATCTGAAGAAAAAAAAAATTTGAACATCCAAAATGGGAATGCACAAATCCTGAGAGAGATAATTCCAAAAAGTATCTGTGATTTTTAAAGATGGGCAAAAAGTGGGTTGTTTGGCTCTGGTAAATATCCAACCACTTGAGAATTTAACTTTTTCTACTCCCCCTAATTTTTGGGCCACTAGGCCACTTGCATCCTCAACATGCTTGTGGGATGCACACCCCACCACACTTAAAGCATGTTGGGATCAGTTAGAAGTCTCTTTCTTATAAAATTCCACCAAGCTATTATTAGGGGGTTGTACGTGTGGAATTTCCCAAACATGGTTTTGGGGTTCATTTTTTGGTGCGTGAAATAATTTTCTATTTATTATATAGTTTTCAAAATCCTTTTGCATACATGAACTCTAAAATTTTCGTTTTGTCATGATCTTATATCTTTTTTGTTTACGAGGAAAAATGGGAGAGCGGAAACTCAAGTTTGGATCTGAAGAAAGAAAAAATTTTGAACATCCAAAATGGGAATGCACAAATGCTGAGAGAGATGATTCCAAAAAGTATCTGTGATTTTTAAGGACGGGCAAAAAGTGGGTTGTTTGGCTCTGGTAAATAAATATCCAACCACTTGAGAATTTAACTTTTTCTACTCCCCCAAATTTTTGGGCCACTAGGCCACTTGCATCCTCAACATGCTGCACACCCCCACCACACTTAAAGCATGTTGGGATCAGTTAGAAGTCTCTTTCCTATAAAATTCCACCAAGCTATTATTAGGGGGTTGTACTTGTGGAATTTCCCAAACATGGATTTTGGGGTTCATTTTTTGGTGCGTGAAACAATTTTTAATTTATTATATAGTTTTCAAATTCCTTTTGCACACATGAACTCTAAAATTATCGTTTTGTTGCGATCTTATATCTTTTTTGTTTACGAGGAAAAGTGGGAGAGTGGAAACTCAAGTTTGGATGTGAAGAAAAAAAAAAATTGAACATCCAAAATGGGAATACACAAATGCAGAGAGAGATAATTCCAAAGAGTATCTGTGATTTTTAAGGATAGGCAAAAAGTGGGTTGTTTTGCTTTGGTAAATATCCAACCACTTGAGAATTTAACTTTTTCTACTCCCCCTAATTTTTGGGCCACTAGGCCAATTGCATGCTCAACATGCTTGTGGCATGCACACCCCCACCACACTTAAAGCATGTTGGGATCAGTTAGAAGTCTCTTTCCTATAAAATTCCACCAAGCTATTATTAGGGGGTTGTACATGTGGAATTTCCCAAACACGGATTTTGGGGTTCATTTTTTGGTGCGTGAAATAATTTTCTATTTATTATATAGTTTTCAAATTCTTTTTGCACACATGAACTCTAAAATTTTCGTTTTCTTGCGATCTTATATCTTTTTTGTTTACGAGGAAACAAGGGAGAGTGGAAACTCAAGTTTGGATCTGAAGAAAAAAAAAATTTGAACATCCAAAATGACTTCGCACAAATGCTGAGAGAGATAATTCCAAAAAGTATCTTTGATTTTTAAGGATAGGCGAAAAGTGGGTTGTTTGGCTCTGGTAAATATCCAACCACTTGAGAATTTAACTTTTTCTACTCCCCCTAATTTTTGGGCCACTAGGCCACTTGCATCCTCAACATGCTTGTGGCATGCACACCCCCACCACACTTAAAGCATGTTGGGATCAGTTAGAAGTCTCTTTCCTATAAAATTCCACCAAGCTATTATTAGGAGGTTGTACATGTGGAATTTCCCAAACATGAATTTTGGGGTTCATTTTTTGGTGCGTGAAATAATTTTCTATTTATTATATAGTTTTCAAATTCTTTTTGCACACATGAACTCTAAAATTTTCGTTTTCTTGCGATCTTATATCTTTTTTGTTTACGAGGAAAAAAGGGAGAGTGGAAACTCAAGTTTGGATCTGAAGAAAAAAAAAATTTGAACATCCAAAATGGATTCGCACAAATGCTGAGAGAGATAATTCCAATGTATCTGTGATTTTTAAGGATAGGCGAAAAGTGGGTTGTTTGGCTCTGGTAAATATCCAACCACTTGAGAATTTAACTTTTTCTACTCCCCCTAATTTTTGGGCCACTAGGCCACTTGCATCCTCAACATGCTTGTGGCATGCACACCCCCACCACACTTAAAGCATGTTGGGATCAGTTAGAAGTCTCTTTCCTATAAAATTCCACCAAGCTATTATTAGGGGGTTGTACGTGTGGAATTTCCCAAACATGGATTTCGGGGGTCATTTTTTGGTGCGTGAAATAATTTTCTATTTATTATATAGTTTTCAAAATCTTTTTGCACACATGAACTCTAAAATTTTCGTTTTCTTGCGATCTTATATCTTTTTTGTTTACGAGGAAAAATGGGAGAGTGGAAACTCAAGTTTGGATCTGAAGAAAAAAAAAAATTTGAACATCCAAAATGGGAATGCACAAATCCTGAGAGAGATAATTCCAAAAAGTATCTGTGATTTTTAAAGATGGGCAAAAAGTGGGTTGTTTGGCTCTAGTAAATATCCAACCACTTGAGAATTTAACTTTTTCTACTCCCCCTAATTTTTGGGCCACTAGGCCACTTGCATCCTCAACATGCTTGTGGGATGCACACCCCACCACACTTAAAGCATGGTGGGATCAGTTAGAAGTCTCTTTCTTATAAAATTCCACCAAGCTATTATTAGGGGGTTGTACGTGTGGAATTTCCCAAACATGGATTTTGGGGTTCATTTTTTGGTGCGTGAAATAATTTTCTATTTATTATATAGTTTTCAAAATCCTTTTGCATACATGAACTCTAAAATTTTCGTTTTGTTGTGATCTTATATCTTTTTTGTTTACGAGGAAAAATGGGAGAGCGGAAACTCAAGTTTGGATCTGAAGAAAGAAAAAATTTTGAACATCCAAAATGGGAATGCACAAATGCTGAGAGAGATGATTCCAAAAAGTATCTGTGATTTTTAAGGACGGGCAAAAAGTGGGTTGTTTGGCTCTGGTAAATAAATATCCAACCACTTGAGAATTTAACTTTTTCTACTCCCCCAAATTTTTGGGCCACTAGGCCACTTGCATCCTCAACATGCTGCACACCCCCACCACACTTAAAGCATGTTGGGATCAGTTAGAAGTCTCTTTCCTATAAAATTCCACCAAGCTATTATTAGGGGGTTGTACTTGTGGAATTTCCCAAACATGGATTTTGGGGTTCATTTTTTGGTGCGTGCAATAATTTTCTATTTATTATATAGTTTTCAAATTCCTTTTGCACACATGAACTCTAAAATTATCGTTTTATTGCGATCTTATATCTTTTTTGTTTACGAGGAAAAGTGGGAGAGTGGAAACTCAAGTTTGGATGTGAAGAAAAAAAAAACTTGAACATCCAAAATGGGAATACACAAATGCTGAGAGAGATAATTCCAAAGAGTATCTGTGATTTTTAAGGATAGGCAAAAAGTGGGTTGTTTTGCTTTGGTAAATATCCAACCACTTGAGAATTTAACTTTTTCTACTCCCCCTAATTTTTGGGCCACTAGGCCAATTGCATGCTCAACATGCTTGTGGCATGCACACCCCCACCACACTTAAAGCATGTTGGGATCAGTTAGAAGTCTCTTTCCTATAAAATTCCACCAAGCTATTATTAGGGGGTTGTACATGTGGAATTTCCCAAACACGGATTTTGGGGTTCATTTTTTGGTGCGTGAAATAATTTTCTATTTATTATATAGTTTTCAAATTCTTTTTGCACACATGAACTCTAAAATTTTCGTTTTCTTGCGATCTTATATCTTTTTTGTTTACGAGGAAAAAAGGGAGAGTGGAAACTCAAGTTTGGATCTGAAGAAAAAAAAAATTTGAACATCCAAAATGACTTCGCACAAATGCTGAGAGAGATAATTCCAAAAAGTATCTTTGATTTTTAAGGATAGGCGAAAAGTGGGTTGTTTGGCTCTGGTAAATATCCAACCACTTGAGAATTTAACTTTTTCTACTCCCCCTAATTTTTGGGCCACTAGGCCAATTGCATGCTCAACATGCTTGTGGCATGCACACCCCTACCACACTTAAAGCATGTTGGGATCAGTTAGAAGTCTCTTTCCTATAAAATTCCACCAAGCTATTATTAGGGGGTTGTACATGTGGAATTTCCCAAACACGGATTTTGGGGTTCATTTTTTGGTGCGTGAAATAATTTTCTATTTATTATATAGTTTTCAAATTCTTTTTGCACACATGAACTCTAAAATTTTCGTTTTCTTGCGATCTTATATCTTTTTTGTTTACGAGGAAAAAAGGGAGAGTGGAAACTCAAGTTTGGATCTGAAGAAAAAAAAAATTTGAACATCCAAAATGACTTCGCACAAATGCTGAGAGAGATAATTCCAAAAAGTATCTTTGATTTTTCAGGATAGGCGAAAAGTGGGTTGTTTGGCTCTGGTAAATATCCAACCACTTGAGAATTTAACTTTTTCTACTCCCCCTAATTTGTGGGCCACTAGGCTACTTGCATCCTCAACATGCTTGTGGCATGCACACCCCCACCACACTTAAAGCATGTTGGGATCAGTTAGAAGTCTCTTTCCTATAAAATTCCACCAAGCTATTATTAGGAGGTTGTACATGTGGAATTTCCCAAACATGAATTTTGGGGTTCATTTTTTGGTGCGTGAAATAATTTTCTATTTATTATATAGTTTTCAAATTCTTTTTGCACACATGCACTCTAAAATTTTCGTTTTCTTGCGATCTTATATCTTTTTTGTTTACGAGGAAAAAAGGGAGAGTGGAAACTCAAGTTTGGATCTGAAGAAAAAAAAAATTTGAACATCCAAAATGGATTCGCACAAATGCTGAGAGAGATAATTCCAATGTATCTGTGATTTTTAAGGATAGGCGAAAAGTGGGTTTTTTGGCTCTGGTAAATATCCAACCACTTGAGAATTTAACTTTTTCTACTCCCCCTAATTTTTGGGCCACTAGGCCACTTGCATCCTCAACATGCTTGTGGCATGCACACCCCCACCACACTTAAAGCATGTTGGGATCAGTTAGAAGTCTCTTTCCTATAAAATTCCACCAAGCTGTTATTAGGGGGTTGTACGTGTGGAATTTCCCAAACATGGATTTCGGGGGTCATTTTTTGGTGCGTGAAATAATTTTCTATTTATTATATAGTTTTCAAAATCTTTTTGCACACATGAACTCTAAAATTTTCGTTTTGTTGCGATCTTATATCTTTTTTGTTTACGAGGAAAAATGGGAGAGTGGAAACTCAAGTTTGGATCTGAAGAAAAAAAAAATTTGAACATCCAAAATGGGAATGCACAAATCCTGAGAGAGATAATTCCAAAAAGTATCTGTGATTTTTAAAGATGGGCAAAAAGTGGGTTGTTTGGCTCTGGTAAATATCCAACCACTTGAGAATTTAACTTTTTCTACTCCCCCTAATTTTTGGGCCACTAGGCCACTTGCATCCTCAACATGCTTGTGGCATGCACACCCCCACCACACTTAAAGCATGTTGGAATCAGTTAGAAGTCTCTTTCCTATAAAATTCCACCAAGCTATTATTAGGAGGTTGTACATGTGGAATTTCCCAAACATGAATTTTGGGGTTCATTTTTTGGTGCGTGAAATAATTTTCTATTTATTATATAGTTTTCAAATTCTTTTTGCACACATGAACTCTAAAATTTTCGTTTTCTTGCGATCTTATATCTTTTTTGTTTACGAGGAAAAAAGGGAGAGTGGAAACTCAAGTTTGGATCTGAAGAAAAAAAAAATTTGAACATCCAAAATGGATTCGCACAAATGCTGAGAGAGATAATTCCAATGTATCTGTGATTTTTAAGGATAGGCGAAAAGTGGGTTGTTTTGCTCTGGTAAATATCCAACCACTTGAGAAATTAACTTTTTCTACTCCCCCTAACTTTTGGGCCACTAGGCCACTTGCATCCTCAACATGCTTGTTGCATTCACACCCCCACCACACTTAAAGCATGTTGGGATCAGTTAGAAGTCTCTTTCCTATAAAATTCCACCAAGCTATTATTAGGGGGTTGTATATGTGGAATTTCCAAAACATGGATTTCGGGGGTCATTTTTTGGTGCGTGAAATAATTTTCTATTTATTATATAGTTTTCAAATTCTTTTTGCACACATGAACTCTAAAATTTTCGTTTTGTTGCGATCTTATATCTTTTTTGTTTACGAGGAAAAATGGGAGAGTGGAAACTCAAGTTTGGATCTGAAGAAAAAAAAAATTTGAACATCCAAAATGGGAATGCACAAATCCTGAGAGAGATAATTCCAAAAAGTATCTGTGATTTTTAAGGATCGGCAAAAAGTGGGTTGTTTGGCTCTGGTAAATATCTAACCACTAGAGAATTTAACTTTTTCTACTCCCCCTAATTTTTGGGCCACTAGGCCACTTGCATCCTCAACATGCTTGTGGGATGCACACCCCCACCACACTTAAAGCATGTTGGGATCAGTTAGAAGTCTCTTTCTTATAAAATTCCACCAAGCTATTATTAGGGGGTTGTACATGTGGAATTTCCCAAACATGGATTTTGGGGGGTTCATTTTTTGGTGCGTGAAATAATTTTCTATTTATTATATAGTTTTCAAATTCTTTTTGCACACATGAACTCTAAAATTTTCGTTTTCTTGCGATCTTATATCGTTTTTGTTTACGAGGAAAAGTGGGAGAGTGGAAACTCAAGTTCGGATGTGAAGAAAAAAAAAATTTTGAACACCCAAAATGGGAATGCACAAATGCTGAGAGAGATAATTCCAAAAAGTATCTGTGATTTTTAAGGATAGGCAAAAAGTGGGTTGTTTTGCTTTGGTAAATATCCAACCACTTGAGAATTTAACTTTTTCTACTCCCCCTAATTTTTGGGCCACTAGGCCACTTGCATCCTCAACATGCTTGTGGCATGCACACCCCCACCACACTTAAAGCATGTTGGGATCAGTTAGAAGTCTCTTTCCTATAAAATTCCACCAAGCTATTATTAGGGGGTTGTACGTGTGGAATTTCCCAAACATGGATTTTGGGGTTCATTTTTTGGTGCGTGAAATAATTTTCTATTCATTATATAGTTTTCAAAATCCTTTTGCACACATGAACTCTAAAATTTTCGTTTTGTTGTGATCTTATATCTTTTTTGTTTACGAGGAAAAATGGGAGAGTGGAAACTCAAGTTTGGATCTGAAGAAAAAAAAAAATTGAACATAAAAAATGGGAATGCACAAATGCTGAGAGAGATAATTCCAAAAAGTATCTGTGATTTTTAAAGATGGGCAAAAAGTGGGTTGTTTGGCTCTGCTAAATATCCAACCACTTGAGAATTTAACTTTTTGTACTCCCCCTAATTTTTGGGCCACTAGGCTAATTGCATCCTCAACATGCATGTGGCATGCACACCCCCACCACACTTAAAGCATGTTGGGATCAGTTAGAAGTCTCTTTCCTATAAAATTCCACCAAGCTATTATTAGGGGGTTGTACGTGTGGAATTTCCCAAACATGGATTTTGGGGTTCATTTTTTGGTGCGTGAAATAATTTTCTATTTATTATATAGTTTTCAAAATCGTTTTGCACACATGAACTCTAAAATTTTCGTTTTGTTGTGATCTTATATCTTTTTTGTTTACGAGGAAAAATGGGAGAGCGGAAACTCAAGTTTGGATCTGAAGAAAGAAAAAATTTTGAACATCCAAAATGGGAATGCACAAATGCTGAGAGAGATGATTCCAAAGAGTATCTGTGATTTTTAAGGATAGGCAAAAAGTGGGTTGTTTTGCTTTGGTAAATATCTAACCACTTGAGAATTTAACTTTTTCTACTCCCCCTAATTTTTGGGCCACTAGGCCAATTGCATGCTCAACATGCTTGTGGCATGCACACCCCCACCACACTTAAAGCATGTTGGGATCAGTTAGAAGTCTCTTTCCTATAAAATTCCACCAAGCTATTATTAGGGGGTTGTACATGTGGAATTTCCCAAACACGGATTTTGGGGTTCATTTTTTGGTGCGTGAAATAATTTTCTATTTATTATATAGTTTTCAAATTCTTTTTGCACACATGAACTCTAAAATTTTCGTTTTCTTGCGATCTTATATCTTTTTTGTTTACGAGGAAAAAAGGGAGAGTGGAAACTCAAGTTTGGATCTGAAGAAAAAAAAAATTTGAACATCCAAAATGACTTCGCACAAATGCTGAGAGAGATAATTCCAAAAAGTATCTTTGATTTTTAAGGATAGGCGAAAAGTGGGTTGTTTGGCTCTGGTAAATATCCAACCACTTGAGAATTTAACTTTTTCTACTCCCCCTAATTTTTGGGCCACTAGGCCACTTGCATCCTCAACATGCTTGTGGCATGCACACCCCCACCACACTTAAAGCATGTTGGGATCAGTTAGAAGTCTCTTTCCTATAAAATTCCACCAAGCTATTATTAGGAGGTTGTACATGTGGAATTTCCCAAACATGAATTTTGGGGTTCATTTTTTGGTGCGTGAAATAATTTTCTATTTATTATATAGTTTTCAAATTCTTTTTGCACACATGAACTCTAAAATTTTCGTTTTCTTGCGATCTTATATCTTTTTTGTTTACGAGGAAAAAAGGGAGAGTGGAAACTCAAGTTTGGATCTGAAGAAAAAAAAAATTTGAACATCCAAAATGGATTCGCACAAATGCTGAGAGAGATAATTCCAATGTATCTGTGATTTTTAAGGATAGGCGAAAAGTGGGTTGTTTTGCTCTGGTAAATATCCAACCACTTGAGAAATTAACTTTTTCTACTCCCCCTAACTTTTGGGCCACTAGGCCACTTGCATCCTCAACATGCTTGTTGCATTCACACCCCCACCACACTTAAAGCATGTTGGGATCAGTTAGAAGTCTCTTTCCTATAAAATTCCACCAAGCTATTATTAGGGGGTTGTATATGTGGAATTTCCAAAACATGGATTTCGGGGGTCATTTTTTGGTGCGTGAAATAATTTTCTATTTATTATATAGTTTTCAAATTCTTTTTGCACACATGAACTCTAAAATTTTCGTTTTGTTGCGATCTTATATCTTTTTTGTTTACGAGGAAAAATGGGAGAGTGGAAACTCAAGTTTGGATCTGAAGAAAAAAAAAATTTGAACATCCAAAATGGTAATGCACAAATCCTGAGAGAGATAATTCCAAAAAGTATCTGTGATTTTTAAGGATCGGCAAAAAGTGGGTTGTTTGGTTCTGGTAAATATCTAACCACTAGAGAATTTAACTTTTTCTACTCCCCCTAATTTTTGGGCCACTAGGCCACTTGCATCCTCAACATGCTTGTGGGATGCACACCCCCACCACACTTAAAGCATGTTGGGATCAGTTAGAAGTCTCTTTCTTATAAAATTCCACCAAGCTATTATTAGGGGGTTGTACATGTGGAATTTCCCAAACATGGATTTTGGGGGGTTCATTTTTTGGTGCGTGAAATAATTTTCTATTTATTATATAGTTTTCAAATTCTTTTTGCACACATGAACTCTAAAATTTTCGTTTTCTTGCGATCTTATATCGTTTTTGTTTACGAGGAAAAGTGGGAGAGTGGAAACTCAAGTTCGGATGTGAAGAAAAAAAAAATTTTGAACACCCAAAATGGGAATGCACAAATGCTGAGAGAGATAATTCCAAAAAGTATCTGTGATTTTTAAGGATAGGCAAAAAGTGGGTTGTTTTGCTTTGGTAAATATCCAACCACTTGAGAATTTAACTTTTTCTACTCCCCCTAATTTTTGGGCCACTAGGCCACTTGCATCCTCAACATGCTTGTGGCATGCACACCCCCACCACACTTAAAGCATGTTGGGATCAGTTAGAAGTCTCTTTCCTATAAAATTCCACCAAGCTATTATTAGGGGGTTGTACGTGTGGAATTTCCCAAACATGGATTTTGGGGTTCATTTTTTGGTGCGTGAAATAATTTTCTATTTATTATATAGTTTTCAAAATCGTTTTGCACACATGAACTCTAAAATTTTCGTTTTGTTGTGATCTTATATCTTTTTTGTTTACGAGGAAAAATGGGAGAGCGGAAACTCAAGTTTGGATCTGAAGAAAGAAAAAATTTTGAACATCCAAAATGGGAATGCACAAATGCTGAGAGAGATGATTCCAAAAAGTATCTGTGATTTTTAAGGACGGGCAAAAAGTGGGTTGTTTGGCTCTGGTAAATAAATATCCAACCACTTGAGAATTTAACTTTTTCTACTCCCCCAAATTTTTGGGCCACTAGGCCACTTGCATCCTCAACATGCTGCACACCCCCACCACACTTAAAGCATGTTGGGATCAGTTAGAAGTCTCTTTCCTATAAAATTCCACCAAGCTATTATTAGGGGGTTGTACTTGTGGAATTTCCCAAACATGGATTTTGGGGTTCATTTTTTGGTGCGTGGAATAATTTTCTATTTATTATATAGTTTTCAAATTCTTTTTGCACACATGAACTCTAAAATTTTCGTTTTCTTGCGATCTTATATCTTTTTTGTTTACGAGGAAAAAAGGGAGAGTGGAAACTCAAGTTTGGATCTGAAGAAAAAAAAAATTTGAACATCCAAAATGACTTCGCACAAATGCTGAGAGAGATAATTCCAAAAAGTATCTTTGATTTTTAAGGATAGGCGAAAAGTGGGTTGTTTGGCTCTGGTAAATATCCAACCACTTGAGAATTTAACTTTTTCTACTCCCCCTAATTTTTGGGCCACTAGGCCACTTGCATCCTCAACATGCTTGTGGCATGCACACCCCCACCACACTTAAAGCATGTTGGGATCAGTTAGAAGTCTCTTTCCTATAAAATTCCACCAAGCTATTATTAGGAGGTTGTACATGTGGAATTTCCCAAACATGAATTTTGGGGTTCATTTTTTGGTGCGTGAAATAATTTTCTATTTATTATATAGTTTTCAAATTCTTTTTGCACACATGAACTCTAAAATTTTCGTTTTCTTGCGATCTTATATCTTTTTTGTTTACGAGGAAAAAAGGGAGAGTGGAAACTCAAGTTTGGATCTGAAGAAAAAAAAAATTTGAACATCCAAAATGGATTCGCACAAATGCTGAGAGAGATAATTCCAATGTATCTGTGATTTTTAAGGATAGGCGAAAAGTGGGTTGTTTTGCTCTGGTAAATATCCAACCACTTGAGAAATTAACTTTTTCTACTCCCCCTAACTTTTGGGCCACTAGGCCACTTGCATCCTCAACATGCTTGTTGCATTCACACCCCCACCACACTTAAAGCATGTTGGGATCAGTTAGAAGTCTCTTTCCTATAAAATTCCACCAAGCTATTATTAGGGGGTTGTATATGTGGAATTTCCAAAACATGGATTTCGGGGGTCATTTTTTGGTGCGTGAAATAATTTTCTATTTATTATATAGTTTTCAAATTCTTTTTGCACACATGAACTCTAAAATTTTCGTTTTGTTGCGATCTTATATCTTTTTTGTTTACGAGGAAAAATGGGAGAGTGGAAACTCAAGTTTGGATCTGAAGAAAAAAAAAATTTGAACATCCAAAATGGTAATGCACAAATCCTGAGAGAGATAATTCCAAAAAGTATCTGTGATTTTTAAGGATCGGCAAAAAGTGGGTTGTTTGGTTCTGGTAAATATCTAACCACTAGAGAATTTAACTTTTTCTACTCCCCCTAATTTTTGGGCCACTAGGCCACTTGCATCCTCAACATGCTTGTGGGATGCACACCCCCACCACACTTAAAGCATGTTGGGATCAGTTAGAAGTCTCTTTCTTATAAAATTCCACCAAGCTATTATTAGGGGGTTGTACATGTGGAATTTCCCAAACATGGATTTTGGGGGGTTCATTTTTTGGTGCGTGAAATAATTTTCTATTTATTATATAGTTTTCAAATTCTTTTTGCACACATGAACTCTAAAATTTTCGTTTTCTTGCGATCTTATATCGTTTTTGTTTACGAGGAAAAGTGGGAGAGTGGAAACTCAAGTTCGGATGTGAAGAAAAAAAAAATTTTGAACACCCAAAATGGGAATGCACAAATGCTGAGAGAGATAATTCCAAAAAGTATCTGTGATTTTTAAGGATAGGCAAAAAGTGGGTTGTTTTGCTTTGGTAAATATCCAACCACTTGAGAATTTAACTTTTTCTACTCCCCCTAATTTTTGGGCCACTAGGCCACTTGCATCCTCAACATGCTTGTGGCATGCACACCCCCACCACACTTAAAGCATGTTGGGATCAGTTAGAAGTCTCTTTCCTATAAAATTCCACCAAGCTATTATTAGGGGGTTGTACGTGTGGAATTTCCCAAACATGGATTTTGGGGTTCATTTTTTGGTGCGTGAAATAATTTTCTATTTATTATATAGTTTTCAAAATCGTTTTGCACACATGAACTCTAAAATTTTCGTTTTGTTGTGATCTTATATCTTTTTTGTTTACGAGGAAAAATGGGAGAGCGGAAACTCAAGTTTGGATCTGAAGAAAGAAAAAATTTTGAACATCCAAAATGGGAATGCACAAATGCTGAGAGAGATGATTCCAAAAAGTATCTGTGATTTTTAAGGACGGGCAAAAAGTGGGTTGTTTGGCTCTGGTAAATAAATATCCAACCACTTGAGAATTTAACTTTTTCTACTCCCCCAAATTTTTGGGCCACTAGGCCACTTGCATCCTCAACATGCTGCACACCCCCACCACACTTAAAGCATGTTGGGATCAGTTAGAAGTCTCTTTCCTATAAAATTCCACCAAGCTATTATTAGGGGGTTGTACTTGTGGAATTTCCCAAACATGGATTTTGGGGTTCATTTTTTGGTGCGTGGAATAATTTTCTATTTATTATATAGTTTTCAAATTCCTTTTGCACACATGAAATCTAAAATTATCGTTTTGTTGCGATCTTATATCTTTTTTGTTTACGAGGAAAAGTGGGAGAGTGGAAACTCAAGTTTGGATGTGAAGAAAAAAAAAAAATTGAACATCCAAAATGGGAATACACAAATGCTGAGAGAGATAATTCCAAAGAGTATCTGTGATTTTTAAGGATAGGCAAAAAGTGGGTTGTTTTGCTTTGGTAAATATCTAACCACTTGAGAATTTAACTTTTTCTTCTCCCCCTAATTTTTGGGCCACTAGGCCAATTGCATGCTCAACATGCTTGTGGCATGCACACCCCCACCACACTTAAAGCATGTTGGGATCAGTTAGAAGTCTCTTTCCTATAAAATTCCACCAAGCTATTATTAGGGGGTTGTACATGTGGAATTTCCCAAACATGGATTTTGGGGTTCATTTTTTGGTGCGTGAAATAATTTTCTATTTATTATATAGTTTTCAAATTCTTTTTGCACACATGAACTCTAAAATTTTCGTTTTCTTGCGATCTTATATCTTTTTTGTTTACGAGGAAAAAAGGGAGAGTGGAAACTCAAGTTTGGATCTGAAGAAAAAAAAAATTTGAACATCCAAAATGACTTCGCACAAATGCTGAGAGAGATAATTCCAAAAAGTATCTTTGATTTTTAAGGATAGGCGAAAAGTGGGTTGTTTGGCTCTGGTAAATATCCAACCACTTGAGAATTTAACTTTTTCTACTCCCCCTAATTTTTGGGCCACTAGGCCACTTGCATCCTCAACATGCTTGTGGCATGCACACCCCCACCACACTTAAAGCATGTTGGGATCAGTTAGAAGTCTCTTTCCTATAAAATTCCACCAAGCTATTATTAGGAGGTTGTACATGTGGAATTTCCCAAACATGAATTTTGGGGTTCATTTTTTGGTGCGTGAAATAATTTTCTATTTATTATATAGTTTTCAAATTCTTTTTGCACACATGAACTCTAAAATTTTCG
The DNA here is from genome assembly GCF_029961685.1 of Aristolochia californica. Classification (NCBI taxonomy): domain Eukaryota; kingdom Viridiplantae; phylum Streptophyta; class Magnoliopsida; order Piperales; family Aristolochiaceae; genus Aristolochia; species Aristolochia californica. The sequence goes on along the minus strand of NW_027181970.1, from coordinate 49,307 downwards.
TTTTCTTGCGATCTTATATCTTTTTTGTTTACGAGGAAAAAAGGGAGAGTGGAAACTCAAGTTTGGATCTGAAGAAAAAAAAAATTTGAACATCCAAAATGGATTCGCACAAATGCTGAGAGAGATAATTCCAATGTATCTGTGATTTTTAAGGATAGGCGAAAAGTGGGTTGTTTTGCTCTGGTAAATATCCAACCACTTGAGAAATTAACTTTTTCTACTCCCCCTAACTTTTGGGCCACTAGGCCACTTGCATCCTCAACATGCTTGTTGCATTCACACCCCCACCACACTTAAAGCATGTTGGGATCAGTTAGAAGTCTCTTTCCTATAAAATTCCACCAAGCTATTATTAGGGGGTTGTATATGTGGAATTTCCAAAACATGGATTTCGGGGGTCATTTTTTGGTGCGTGAAATAATTTTCTATTTATTATATAGTTTTCAAATTCTTTTTGCACACATGAACTCTAAAATTTTCGTTTTGTTGCGATCTTATATCTTTTTTGTTTACGAGGAAAAATGGGAGAGTGGAAACTCAAGTTTGGATCTGAAGAAAAAAAAAATTTGAACATTTGGAATGGTAATGCACAAATCCTGAGAGAGATAATTCCAAAAAGTATCTGTGATTTTTAAGGATCGGCAAAAAGTGGGTTGTTTGGTTCTGGTAAATATCTAACCACTAGAGAATTTAACTTTTTCTACTCCCCCTAATTTTTGGGCCACTAGGCCACTTGCATCCTCAACATGCTTGTGGGATGCACACCCCCACCACACTTAAAGCATGTTGGGATCAGTTAGAAGTCTCTTTCTTATAAAATTCCACCAAGCTATTATTAGGGGGTTGTACATGTGGAATTTCCCAAACATGGATTTTGGGGGGTTCATTTTTTGGTGCGTGAAATAATTTTCTATTTATTATATAGTTTTCAAATTCTTTTTGCACACATGAACTCTAAAATTTTCGTTTTCTTGCGATCTTATATCGTTTTTGTTTACGAGGAAAAGTGGGAGAGTGGAAACTCAAGTTCGGATGTGAAGAAAAAAAAAATTTTGAACACCCAAAATGGGAATGCACAAATGCTGAGAGAGATAATTCCAAAAAGTATCTGTGATTTTTAAGGATAGGCAAAAAGTGGGTTGTTTTGCTTTGGTAAATATCCAACCACTTGAGAATTTAACTTTTTCTACTCCCCCTAATTTTTGGGCCACTAGGCCACTTGCATCCTCAACATGCTTGTGGCATGCACACCCCCACCACACTTAAAGCATGTTGGGATCAGTTAGAAGTCTCTTTCCTATAAAATTCCACCAAGCTATTATTAGGGGGTTGTACGTGTGGAATTTCCCTAACATGGATTTTGGGGTTCATTTTTTGGTGCGTGAAATAATTTTCTATTTATTATATAGTTTTCAAAATCGTTTTGCACACATGAACTCTAAAATTTTCGTTTTGTTGTGATCTTATATCTTTTTTGTTTACGAGGAAAAATGGGAGAGCGGAAACTCAAGTTTGGATCTGAAGAAAGAAAAAATTTTGAACATCCAAAATGGGAATGCACAAATGCTGAGAGAGATGATTCCAAAAAGTATCTGTGATTTTTAAGGACGGGCAAAAAGTGGGTTGTTTGGCTCTGGTAAATAAATATCCAACCACTTGAGAATTTAACTTTTTCTACTCCCCCAAATTTTTGGGCCACTAGGCCACTTGCATCCTCAACATGCTGCACACCCCCACCACACTTAAAGCATGTTGGGATCAGTTAGAAGTCTCTTTCCTATAAAATTCCACCAAGCTATTATTAGGGGGTTGTACTTGTGGAATTTCCCAAACATGGATTTTGGGGTTCATTTTTTGGTGCGTGGAATAATTTTCTATTTATTATATAGTTTTCAAATTCTTTTTGCACACATGAACTCTAAAATTTTCGTTTTCTTGCGATCTTATATCTTTTTTGTTTACGAGGAAAAAAGGGAGAGTGGAAACTCAAGTTTGGATCTGAAGAAAAAAAAAATTTGAACATCCAAAATGACTTCGCACAAATGCTGAGAGAGATAATTCCAAAAAGTATCTTTGATTTTTAAGGATAGGCGAAAAGTGGGTTGTTTGGCTCTGGTAAATATCCAACCACTTGAGAATTTAACTTTTTCTACTCCCCCTAATTTTTGGGCCACTAGGCCACTTGCATCCTCAACATGCTTGTGGCATGCACACCCCCACCACACTTAAAGCATGTTGGGATCAGTTAGAAGTCTCTTTCCTATAAAATTCCACCAAGCTATTATTAGGAGGTTGTACATGTGGAATTTCCCAAACATGAATTTTGGGGTTCATTTTTTGGTGCGTGAAATAATTTTCTATTTATTATATAGTTTTCAAATTCTTTTTGCACACATGAACTCTAAAATTTTCGTTTTCTTGCGATCTTATATCTTTTTTGTTTACGAGGAAAAAAGGGAGAGTGGAAACTCAAGTTTGGATCTGAAGAAAAAAAAAATTTGAACATCCAAAATGGATTCGCACAAATGCTGAGAGAGATAATTCCAATGTATCTGTGATTTTTAAGGATAGGCGAAAAGTGGGTTGTTTTGCTCTGGTAAATATCCAACCACTTGAGAAATTAACTTTTTCTACTCCCCCTAACTTTTGGGCCACTAGGCCACTTGCATCCTCAACATGCTTGTTGCATTCACACCCCCACCACACTTAAAGCATGTTGGGATCAGTTAGAAGTCTCTTTCCTATAAAATTCCACCAAGCTATTATTAGGGGGTTGTATATGTGGAATTTCCAAAACATGGATTTCGGGGGTCATTTTTTGGTGCGTGAAATAATTTTCTATTTATTATATAGTTTTCAAATTCTTTTTGCACACATGAACTCTAAAATTTTCGTTTTGTTGCGATCTTATATCTTTTTTGTTTACGAGGAAAAATGGGAGAGTGGAAACTCAAGTTTGGATCTGAAGAAAAAAAAAATTTGAACATCCAAAATGGTAATGCACAAATCCTGAGAGAGATAATTCTAAAAAGTATCTGTGATTTTTAAGGATCGGCAAAAAGTGGGTTGTTTGGTTCTGGTAAATATCTAACCACTAGAGAATTTAACTTTTTCTACTCCCCCTAATTTTTGGGCCACTAGGCCACTTGCATCCTCAACATGCTTGTGGGATGCACACCCCCACCACACTTAAAGCATGTTGGGATCAGTTAGAAGTCTCTTTCTTATAAAATTCCACCAAGCTATTATTAGGGGGTTGTACATGTGGAATTTCCCAAACATGGATTTTGGGGGGTTCATTTTTTGGTGCGTGAAATAATTTTCTATTTATTATATAGTTTTCAAATTCTTTTTGCACACATGAACTCTAAAATTTTCGTTTTCTTGCGATCTTATATCGTTTTTGTTTACGAGGAAAAGTGGGAGAGTGGAAACTCAAGTTCGGATGTGAAGAAAAAAAAAATTTTGAACACCCAAAATGGGAATGCACAAATGTTGAGAGAGATAATTCCAAAAAGTATCTGTGATTTTTAAAGATAGGCAAAAAGTGGGTTGTTTTGCTTTGGTAAATATCCAACCACTTGAGAATTTAACTTTTTCTACTCCCCCTAATTTTTGGGCCACTAGGCCACTTGCATCCTCAACATGCTTGTGGCATGCACACCCCCACCACACTTAAAGCATGTTGGGATCAGTTAGAAGTCTCTTTCCTATAAAATTCCACCAAGCTATTATTAGGGGGTTGTACGTGTGGAATTTCCCAAACATGGATTTTGGGGTTCATTTTTTGGTGCGTGAAATAATTTTCTATTCATTATATAGTTTTCAAAATCCTTTTGCACACATGAACTCTAAAATTTTCGTTTTGTTGTGATCTTATATCTTTTTTGTTTACGAGGAAAAATGGGAGAGTGGAAACTCAAGTTTGGATCTGAAGAAAAAAAAAAATTGAACATAAAAAATGGGAATGCACAAATGCTGAGAGAGATAATTCCAAAAAGTATCTGTGATTTTTAAAGATGGGCAAAAAGTGGGTTGTTTGGCTCTGCTAAATATCCAACCACTTGAGAATTTAACTTTTTGTACTCCCCCTAATTTTTGGGCCACTAGGCTAATTGCATCCTCAACATGCTTGTGGCATGCACACCCCCACCACACTTAAAGCATGTTGGGATCAGTTAGAAGTCTCTTTCCTATAAAATTCCACCAAGCTATTATTAGGGGGTTGTACGTGTGGAATTTCCCAAACATGGATTTTGGGGTTCATTTTTTGGTGCGTGAAATAATTTTCTATTTATTATATAGTTTTCAAAATCGTTTTGCACACATGAACTCTAAAATTTTCGTTTTGTTGTGATCTTATATCTTTTTTGTTTACGAGGAAAAATGGGAGAGCGGAAACTCAAGTTTGGATCTGAAGAAAGAAAAAATTTTGAGCATCCAAAATGGGAATGCACAAATGCTGAGAGAGATGATTCCAAAAAGTATCTGTGATTTTTAAGGACGGGCAAAAAGTGGGTTGTTTGGCTCTGGTAAATAAATATCCAACCACTTGAGAATTTAACTTTTTCTACTCCCCCAAATTTTTGGGCCACTAGGCCACTTGCATCCTCAACATGCTGCACACCCCCACCACACTTAAAGCATGTTGGGATCAGTTAGAAGTCTCTTTCCTATAAAATTCCACCAAGCTATTATTAGGGGGTTGTACTTGTGGAATTTCCCAAACATGGATTTTGGGATTCATTTTTTGGTGCGTGGAATAATTTTCTATTTATTATATAGTTTTCAAATTCCTTTTGCACACATGAACTCTAAAATTATCGTTTTGTTGCGATCTTATATCTTTTTTGTTTACGAGGAAAAGTGGGAGAGTGGAAACTCAAGTTTGGATGTGAAGAAAAAAAAAAAATTGAACATCCAAAATGGGAATACACAAATGCTGAGAGAGATAATTCCAAAGAGTATCTGTGATTTTTAAGGATAGGCAAAAAGTGGGTTGTTTTGCTTTGGTAAATATCCAACCACTTGAGAATTTAACTTTTTCTACTCCCCCTAATTTTTGGGCCACTAGGCCAATTGCATGCTCAACATGCTTGTGGCATGCACACCCCCACCACACTTAAAGCATGTTGGGATCAGTTAGAAGTCTCTTTCCTATAAAATTCCACCAAGCTATTATTAGGGGGTTGTACATGTGGAATTTCCCAAACACGGATTTTGGGGTTCATTTTTTGGTGCGTGAAATAATTTTCTATTTATTATATAGTTTTCAAATTCTTTTTGCACACATGAACTCTAAAATTTTCGTTTTCTTGCGATCTTATATCTTTTTTGTTTACGAGGAAAAAAGGGAGAGTGGAAACTCAAGTTTGGATCTGAAGAAAAAAAAAATTTGAACATCCAAAATGACTTCGAACAAATGCTGAGAGAGATAATTCCAAAAAGTATCTTTGATTTTTAAGGATAGGCGAAAAGTGGGTTGTTTGGCTCTGGTAAATATCCAACCACTTGAGAATTTAACTTTTTCTACTCCCCCTAATTTTTGGGCCACTAGGCCACTTGCATCCTCAACATGCTTGTGGCATGCACACCCCCACCACACTTAAAGCATGTTGGGATCAGTTAGAAGTCTCTTTCCTATAAAATTCCACCAAGCTATTATTAGGGGGTTGTACGTGTGGAATTTCCCAAACATGGATTTTGGGGTTCATTTTTTGGTGCGTGAAATAATTTTCTATTCATTATATAGTTTTCAAAATCCTTTTGCACACATGAACTCTAAAATTTTCGTTTTGTTGTGATCTTATATCTTTTTTGTTTACGAGGAAAAATGGGAGAGTGGAAACTCAAGTTTGGATCTGAAGAAAAAAAAAAATTGAACATAAAAAATGGGAATGCACAAATGCTGAGAGAGATAATTCCAAAAAGTATCTGTGATTTTTAAAGATGGGCAAAAAGTGGGTTGTTTGGCTCTGCTAAATATCCAACCACTTGAGAATTTAACTTTTTGTACTCCCCCTAATTTTTGGGCCACTAGGCTAATTGCATCCTCAACATGCTTGTGGCATGCACACCCCCACCACACTTAAAGCATGTTGGGATCAGTTAGAAGTCTCTTTCCTATAAAATTCCACCAAGCTATTATTAGGGGGTTGTACGTGTGGAATTTCCCAAACATGGATTTTGGGGTTCATTTTTTGGTGCGTGAAATAATTTTCTATTTATTATATAGTTTTCAAAATCGTTTTGCACACATGAACTCTAAAATTTTCGTTTTGTTGTGATCTTATATCTTTTTTGTTTACGAGGAAAAATGGGAGAGCGGAAACTCAAGTTTGGATCTGAAGAAAGAAAAAATTTTGAACATCCAAAATGGGAATGCACAAATGCTGAGAGAGATGATTCCAAAAAGTATCTGTGATTTTTAAGGACGGGCAAAAAGTGGGTTGTTTGGCTCTGGTAAATAAATATCCAACCACTTGAGAATTTAACTTTTTCTACTCCCCCAAATTTTTGGGCCACTAGGCCACTTGCATCCTCAACATGCTGCACACCCCCACCACACTTAAAGCATGTTGGGATCAGTTAGAAGTCTCTTTCCTATAAAATTCCACCAAGCTATTATTAGGGGGTTGTACTTGTGGAATTTCCCAAACATGGATTTTGGGGTTCATTTTTTGGTGCGTGGAATAATTTTCTATTTATTATATAGTTTTCAAATTCCTTTTGCACACATGAACTCTAAAATTATCGTTTTGTTGCGATCTTATATCTTTTTTGTTTACGAGGAAAAGTGGGAGAGTGGAAACTCAAGTTTGGATGTGAAGAAAAAAAAAAAAATTGAACATCCAAAATGGGAATACACAAATGCTGAGAGAGATAATTCCAAAGAGTATCTGTGATTTTTAAGGATAGGCAAAAAGTGGGTTGTTTTGCTTTGGTAAATATCCAACCACTTGAGAATTTAACTTTTTCTACTCCCCCTAATTTTTGGGCCACTAGGCCAATTGCATGCTCAACATGCTTGTGGCATGCACACCCCCACCACACTTAAAGCATGTTGGGATCAGTTAGAAGTCTCTTTCCTATAAAATTCCACCAAGCTATTATTAGGGGGTTGTACATGTGGAATTTCCCAAACACGGATTTTGGGGTTCATTTTTTGGTGCGTGAAATAATTTTCTATTTATTATATAGTTTTCAAATTCTTTTTGCACACATGAACTCTAAAATTTTCGTTTTCTTGCGATCTTATATCTTTTTTGTTTACGAGGAAAAAAGGGAGAGTGGAAACTCAAGTTTGGATCTGAAGAAAAAAAAAATTTGAACATCCAAAATGACTTCGCACAAATGCTGAGAGAGATAATTCCAAAAAGTATCTTTGATTTTTAAGGATAGGCGAAAAGTGGGTTGTTTGGCTCTGGTAAATATCCAACCACTTGAGAATTTAACTTTTTCTACTCCCCCTAATTTTTGGGCCACTAGGCCACTTGCATCCTCAACATGCTTGTGGCATGCACACCCCCACCACACTTAAAGCATGTTGGGATCAGTTAGAAGTCTCTTTCCTATAAAATTCCACCAAGCTATTATTAGGAGGTTGTACATGTGGAATTTCCCAAACATGAATTTTGGGGTTCATTTTTTGGTGCGTGAAATAATTTTCTATTTATTATATAGTTTTCAAATTCTTTTTGCACACATGAACTCTAAAATTTTCGTTTTCTTGCGATCTTATATCTTTTTTGTTTACGAGGAAAAAAGGGAGAGTGGAAACTCAAGTTTGGATCTGAAGAAAAAAAAAATTTGAACATCCAAAATGGATTCGCACAAATGCTGAGAAAGATAATTCCAATGTATCTGTGATTTTTAAGGATAGGCGAAAAGTGGGTTGTTTTGCTCTGGTAACTATCCAACCACTTGAGAAATTAACTTTTTCTACTCCCCCTAAATTTTGGGCCACTAGGCCACTTGCATCCTCAACATGCTTGTTGCATTCACACCCCCACCACACTTAAAGCATGTTGGGATCAGTTAGAAGTCTCTTTCCTATAAAATTCCACCAAGCTATTATTAGGGGGTTGTACGTGTGGAATTTCCCAAACATGGATTTTGGGGTTCATTTTTTGGTGCGTGAAATAATTTTCTATTCATTATATAGTTTTCAAAATCCTTTTGCACACATGAACTCTAAAATTTTCGTTTTGTTGTGATCTTATATCTTTTTTGTTTACGAGGAAAAATGGGAGAGTGGAAACTCAAGTTTGGATCTGAAGAAAAAAAAAAATTGAACATAAAAAATGGGAATGCACAAATGCTTAGAGAGATAATTCCAAAAAGTATCTGTGATTTTTAAAAATGGGCAAAAAGTGGGTTGTTTGGCTCTGCTAAATATCCAACCACTTGAGAATTTAACTTTTTGTACTCCCCCTAATTTTTGGGCCACTAGGCTAATTGCATCCTCAACATGCTTGTGGCATGCACACCCCCACCACACTTAAAGCATGTTGGGATCAGTTAGAAGTCTCTTTCCTATAAAATTCCACCAAGCTATTATTAGGGGGTTGTACGTGTGGAATTTCCCAAACATGGATTTTGGGGTTCATTTTTTGGTGCGTGAAATAATTTTCTATTTATTATATAGTTTTCAAAATCGTTTTGCACACATGAACTCTAAAATTTTCGTTTTGTTGTGATCTTATATCTTTTTTGTTTACGAGGAAAAATGGGAGAGCGGAAACTCAAGTTTGGATCTGAAGAAAGAAAAAATTTTGAACATCCAAAATGGGAATGCACAAATGCTGAGAGAGATGATTCCAAAAAGTATCTGTGATTTTTAAGGACGGGCAAAAAGTGGGTTGTTTGGCTCTGGTAAATAAATATCCAACCACTTGAGAATTTAACTTTTTCTACTCCCCCAAATTTTTGGGCCACTAGGCCACTTGCATCCTCAACATGCTGCACACCCCCACCACACTTAAAGCATGTTGGGATCAGTTAGAAGTCTCTTTCCTATAAAATTCCACCAAGCTATTATTAGGGGGTTGTACTTGTGGAATTTCCCAAACATGGATTTTGGGGTTCATTTTTTGGTGCGTGAAATAATTTTCTATTTATTATATAGTTTTCAAATTCCTTTTTGCACACATGAACTCTAAAATTATCGTTTTGTTGCGATCTTATATCTTTTTTGTTTACGAGGAAAAGTGGGAGAGTGGAAACTCAAGTTTGGATGTGAAGAAAAAAAAAATTGAACATCCAAAATGGGAATACACAAATGCTGAGAGAGATAATTCCAAAGAGTATCTGTGATTTTTAAGGATAGGCAAAAAGTGGGTTGTTTTGCTTTGGTAAATATCCAACCACTTGAGAATTTAACTTTTTCTACTCCCCCTAATTTTTGGGCCACTAGGCCCATTGCATGCTCAACATGCTTGTGGCATGCACACCCCCACCACACTTAAAGCATGTTGGGATCAGTTAGAAGTCTCTTTCCTATAAAATTCCACCAAGCTATTATTAGGGGGTTGTACATGTGGAATTTCCCAAACACGGATTTTGGGGTTCATTTTTTGGTGCGTGAAATAATTTTCTATTTATTATATAGTGTTCAAATTCTTTTTGCACACATGAACTCTAAAATTTTCGTTTTCTTGCGATCTTATATCTTTTTTGTTTACGAGGAAAAAAGGGAGAGTGGAAACTCAAGTTTGGATCTGAAGAAAAAAAAAATTTGAACATCCAAAATGACTTCGCACAAATGCTGAGAGAGATAATTCCAAAAAGTTTCTTTGATTTTTAAGGATAGGCGAAAAGTGGGTTGTTTGGCTCTGGTAAATATCCAACCACTTGAGAATTTAACTTTTTCTACTCCCCCTAATTTTTGGGCCACTTGCATCCTCAACATGCTTGTGGCATGCACACCCCCACCACTCTTAAAGCATGTTGGGATCAGTTAGAAGTCTCTTTCCTATAAAATTCCACCAAGCTATTATTAGGAGGTTGTACATGTGGAATTTCCCAAACATGAATTTTGGGGTTCATTTTTTGGTGCGTGAAATAATTTTCTATTTATTATATAGTTTTCAAATTCTTTTTGCACACATGAACTCTAAAATTTTCGTTTTCTTGCGATCTTATATCTTTTTTGTTTACGAGGAAAAAAGGGAGAGTGGAAACTCAAGTTTGGATCTGAAGAAAAAAAAAATTTGAACATCCAAAATGGATTCGCACAAATGCTGAGAGAGATAATTCCAATGTATCTGTGATTTTTAAGGATAGGCGAAAAGTGGGTTGTTTTGCTCTGGTAAATATCCAACCACTTGAGAAATTAACTTTTTCTACTCCCCCTAACTTTTGGGCCACTAGGCCACTTGCATCCTCAACATGCTTGTTGCATTCACACCCCCACCACACTTAAAGCATGTTGGGATCAGTTAGAAGTCTCTTTCCTATAAAATTCCACCAAGCTATTATTAGGGGGTTGTATATGTGGAATTTCCAAAACATGGATTTCGGGGGTCATTTTTTGGTGCGTGAAATAATTTTCTATTTATTATATAGTTTTCAAATTCTTTTTGCACACATGAACTCTAAAATTTTCGTTTTGTTGCGATCTTATATCTTTTTTGTTTACGAGGAAAAATGGGAGAGTGGAAACTCAAGTTTGGATCTGAAGAAAAAAAAAATTTGAACATCCAAAATGGGAATGCACAAATCCTGAGAGAGATAATTCCAAAAAGTATCTGTGATTTTTAAGGATCGGCAAAAAGTGGGTTGTTTGGCTCTGGTAAATATCTAACCACTAGAGAATTTAACTTTTTCTACTCCCCCTAATTTTTGGGCCACTAGGCCACTTGCATCCTCAACATGCTTGTGGGATGCACACCCCCACCACACTTAAAGCATGTTGGGATCAGTTAGAAGTCTCTTTCTTATAAAATTCCACCAAGCTATTATTAGGGGGTTGTACATGTGGAATTTCCCAAACATGGATTTTGGGGGGTTCATTTTTTGGTGCGTGAAATAATTTTCTATTTATTATATAGTTTTCAAATTCTTTTTGCACACATGAACTCTAAAATTTTCGTTTTCTTGCGATCTTATATCGTTTTTGTTTACGAGGAAAAGTGGGAGAGTGGAAACTCAAGTTCGGATGTGAAGAAAAAAAAAATTTTGAACACCCAAAATGGGAATGCACAAATGCTGAGAGAGATAATTCCAAAAAGTATCTGTGATTTTTAAGGATAGGCAAAAAGTGGGTTGTTTTGCTTTGGTAAATATCCAACCACTTGAGAATTTAACTTTTTCTACTCCCCCTAATTTTTGGGCCACTAGGCCACTTGCATCCTCAACATGCTTGTGGCATGCACACCCCCACCACACTTAAAGCATGTTGGGATCAGTTAGAAGTCTCTTTCCTATAAAATTCCACCAAGCTATTATTAGGGGGTTGTACGTGTGGAATTTCCCAAACATGGATTTTGGGGTTCATTTTTTGGTGCGTGAAATAATTTTCTATTCATTATATAGTTTTCAAAATCCTTTTGCACACATGAACTCTAAAATTTTCGTTTTGTTGTGATCTTATATCTTTTTTGTTTACGAGGAAAAATGGGAGAGTGGAAACTCAAGTTTGGATCTGAGGAAAAAAAAAATTGAACATAAAAAATGGGAATGCACAAATGCTGAGAGAGATAATTCCAAAAAGTATCTGTGATTTTTAAAGATGGGCAAAAAGTGTGTTGTTTGGCTCTGCTAAATATCCAACCACTTGAGAATTTAACTTTTTGTACTCCCCCTAATTTTTGGGCCACTAGGCTAATTGCATCCTCAACATGCTTGTGGCATGCACACCCCCACCACACTTAAAGCATGTTGGGATCAGTTAGAAGTCTCTTTCCTATAAAATTCCACCAAGCTATTATTAGGGGGTTGTACGTGTGCAATTTCCCAAACATGGATTTTGGGGTTCATTTTTTGATGCGTGAAATAATTTTCTATTTATTATATAGTTTTCAAAATCGTTTTGCACACATGAACTCTAAAATTTTCGTTTTGTTGTGATCTTATATCTTTTTTGTTTACGAGGAAAAATGGGAGAGCGGAAACTCAAGTTTGGATCTGAAGAAAGAAAAAATTTTGAACATCCAAAATGGGAATGCACAAATGCAGAGAGAGATGATTCCAAAAAGTATCTGTGATTTTTAAGGACGGGCAAAAAGTGGGTTGTTTGGCTCTGGTAAATAAATATCCAACCACTTGAGAATTTAACTTTTTCTACTCCCCCAAATTTTTGGGCCACTAGGCCACTTGCATCCTCAACATGCTGCACACCCCCACCACACTTAAAGCATGTTGGGATCAGTTAGAAGTCTCTTTCCTATAAAATTCCACCAAGCTATTATTAGGGGGTTGTACTTGTGGAATTTCCCAAACATGGATTTTGGGGTTCATTTTTTGGTGCGTGGAATAATTTTCTATTTATTATATAGTTTTCAAATTCCTTTTGCACACATGAACTCTAAAATTATCGTTTTGTTGCGATCTTATATCTTTTTTGTTTACGAGGAAAAGTGGGAGAGTGGAAACTCAAGTTTGGATGTGAAGAAAAAAAAAAAATTGAACATCCAAAATGGGAATACACAAATGCTGAGAGAGATAATTCCAAAGAGTATCTGTGATTTTTAAGGATAGGCAAAAAGTGGGTTGTTTTGCTTTGGTAAATATCCAACCACTTGAGAATTTAACTTTTTCTACTCCCCCTAATTTTTGGGCCACTAGGCCAATTGCATGCTCAACATGCTTGTGGCATGCACACCCCCACCACACTTAAAGCATGTTGGGATCAGTTAGAAGTCTCTTTCCTATAAAATTCCACCAAGCTATTATTAGGGGGTTGTACATGTGGAATTTCCCAAACACGGATTTTGGGGTTCATTTTTTGGTGCGTGAAATAATTTTCTATTTATTATATAGTTTTCAAATTCTTTTTGCACACATGAACTCTAAAATTTTCGTTTTCTTGCGATCTTATATCTTTTTTGTTTACGAGGAAAAAAGGGAGAGTGGAAACTCAAGTTTGGATCTGAAGAAAAAAAAAATTTGAACATCCAAAATGACTTCGCACAAATGCTGAGAGAGATAATTCCAAAAAGTATCTTTGATTTTTAAGGATAGGCGAAAAGTGGGTTGTTTGGCTCTGGTAAATATCCAACCACTTGAGAATTTAACTTTTTCTACTCCCCCTAATTTTTGGGCCACTAGGCCACTTGCATCCTCAACATGCTTGTGGCATGCACACCCCCACCACACTTAAAGCATGTTGGGATCAGTTAGAAGTCTCTTTCCTATAAAATTCCACCAAGCTATTATTAGGAGGTTGTACATGTGGAATTTCCCAAACATGAATTTTGGGGTTCATTTTTTGGTGCGTGAAATAATTTTCTATTTATTATATAGTTTTCAAATTCTTTTTGCACACATGAACTCTAAAATTTTCGTTTTCTTGCGATCTTATATCTTTTTTGTTTACGAGGAAAAAAGGGAGAGTGGAAACTCAAGTTTGGATCTGAAGAAAAAAAAAATTTGAACATCCAAAATGGATTCGCACAAATGCTGAGAGAGATAATTCCAATGTATCTGTGATTTTTAAGGATAGGCGAAAAGTGGGTTGTTTTGCTCTGGTAAATATCCAACCACTTGAGAAATTAACTTTTTCTACTCCCCCTAACTTTTGGGCCACTAGGCCACTTGCATCCTCAACATGCTTGTTGCATTCACACCCCCACCACACTTAAAGCATGTTGGGATCAGTTAGAAGTCTCTTTCCTATAAAATTCCACCAAGCTATTATTAGGGGGTTGTATATGTGGAATTTCCAAAACATGGATTTCGGGGGTCATTTTTTGGTGCGTGAAATAATTTTCTATTTATTATATAGTTTTCAAATTCTTTTTGCACACATGAACTCTAAAATTTTCGTTTTGTTGCGATCTTATATCTTTTTTGTTTACGAGGAAAAATGGGAGAGTGGAAACTCAAGTTTGGATCTGAAGAAAAAAAAAATTTGAACATCCAAAATGGGAATGCACAAATCCTGAGAGAGATAATTCCAAAAAGTATCTGTGATTTTTAAGGATCGGCAAAAAGTGGGTTGTTTGGCTCTGGTAAATATCTAACCACTAGAGAATTTAACTTTTTCTACTCCCCCTAATTTTTGGGCCACTAGGCCACTTGCATCCTCAACATGCTTGTGGGATGCACACCCCCACCACACTTAAAGCATGTTGGGATCAGTTAGAAGTCTCTTTCTTATAAAATTCCACCAAGCTATTATTAGGGGGTTGTACATGTGGAATTTCCCAAACATGGATTTTGGGGGGTTCATTTTTTGGTGCGTGAAATAATTTTCTATTTATTATATAGTTTTCAAATTCTTTTTGCACACATGAACTCTAAAATTTTCGTTTTCTTGCGATCTTATATCGTTTTTGTTTACGAGGAAAAGTGGGAGAGTGGAAACTCAAGTTCGGATGTGAAGAAAAAAAAAATTTTGAACACCCAAAATGGGAATGCACAAATGCTGAGAGAGATAATTCCAAAAAGTATCTGTGATTTTTAAGGATAGGCAAAAAGTGGGTTGTTTTGCTTTGGTAAATATCCAACCACTTGAGAATTTAACTTTTTCTACTCCCCCTAATTTTTGGGCCACTAGGCCACTTGCATCCTCAACATGCTTGTGGCATGCACACCCCCACCACACTTAAAGCATGTTGGGATCAGTTAGAAGTCTCTTTCCTATAAAATTCCACCAAGCTATTATTAGGGGGTTGTACGTGTGGAATTTCCCAAACATGGATTTTGGGGTTCATTTTTTGGTGCGTGAAATAATTTTCTATTCATTATATAGTTTTCAAAATCCTTTTGCACACATGAACTCTAAAATTTTCGTTTTGTTGTGATCTTATATCTTTTTTGTTTACGAGGAAAAATGGGAGAGTGGAAACTCAAGTTTGGATCTGAGGAAAAAAAAAATTGAACATAAAAAATGGGAATGCACAAATGCTGAGAGAGATAATTCCAAAAAGTATCTGTGATTTTTAAAGATGGGCAAAAAGTGTGTTGTTTGGCTCTGCTAAATATCCAACCACTTGAGAATTTAACTTTTTGTACTCCCCCTAATTTTTGGGCCACTAGGCTAATTGCATCCTCAACATGCTTGTGGCATGCACACCCCCACCACACTTAAAGCATGTTGGGATCAGTTAGAAGTCTCTTTCCTATAAAATTCCACCAAGCTATTATTAGGGGGTTGTACGTGTGCAATTTCCCAAACATGGATTTTGGGGTTCATTTTTTGATGCGTGAAATAATTTTCTATTTATTATATAGTTTTCAAAATCGTTTTGCACACATGAACTCTAAAATTTTCGTTTTGTTGTGATCTTATATCTTTTTTGTTTACGAGGAAAAATGGGAGAGCGGAAACTCAAGTTTGGATCTGAAGAAAGAAAAAATTTTGAACATCCAAAATGGGAATGCACAAATGCAGAGAGAGATGATTCCAAAAAGTATCTGTGATTTTTAAGGACGGGCAAAAAGTGGGTTGTTTGGCTCTGGTAAATAAATATCCAACCACTTGAGAATTTAACTTTTTCTACTCCCCCAAATTTTTGGGCCACTAGGCCACTTGCATCCTCAACATGCTGCACACCCCCACCACACTTAAAGCATGTTGGGATCAGTTAGAAGTCTCTTTCCTATAAAATTCCACCAAGCTATTATTAGGGGGTTGTACTTGTGGAATTTCCCAAACATGGATTTTGGGGTTCATTTTTTGGTGCGTGGAATAATTTTCTATTTATTATATAGTTTTCAAATTCCTTTTGCACACATGAACTCTAAAATTATCGTTTTGTTGCGATCTTATATCTTTTTTGTTTACGAGGAAAAGTGGGAGAGTGGAAACTCAAGTTTGGATGTGAAGAAAAAAAAAAAATTGAACATCCAAAATGGGAATACACAAATGCTGAGAGAGATAATTCCAAAGAGTATCTGTGATTTTTAAGGATAGGCAAAAAGTGGGTTGTTTTGCTTTGGTAAATATCCAACCACTTGAGAATTTAACTTTTTCTACTCCCCCTAATTTTTGGGCCACTAGGCCAATTGCATGCTCAACATGCTTGTGGCATGCACACCCCCACCACACTTAAAGCATGTTGGGATCAGTTAGAAGTCTCTTTCCTATAAAATTCCACCAAGCTATTATTAGGGGGTTGTACATGTGGAATTTCCCAAACACGGATTTTGGGGTTCATTTTTTGGTGCGTGAAATAATTTTCTATTTATTATATAGTTTTCAAATTCTTTTTGCACACATGAACTCTAAAATTTTCGTTTTCTTGCGATCTTATATCTTTTTTGTTTACGAGGAAAAAAGGGAGAGTGGAAACTCAAGTTTGGATCTGAAGAAAAAAAAAATTTGAACATCCAAAATGACTTCGCACAAATGCTGAGAGAGATAATTCCAAAAAGTATCTTTGATTTTTAAGGATAGGCGAAAAGTGGGTTGTTTGGCTCTGGTAAATATCCAACCACTTGAGAATTTAACTTTTTCTACTCCCCCTAATTTTTGGGCCACTAGGCCACTTGCATCCTCAACATGCTTGTGGCATGCACACCCCCACCACACTTAAAGCATGTTGGGATCAGTTAGAAGTCTCTTTCCTATAAAATTCCACCAAGCTATTATTAGGAGGTTGTACATGTGGAATTTCCCAAACATGAATTTTGGGGTTCATTTTTTGGTGCGTGAAATAATTTTCTATTTATTATATAGTTTTCAAATTCTTTTTGCACACATGAACTCTAAAATTTTCGTTTTCTTGCGATCTTATATCTTTTTTGTTTACGAGGAAAAAAGGGAGAGTGGAAACTCAAGTTTGGATCTGAAGAAAAAAAAAATTTGAACATCCAAAATGGATTCGCACAAATGCTGAGAGAGATAATTCCAATGTATCTGTGATTTTTAAGGATAGGCGAAAAGTGGGTTGTTTTGCTCTGGTAAATATCCAACCACTTGAGAAATTAACTTTTTCTACTCCCCCTAACTTTTGGGCCACTAGGCCACTTGCATCCTCAACATGCTTGTTGCATTCACACCCCCACCACACTTAAAGCATGTTGGGATCAGTTAGAAGTCTCTTTCCTATAAAATTCCACCAAGCTATTATTAGGGGGTTGTATATGTGGAATTTCCAAAACATGGATTTCGGGGGTCATTTTTTGGTGCGTGAAATAATTTTCTATTTATTATATAGTTTTCAAATTCTTTTTGCACACATGAACTCTAAAATTTTCGTTTTGTTGCGATCTTATATCTTTTTTGTTTACGAGGAAAAATGGGAGAGTGGAAACTCAAGTTTGGATCTGAAGAAAAAAAAAATTTGAACATCCAAAATGGGAATGCACAAATCCTGAGAGAGATAATTCCAAAAAGTATCTGTGATTTTTAAGGATCGGCAAAAAGTGGGTTGTTTGGCTCTGGTAAATATCTAACCACTAGAGAATTTAACTTTTTCTACTCCCCCTAATTTTTGGGCCACTAGGCCACTTGCATCCTCAACATGCTTGTGGGATGCACACCCCCACCACACTTAAAGCATGTTGGGATCAGTTAGAAGTCTCTTTCTTATAAAATTCCACCAAGCTATTATTAGGGGGTTGTACATGTGGAATTTCCCAAACATGGATTTTGGGGGGTTCATTTTTTGGTGCGTGAAATAATTTTCTATTTATTATATAGTTTTCAAATTCTTTTTGCACACATGAACTCTAAAATTTTCGTTTTCTTGCGATCTTATATCGTTTTTGTTTACGAGGAAAAGTGGGAGAGTGGAAACTCAAGTTCGGATGTGAAGAAAAAAAAAATTTTGAACACCCAAAATGGGAATGCACAAATGCTGAGAGAGATAATTCCAAAAAGTATCTGTGATTTTTAAGGATAGGCAAAAAGTGGGTTGTTTTGCTTTGGTAAATATCCAACCACTTGAGAATTTAACTTTTTCTACTCCCCCTAATTTTTGGGCCACTAGGCCACTTGCATCCTCAACATGCTTGTGGCATGCACACCCCCACCACACTTAAAGCATGTTGGGATCAGTTAGAAGTCTCTTTCCTATAAAATTCCACCAAGCTATTATTAGGGGGTTGTACGTGTGGAATTTCCCAAACATGGATTTTGGGGTTCATTTTTTGGTGCGTGAAATAATTTTCTATTCATTATATAGTTTTCAAAATCCTTTTGCACACATGAACTCTAAAATTTTCGTTTTGTTGTGATCTTATATCTTTTTTGTTTACGAGGAAAAATGGGAGAGTGGAAACTCAAGTTTGGATCTGAGGAAAAAAAAAATTGAACATAAAAAATGGGAATGCACAAATGCTGAGAGAGATAATTCCAAAAAGTATCTGTGATTTTTAAAGATGGGCAAAAAGTGTGTTGTTTGGCTCTGCTAAATATCCAACCACTTGAGAATTTAACTTTTTGTACTCCCCCTAATTTTTGGGCCACTAGGCTAATTGCATCCTCAACATGCTTGTGGCATGCACACCCCCACCACACTTAAAGCATGTTGGGATCAGTTAGAAGTCTCTTTCCTATAAAATTCCACCAAGCTATTATTAGGGGGTTGTACGTGTGCAATTTCCCAAACATGGATTTTGGGGTTCATTTTTTGATGCGTGAAATAATTTTCTATTTATTATATAGTTTTCAAAATCGTTTTGCACACATGAACTCTAAAATTTTCGTTTTGTTGTGATCTTATATCTTTTTTGTTTACGAGGAAAAATGGGAGAGCGGAAACTCAAGTTTGGATCTGAAGAAAGAAAAAATTTTGAACATCCAAAATGGGAATGCACAAATGCAGAGAGAGATGATTCCAAAAAGTATCTGTGATTTTTAAGGACGGGCAAAAAGTGGGTTGTTTGGCTCTGGTAAATAAATATCCAACCACTTGAGAATTTAACTTTTTCTACTCCCCCAAATTTTTGGGCCACTAGGCCACTTGCATCCTCAACATGCTGCACACCCCCACCACACTTAAAGCATGTTGGGATCAGTTAGAAGTCTCTTTCCTATAAAATTCCACCAAGCTATTATTAGGGGGTTGTACTTGTGGAATTTCCCAAACATGGATTTTGGGGTTCATTTTTTGGTGCGTGGAATAATTTTCTATTTATTATATAGTTTTCAAATTCCTTTTGCACACATGAACTCTAAAATTATCGTTTTGTTGCGATCTTATATCTTTTTTGTTTACGAGGAAAAGTGGGAGAGTGGAAACTCAAGTTTGGATGTGAAGAAAAAAAAAAAATTGAACATCCAAAATGGGAATACACAAATGCTGAGAGAGATAATTCCAAAGAGTATCTGTGATTTTTAAGGATAGGCAAAAAGTGGGTTGTTTTGCTTTGGTAAATATCCAACCACTTGAGAATTTAACTTTTTCTACTCCCCCTAATTTTTGGGCCACTAGGCCAATTGCATGCTCAACATGCTTGTGGCATGCACACCCCCACCACACTTAAAGCATGTTGGGATCAGTTAGAAGTCTCTTTCCTATAAAATTCCACCAAGCTATTATTAGGGGGTTGTACATGTGGAATTTCCCAAACACGGATTTTGGGGTTCATTTTTTGGTGCGTGAAATAATTTTCTATTTATTATATAGTTTTCAAATTCTTTTTGCACACATGAACTCTAAAATTTTCGTTTTCTTGCGATCTTATATCTTTTTTGTTTACGAGGAAAAAAGGGAGAGTGGAAACTCAAGTTTGGATCTGAAGAAAAAAAAAATTTGAACATCCAAAATGACTTCGCACAAATGCTGAGAGAGATAATTCCAAAAAGTATCTTTGATTTTTAAGGATAGGCGAAAAGTGGGTTGTTTGGCTCTGGTAAATATCCAACCACTTGAGAATTTAACTTTTTCTACTCCCCCTAATTTTTGGGCCACTAGGCCACTTGCATCCTCAACATGCTTGTGGCATGCACACCCCCACCACACTTAAAGCATGTTGGGATCAGTTAGAAGTCTCTTTCCTATAAAATTCCACCAAGCTATTATTAGGAGGTTGTACATGTGGAATTTCCCAAACATGAATTTTGGGGTTCATTTTTTGGTGCGTGAAATAATTTTCTATTTATTATATAGTTTTCAAATTCTTTTTGCACACATGAACTCTAAAATTTTCGTTTTCTTGCGATCTTATATCTTTTTTGTTTACGAGGAAAAAAGGGAGAGTGGAAACTCAAGTTTGGATCTGAAGAAAAAAAAAATTTGAACATCCAAAATGGATTCGCACAAATGCTGAGAGAGATAATTCCAATGTATCTGTGATTTTTAAGGATAGGCGAAAAGTGGGTTGTTTTGCTCTGGTAAATATCCAACCACTTGAGAAATTAACTTTTTCTACTCCCCCTAACTTTTGGGCCACTAGGCCACTTGCATCCTCAACATGCTTGTTGCATTCACACCCCCACCACACTTAAAGCATGTTGGGATCAGTTAGAAGTCTCTTTCCTATAAAATTCCACCAAGCTATTATTAGGGGGTTGTATATGTGGAATTTCCAAAACATGGATTTCGGGGGTCATTTTTTGGTGCGTGAAATAATTTTCTATTTATTATATAGTTTTCAAATTCTTTTTGCACACATGAACTCTAAAATTTTCGTTTTGTTGCGATCTTATATCTTTTTTGTTTACGAGGAAAAATGGGAGAGTGGAAACTCAAGTTTGGATCTGAAGAAAAAAAAAATTTGAACATCCAAAATGGGAATGCACAAATCCTGAGAGAGATAATTCCAAAAAGTATCTGTGATTTTTAAGGATCGGCAAAAAGTGGGTTGTTTGGCTCTGGTAAATATCTAACCACTAGAGAATTTAACTTTTTCTACTCCCCCTAATTTTTGGGCCACTAGGCCACTTGCATCCTCAACATGCTTGTGGGATGCACACCCCCACCACACTTAAAGCATGTTGGGATCAGTTAGAAGTCTCTTTCTTATAAAATTCCACCAAGCTATTATTAGGGGGTTGTACATGTGGAATTTCCCAAACATGGATTTTGGGGGGTTCATTTTTTGGTGCGTGAAATAATTTTCTATTTATTATATAGTTTTCAAATTCTTTTTGCACACATGAACTCTAAAATTTTCGTTTTCTTGCGATCTTATATCGTTTTTGTTTACGAGGAAAAGTGGGAGAGTGGAAACTCGAGTTCGGATGTGAAGAAAAAAAAAATTTTGAACACCCAAAATGGGAATGCACAAATGCTGAGAGAGATAATTCCAAAAAGTATCTGTGATTTTTAAGGATAGGCAAAAAGTGGGTTGTTTTGCTTTGGTAAATATCCAACCACTTGAGAATTTAACTTTTTCTACTCCCCCTAATTTTTGGGCCACTAGGCCACTTGCATCCTCAACATGCTTGTGGCATGCACACCCCCACCACACTTAAAGCATGTTGGGATCAGTTAGAAGTCTCTTTCCTATAAAATTCCACCAAGCTATTATTAGGGGGTTGTACGTGTGGAATTTCCCAAACATGGATTTTGGGGTTCATTTTTTGGTGCGTGAAATAATTTTCTATTCATTATATAGTTTTCAAAATCCTTTTGCACACATGAACTCTAAAATTTTCGTTTTGTTGTGATCTTATATCTTTTTTGTTTACGAGGAAAAATGGGAGAGTGGAAACTCAAGTTTGGATCTGAGGAAAAAAAAAATTGAACATAAAAAATGGGAATGCACAAATGCTGAGAGAGATAATTCCAAAAAGTATCTGTGATTTTTAAAGATGGGCAAAAAGTGTGTTGTTTGGCTCTGCTAAATATCCAACCACTTGAGAATTTAACTTTTTGTACTCCCCCTAATTTTTGGGCCACTAGGCTAATTGCATCCTCAACATGCTTGTGGCATGCACACCCCCACCACACTTAAAGCATGTTGGGATCAGTTAGAAGTCTCTTTCCTATAAAATTCCACCAAGCTATTATTAGGGGGTTGTACGTGTGCAATTTCCCAAACATGGATTTTGGGGTTCATTTTTTGATGCGTGAAATAATTTTCTATTTATTATATAGTTTTCAAAATCGTTTTGCACACATGAACTCTAAAATTTTCGTTTTGTTGTGATCTTATATCTTTTTTGTTTACGAGGAAAAATGGGAGAGCGGAAACTCAAGTTTGGATCTGAAGAAAGAAAAAATTTTGAACATCCAAAATGGGAATGCACAAATGCAGAGAGAGATGATTCCAAAAAGTATCTGTGATTTTTAAGGACGGGCAAAAAGTGGGTTGTTTGGCTCTGGTAAATAAATATCCAACCACTTGAGAATTTAACTTTTTCTACTCCCCCAAATTTTTGGGCCACTAGGCCACTTGCATCCTCAACATGCTGCACACCCCCACCACACTTAAAGCATGTTGGGATCAGTTAGAAGTCTCTTTCCTATAAAATTCCACCAAGCTATTATTAGGGGGTTGTACTTGTGGAATTTCCCAAACATGGATTTTGGGGTTCATTTTTTGGTGCGTGGAATAATTTTCTATTTATTATATAGTTTTCAAATTCCTTTTGCACACATGAACTCTAAAATTATCGTTTTGTTGCGATCTTATATCTTTTTTGTTTACGAGGAAAAGTGGGAGAGTGGAAACTCAAGTTTGGATGTGAAGAAAAAAAAAAAATTGAACATCCAAAATGGGAATACACAAATGCTGAGAGAGATAATTCCAAAGAGTATCTGTGATTTTTAAGGATAGGCAAAAAGTGGGTTGTTTTGCTTTGGTAAATATCCAACCACTTGAGAATTTAACTTTTTCTACTCCCCCTAATTTTTGGGCCACTAGGCCAATTGCATGCTCAACATGCTTGTGGCATGCACACCCCCACCACACTTAAAGCATGTTGGGATCAGTTAGAAGTCTCTTTCCTATAAAATTCCACCAAGCTATTATTAGGGGGTTGTACATGTGGAATTTCCCAAACACGGATTTTGGGGTTCATTTTTTGGTGCGTGAAATAATTTTCTATTTATTATATAGTTTTCAAATTCTTTTTGCACACATGAACTCTAAAATTTTCGTTTTCTTGCGATCTTATATCTTTTTTGTTTACGAGGAAAAAAGGGAGAGTGGAAACTCAAGTTTGGATCTGAAGAAAAAAAAAATTTGAACATCCAAAATGACTTCGCACAAATGCTGAGAGAGATAATTCCAAAAAGTATCTTTGATTTTTAAGGATAGGCGAAAAGTGGGTTGTTTGGCTCTGGTAAATATCCAACCACTTGAGAATTTAACTTTTTCTACTCCCCCTAATTTTTGGGCCACTAGGCCACTTGCATCCTCAACATGCTTGTGGCATGCACACCCCCACCACACTTAAAGCATGTTGGGATCAGTTAGAAGTCTCTTTCCTATAAAATTCCACCAAGCTATTATTAGGAGGTTGTACATGTGGAATTTCCCAAACATGAATTTTGGGGTTCATTTTTTGGTGCGTGAAATAATTTTCTATTTATTATATAGTTTTCAAATTCTTTTTGCACACATGAACTCTAAAATTTTCGTTTTCTTGCGATCTTATATCTTTTTTGTTTACGAGGAAAAAAGGGAGAGTGGAAACTCAAGTTTGGATCTGAAGAAAAAAAAAATTTGAACATCCAAAATGGATTCGCACAAATGCTGAGAGAGATAATTCCAATGTATCTGTGATTTTTAAGGATAGGCGAAAAGTGGGTTGTTTTGCTCTGGTAAATATCCAACCACTTGAGAAATTAACTTTTTCTACTCCCCCTAACTTTTGGGCCACTAGGCCACTTGCATCCTCAACATGCTTGTTGCATTCACACCCCCACCACACTTAAAGCATGTTGGGATCAGTTAGAAGTCTCTTTCCTATAAAATTCCACCAAGCTATTATTAGGGGGTTGTATATGTGGAATTTCCAAAACATGGATTTCGGGGGTCATTTTTTGGTGCGTGAAATAATTTTCTATTTATTATATAGTTTTCAAATTCTTTTTGCACACATGAACTCTAAAATTTTCGTTTTGTTGCGATCTTATATCTTTTTTGTTTACGAGGAAAAATGGGAGAGTGGAAACTCAAGTTTGGATCTGAAGAAAAAAAAAATTTGAACATCCAAAATGGGAATGCACAAATCCTGAGAGAGATAATTCCAAAAAGTATCTGTGATTTTTAAGGATCGGCAAAAAGTGGGTTGTTTGGCTCTGGTAAATATCTAACCACTAGAGAATTTAACTTTTTCTACTCCCCCTAATTTTTGGGCCACTAGGCCACTTGCATCCTCAACATGCTTGTGGGATGCACACCCCCACCACACTTAAAGCATGTTGGGATCAGTTAGAAGTCTCTTTCTTATAAAATTCCACCAAGCTATTATTAGGGGGTTGTACATGTGGAATTTCCCAAACATGGATTTTGGGGGGTTCATTTTTTGGTGCGTGAAATAATTTTCTATTTATTATATAGTTTTCAAATTCTTTTTGCACACATGAACTCTAAAATTTTCGTTTTCTTGCGATCTTATATCGTTTTTGTTTACGAGGAAAAGTGGGAGAGTGGAAACTCGAGTTCGGATGTGAAGAAAAAAAAAATTTTGAACACCCAAAATGGGAATGCACAAATGCTGAGAGAGATAATTCCAAAAAGTATCTGTGATTTTTAAGGATAGGCAAAAAGTGGGTTGTTTTGCTTTGGTAAATATCCAACCACTTGAGAATTTAACTTTTTCTACTCCCCCTAATTTTTGGGCCACTAGGCCACTTGCATCCTCAACATGCTTGTGGCATGCACACCCCCACCACACTTAAAGCATGTTGGGATCAGTTAGAAGTCTCTTTCCTATAAAATTCCACCAAGCTATTATTAGGGGGTTGTACGTGTGGAATTTCCCAAACATGGATTTTGGGGTTCATTTTTTGGTGCGTGAAATAATTTTCTATTCATTATATAGTTTTCAAAATCCTTTTGCACACATGAACTCTAAAATTTTCGTTTTGTTGTGATCTTATATCTTTTTTGTTTACGAGGAAAAATGGGAGAGTGGAAACTCAAGTTTGGATCTGAGGAAAAAAAAAATTGAACATAAAAAATGGGAATGCACAAATGCTGAGAGAGATAATTCCAAAAAGTATCTGTGATTTTTAAAGATGGGCAAAAAGTGTGTTGTTTGGCTCTGCTAAATATCCAACCACTTGAGAATTTAACTTTTTGTACTCCCCCTAATTTTTGGGCCACTAGGCTAATTGCATCCTCAACATGCTTGTGGCATGCACACCCCCACCACACTTAAAGCATGTTGGGATCAGTTAGAAGTCTCTTTCCTATAAAATTCCACCAAGCTATTATTAGGGGGTTGTACGTGTGCAATTTCCCAAACATGGATTTTGGGGTTCATTTTTTGATGCGTGAAATAATTTTCTATTTATTATATAGTTTTCAAAATCGTTTTGCACACATGAACTCTAAAATTTTCGTTTTGTTGTGATCTTATATCTTTTTTGTTTACGAGGAAAAATGGGAGAGCGGAAACTCAAGTTTGGATCTGAAGAAAGAAAAAATTTTGAACATCCAAAATGGGAATGCACAAATGCAGAGAGAGATGATTCCAAAAAGTATCTGTGATTTTTAAGGACGGGCAAAAAGTGGGTTGTTTGGCTCTGGTAAATAAATATCCAACCACTTGAGAATTTAACTTTTTCTACTCCCCCAAATTTTTGGGCCACTAGGCCACTTGCATCCTCAACATGCTGCACACCCCCACCACACTTAAAGCATGTTGGGATCAGTTAGAAGTCTCTTTCCTATAAAATTCCACCAAGCTATTATTAGGGGGTTGTACTTGTGGAATTTCCCAAACATGGATTTTGGGGTTCATTTTTTGGTGCGTGGAATAATTTTCTATTTATTATATAGTTTTCAAATTCCTTTTGCACACATGAACTCTAAAATTATCGTTTTGTTGCGATCTTATATCTTTTTTGTTTACGAGGAAAAGTGGGAGAGTGGAAACTCAAGTTTGGATGTGAAGAAAAAAAAAAAATTGAACATCCAAAATGGGAATACACAAATGCTGAGAGAGATAATTCCAAAGAGTATCTGTGATTTTTAAGGATAGGCAAAAAGTGGGTTGTTTTGCTTTGGTAAATATCCAACCACTTGAGAATTTAACTTTTTCTACTCCCCCTAATTTTTGGGCCACTAGGCCAATTGCATGCTCAACATGCTTGTGGCATGCACACCCCCACCACACTTAAAGCATGTTGGGATCAGTTAGAAGTCTCTTTCCTATAAAATTCCACCAAGCTATTATTAGGGGGTTGTACATGTGGAATTTCCCAAACACGGATTTTGGGGTTCATTTTTTGGTGCGTGAAATAATTTTCTATTTATTATATAGTTTTCAAATTCTTTTTGCACACATGAACTCTAAAATTTTCGTTTTCTTGCGATCTTATATCTTTTTTGTTTACGAGGAAAAAAGGGAGAGTGGAAACTCAAGTTTGGATCTGAAGAAAAAAAAAATTTGAACATCCAAAATGACTTCGCACAAATGCTGAGAGAGATAATTCCAAAAAGTATCTTTGATTTTTAAGGATAGGCGAAAAGTGGGTTGTTTGGCTCTGGTAAATATCCAACCACTTGAGAATTTAACTTTTTCTACTCCCCCTAATTTTTGGGTCACTAGGCCACTTGCATCCTCAACATGCTTGTGGCATGCACACCCCCACCACACTTAAAGCATGTTGGGATCAGTTAGAAGTCTCTTTCCTATAAAATTCCACCAAGCTATTATTAGGAGGTTGTACATGTGGAATTTCCCAAACATGAATTTTGGGGTTCATTTTTTGGTGCGTGAAATAATTTTCTATTTATTATATAGTTTTCAAATTCTTTTTGCACACATGAACTCTAAAATTTTCGTTTTCTTGCGATCTTATATCTTTTTTGTTTACGAGGAAAAAAGGGAGAGTGGAAACTCAAGTTTGGATCTGAAGAAAAAAAAAATTTGAACATCCAAAATGGATTCGCACAAATGCTGAGAGAGATAATTCCAATGTATCTGTGATTTTTAAGGATAGGCGAAAAGTGGGTTGTTTTGCTCTGGTAAATATCCAACCACTTGAGAAATTAACTTTTTCTACTCCCCCTAACTTTTGGGCCACTAGGCCACTTGCATCCTCAACATGCTTGTTGCATTCACACCCCCACCACACTTAAAGCATGTTGGGATCAGTTAGAAGTCTCTTTCCTATAAAATTCCACCAAGCTATTATTAGGGGGTTGTATATGTGGAATTTCCAAAACATGGATTTCGGGGGTCATTTTTTGGTGCGTGAAATAATTTTCTATTTATTATATAGTTTTCAAATTCTTTTTGCACACATGAACTCTAAAATTTTCGTTTTGTTGCGATCTTATATCTTTTTTGTTTACGAGGAAAAATGGGAGAGTGGAAACTCAAGTTTGGATCTGAAGAAAAAAAAAATTTGAACATCCAAAATGGGAATGCACAAATCCTGAGAGAGATAATTCCAAAAAGTATCTGTGATTTTTAAGGATCGGCAAAAAGTGGGTTGTTTGGCTCTGGTAAATATCTAACCACTAGAGAATTTAACTTTTTCTACTCCCCCTAATTTTTGGGCCACTAGGCCACTTGCATCCTCAACATGCTTGTGGGATGCACACCCCCACCACACTTAAAGCATGTTGGGATCAGTTAGAAGTCTCTTTCTTATAAAATTCCACCAAGCTATTATTAGGGGGTTGTACATGTGGAATTTCCCAAACATGGATTTTGGGGGGTTCATTTTTTGGTGCGTGAAATAATTTTCTATTTATTATATAGTTTTCAAATTCTTTTTGCACACATGAACTCTAAAATTTTCGTTTTCTTGCGATCTTATATCGTTTTTGTTTACGAGGAAAAGTGGGAGAGTGGAAACTCGAGTTCGGATGTGAAGAAAAAAAAAATTTTGAACACCCAAAATGGGAATGCACAAATGCTGAGAGAGATAATTCCAAAAAGTATCTGTGATTTTTAAGGATAGGCAAAAAGTGGGTTGTTTTGCTTTGGTAAATATCCAACCACTTGAGAATTTAACTTTTTCTACTCCCCCTAATTTTTGGGCCACTAGGCCACTTGCATCCTCAACATGCTTGTGGCATGCACACCCCCACCACACTTAAAGCATGTTGGGATCAGTTAGAAGTCTCTTTCCTATAAAATTCCACCAAGCTATTATTAGGGGGTTGTACGTGTGGAATTTCCCAAACATGGATTTTGGGGTTCATTTTTTGGTGCGTGAAATAATTTTCTATTCATTATATAGTTTTCAAAATCCTTTTGCACACATGAACTCTAAAATTTTCGTTTTGTTGTGATCTTATATCTTTTTTGTTTACGAGGAAAAATGGGAGAGTGGAAACTCAAGTTTGGATCTGAGGAAAAAAAAAATTGAACATAAAAAATGGGAATGCACAAATGCTGAGAGAGATAATTCCAAAAAGTATCTGTGATTTTTAAAGATGGGCAAAAAGTGTGTTGTTTGGCTCTGCTAAATATCCAACCACTTGAGAATTTAACTTTTTGTACTCCCCCTAATTTTTGGGCCACTAGGCTAATTGCATCCTCAACATGCTTGTGGCATGCACACCCCCACCACACTTAAAGCATGTTGGGATCAGTTAGAAGTCTCTTTCCTATAAAATTCCACCAAGCTATTATTAGGGGGTTGTACGTGTGCAATTTCCCAAACATGGATTTTGGGGTTCATTTTTTGATGCGTGAAATAATTTTCTATTTATTATATAGTTTTCAAAATCGTTTTGCACACATGAACTCTAAAATTTTCGTTTTGTTGTGATCTTATATCTTTTTTGTTTACGAGGAAAAATGGGAGAGCGGAAACTCAAGTTTGGATCTGAAGAAAGAAAAAATTTTGAACATCCAAAATGGGAATGCACAAATGCAGAGAGAGATGATTCCAAAAAGTATCTGTGATTTTTAAGGACGGGCAAAAAGTGGGTTGTTTGGCTCTGGTAAATAAATATCCAACCACTTGAGAATTTAACTTTTTCTACTCCCCCAAATTTTTGGGCCACTAGGCCACTTGCATCCTCAACATGCTGCACACCCCCACCACACTTAAAGCATGTTGGGATCAGTTAGAAGTCTCTTTCCTATAAAATTCCACCAAGCTATTATTAGGGGGTTGTACTTGTGGAATTTCCCAAACATGGATTTTGGGGTTCATTTTTTGGTGCGTGGAATAATTTTCTATTTATTATATAGTTTTCAAATTCCTTTTGCACACATGAACTCTAAAATTATCGTTTTGTTGCGATCTTATATCTTTTTTGTTTACGAGGAAAAGTGGGAGAGTGGAAACTCAAGTTTGGATGTGAAGAAAAAAAAAAAATTGAACATCCAAAATGGGAATACACAAATGCTGAGAGAGATAATTCCAAAGAGTATCTGTGATTTTTAAGGATAGGCAAAAAGTGGGTTGTTTTGCTTTGGTAAATATCCAACCACTTGAGAATTTAACTTTTTCTACTCCCCCTAATTTTTGGGCCACTAGGCCAATTGCATGCTCAACATGCTTGTGGCATGCACACCCCCACCACACTTAAAGCATGTTGGGATCAGTTAGAAGTCTCTTTCCTATAAAATTCCACCAAGCTATTATTAGGGGGTTGTACATGTGGAATTTCCCAAACACGGATTTTGGGGTTCATTTTTTGGTGCGTGAAATAATTTTCTATTTATTATATAGTTTTCAAATTCTTTTTGCACACATGAACTCTAAAATTTTCGTTTTCTTGCGATCTTATATCTTTTTTGTTTACGAGGAAAAAAGGGAGAGTGGAAACTCAAGTTTGGATCTGAAGAAAAAAAAAATTTGAACATCCAAAATGACTTCGCACAAATGCTGAGAGAGATAATTCCAAAAAGTATCTTTGATTTTTAAGGATAGGCGAAAAGTGGGTTGTTTGGCTCTGGTAAATATCCAACCACTTGAGAATTTAACTTTTTCTACTCCCCCTAATTTTTGGGCCACTAGGCCACTTGCATCCTCAACATGCTTGTGGCATGCACACCCCCACCACACTTAAAGCATGTTGGGATCAGTTAGAAGTCTCTTTCCTATAAAATTCCACCAAGCTATTATTAGGAGGTTGTACATGTGGAATTTCCCAAACATGAATTTTGGGGTTCATTTTTTGGTGCGTGAAATAATTTTCTATTTATTATATAGTTTTCAAATTCTTTTTGCACACATGAACTCTAAAATTTTCGTTTTCTTGCGATCTTATATCTTTTTTGTTTACGAGGAAAAAAGGGAGAGTGGAAACTCAAGTTTGGATCTGAAGAAAAAAAAAATTTGAACATCCAAAATGGATTCGCACAAATGCTGAGAGAGATAATTCCAATGTATCTGTGATTTTTAAGGATAGGCGAAAAGTGGGTTGTTTTGCTCTGGTAAATATCCAACCACTTGAGAAATTAACTTTTTCTACTCCCCCTAACTTTTGGGCCACTAGGCCACTTGCATCCTCAACATGCTTGTTGCATTCACACCCCCACCACACTTAAAGCATGTTGGGATCAGTTAGAAGTCTCTTTCCTATAAAATTCCACCAAGCTATTATTAGGGGGTTGTATATGTGGAATTTCCAAAACATGGATTTCGGGGGTCATTTTTTGGTGCGTGAAATAATTTTCTATTTATTATATAGTTTTCAAATTCTTTTTGCACACATGAACTCTAAAATTTTCGTTTTGTTGCGATCTTATATCTTTTTTGTTTACGAGGAAAAATGGGAGAGTGGAAACTCAAGTTTGGATCTGAAGAAAAAAAAAATTTGAACATCCAAAATGGGAATGCACAAATCCTGAGAGAGATAATTCCAAAAAGTATCTGTGATTTTTAAGGATCGGCAAAAAGTGGGTTGTTTGGCTCTGGTAAATATCTAACCACTAGAGAATTTAACTTTTTCTACTCCCCCTAATTTTTGGGCCACTAGGCCACTTGCATCCTCAACATGCTTGTGGGATGCACACCCCCACCACACTTAAAGCATGTTGGGATCAGTTAGAAGTCTCTTTCTTATAAAATTCCACCAAGCTATTATTAGGGGGTTGTACATGTGGAATTTCCCAAACATGGATTTTGGGGGGTTCATTTTTTGGTGCGTGAAATAATTTTCTATTTATTATATAGTTTTCAAATTCTTTTTGCACACATGAACTCTAAAATTTTCGTTTTCTTGCGATCTTATATCGTTTTTGTTTACGAGGAAAAGTGGGAGAGTGGAAACTCAAGTTCGGATGTGAAGAAAAAAAAAATTTTGAACACCCAAAATGGGAATGCACAAATGCTGAGAGAGATAATTCCAAAAAGTATCTGTGATTTTTAAGGATAGGCAAAAAGTGGGTTGTTTTGCTTTGGTAAATATCCAACCACTTGAGAATTTAACTTTTTCTACTCCCCCTAATTTTTGGGCCACTAGGCCACTTGCATCCTCAACATGCTTGTGGCATGCACACCCCCACCACACTTAAAGCATGTTGGGATCAGTTAGAAGTCTCTTTCCTATAAAATTCCACCAAGCTATTATTAGGGGGTTGTACGTGTGGAATTTCCCAAACATGGATTTTGGGGTTCATTTTTTGGTGCGTGAAATAATTTTCTATTCATTATATAGTTTTCAAAATCCTTTTGCACACATGAACTCTAAAATTTTCGTTTTGTTGTGATCTTATATCTTTTTTGTTTACGAGGAAAAATGGGAGAGTGGAAACTCAAGTTTGGATCTGAAGAAAAAAAAAAATTGAACATAAAAAATGGGAATGCACAAATGCTGAGAGAGATAATTCCAAAAAGTATCTGTGATTTTTAAAGATGGGCAAAAAGTGGGTTGTTTGGCTCTGCTAAATATCCAACCACTTGAGAATTTAACTTTTTGTACTCCCCCTAATTTTTGGGCCACTAGGCTAATTGCATCCTCAACATGCTTGTGGCATGCACACCCCCACCACACTTAAAGCATGTTGGGATCAGTTAGAAGTCTCTTTCCTATAAAATTCCACCAAGCTATTATTAGGGGGTTGTACGTGTGGAATTTCCCAAACATGGATTTTGGGGTTCATTTTTTGGTGCGTGAAATAATTTTCTATTTATTATATAGTTTTCAAAATCGTTTTGCACACATGAACTCTAAAATTTTCGTTTTGTTGTGATCTTATATCTTTTTTGTTTACGAGGAAAAATGGGAGAGCGGAAACTCAAGTTTGGATCTGAAGAAAGAAAAAATTTTGAACATCCAAAATGGGAATGCACAAATGCAGAGAGAGATGATTCCAAAAAGTATCTGTGATTTTTAAGGACGGGCAAAAAGTGGGTTGTTTGGCTCTGGTAAATAAATATCCAACCACTTGAGAATTTAACTTTTTCTACTCCCCCAAATTTTTGGGCCACTAGGCCACTTGCATCCTCAACATGCTGCACACCCCCACCACACTTAAAGCATGTTGGGATCAGTTAGAAGTCTCTTTCCTATAAAATTCCACCAAGCTATTATTAGGGGGTTGTACTTGTGGAATTTCCCAAACATGGATTTTGGGGTTCATTTTTTGGTGCGTGGAATAATTTTCTATTTATTATATAGTTTTCAAATTCCTTTTGCACACATGAACTCTAAAATTATCGTTTTGTTGCGATCTTATATCTTTTTTGTTTACGAGGAAAAGTGGGAGAGTGGAAACTCAAGTTTGGATGTGAAGAAAAAAAAAAAATTGAACATCCAAAATGGGAATACACAAATGCTGAGAGAGATAATTCCAAAGAGTATCTGTGATTTTTAAGGATAGGCAAAAAGTGGGTTGTTTTGCTTTGGTAAATATCCAACCACTTGAGAATTTAACTTTTTCTACTCCCCCTAATTTTTGGGCCACTAGGCCAATTGCATGCTCAACATGCTTGTGGCATGCACACCCCCACCACACTTAAAGCATGTTGGGATCAGTTAGAAGTCTCTTTCCTATAAAATTCCACCAAGCTATTATTAGGGGGTTGTACATGTGGAATTTCCCAAACACGGATTTTGGGGTTCATTTTTTGGTGCGTGAAATAATTTTCTATTTATTATATAGTTTTCAAATTCTTTTTGCACACATGAACTCTAAAATTTTCGTTTTCTTGCGATCTTATATCTTTTTTGTTTACGAGGAAAAAAGGGAGAGTGGAAACTCAAGTTTGGATCTGAAGAAAAAAAAAATTTGAACATCCAAAATGACTTCGCACAAATGCTGAGAGAGATAATTCCAAAAAGTATCTTTGATTTTTAAGGATAGGCGAAAAGTGGGTTGTTTGGCTCTGGTAAATATCCAACCACTTGAGAATTTAACTTTTTCTACTCCCCCTAATTTTTGGGCCACTAGGCCACTTGCATCCTCAACATGCTTGTGGCATGCACACCCCCACCACACTTAAAGCATGTTGGGATCAGTTAGAAGTCTCTTTCCTATAAAATTCCACCAAGCTATTATTAGGAGGTTGTACATGTGGAATTTCCCAAACATGAATTTTGGGGTTCATTTTTTGGTGCGTGAAATAATTTTCTATTTATTATATAGTTTTCAAATTCTTTTTGCACACATGAACTCTAAAATTTTCGTTTTCTTGCGATCTTATATCTTTTTTGTTTACGAGGAAAAAAGGGAGAGTGGAAACTCAAGTTTGGATCTGAAGAAAAAAAAAATTTGAACATCCAAAATGGATTCGCACAAATGCTGAGAGAGATAATTCCAATGTATCTGTGATTTTTAAGGATAGGCGAAAAGTGGGTTGTTTTGCTCTGGTAAATATCCAACCACTTGAGAAATTAACTTTTTCTACTCCCCCTAACTTTTGGGCCACTAGGCCACTTGCATCCTCAACATGCTTGTTGCATTCACACCCCCACCACACTTAAAGCATGTTGGGATCAGTTAGAAGTCTCTTTCCTATAAAATTCCACCAAGCTATTATTAGGGGGTTGTATATGTGGAATTTCCAAAACATGGATTTCGGGGGTCATTTTTTGGTGCGTGAAATAATTTTCTATTTATTATATAGTTTTCAAATTCTTTTTGCACACATGAACTCTAAAATTTTCGTTTTGTTGCGATCTTATATCTTTTTTGTTTACGAGGAAAAATGGGAGAGTGGAAACTCAAGTTTGGATCTGAAGAAAAAAAAAATTTGAACATCCAAAATGGGAATGCACAAATCCTGAGAGAGATAATTCCAAAAAGTATCTGTGATTTTTAAGGATCGGCAAAAAGTGGGTTGTTTGGCTCTGGTAAATATCTAACCACTAGAGAATTTAACTTTTTCTACTCCCCCTAATTTTTGGGCCACTAGGCCACTTGCATCCTCAACATGCTTGTGGGATGCACACCCCCACCACACTTAAAGCATGTTGGGATCAGTTAGAAGTCTCTTTCTTATAAAATTCCACCAAGCTATTATTAGGGGGTTGTACATGTGGAATTTCCCAAACATGGATTTTGGGGGGTTCATTTTTTGGTGCGTGAAATAATTTTCTATTTATTATATAGTTTTCAAATTCTTTTTGCACACATGAACTCTAAAATTTTCGTTTTCTTGCGATCTTATATCGTTTTTGTTTACGAGGAAAAGTGGGAGAGTGGAAACTCGAGTTCGGATGTGAAGAAAAAAAAAATTTTGAACACCCAAAATGGGAATGCACAAATGCTGAGAGAGATAATTCCAAAAAGTATCTGTGATTTTTAAGGATAGGCAAAAAGTGGGTTGTTTTGCTTTGGTAAATATCCAACCACTTGAGAATTTAACTTTTTCTACTCCCCCTAATTTTTGGGCCACTAGGCCACTTGCATCCTCAACATGCTTGTGGCATGCACACCCCCACCACACTTAAAGCATGTTGGGATCAGTTAGAAGTCTCTTTCCTATAAAATTCCACCAAGCTATTATTAGGGGGTTGTACGTGTGGAATTTCCCAAACATGGATTTTGGGGTTCATTTTTTGGTGCGTGAAATAATTTTCTATTCATTATATAGTTTTCAAAATCCTTTTGCACACATGAACTCTAAAATTTTCGTTTTGTTGTGATCTTATATCTTTTTTGTTTACGAGGAAAAATGGGAGAGTGGAAACTCAAGTTTGGATCTGAGGAAAAAAAAAATTGAACATAAAAAATGGGAATGCACAAATGCTGAGAGAGATAATTCCAAAAAGTATCTGTGATTTTTAAAGATGGGCAAAAAGTGTGTTGTTTGGCTCTGCTAAATATCCAACCACTTGAGAATTTAACTTTTTGTACTCCCCCTAATTTTTGGGCCACTAGGCTAATTGCATCCTCAACATGCTTGTGGCATGCACACCCCCACCACACTTAAAGCATGTTGGGATCAGTTAGAAGTCTCTTTCCTATAAAATTCCACCAAGCTATTATTAGGGGGTTGTACGTGTGCAATTTCCCAAACATGGATTTTGGGGTTCATTTTTTGATGCGTGAAATAATTTTCTATTTATTATATAGTTTTCAAAATCGTTTTGCACACATGAACTCTAAAATTTTCGTTTTGTTGTGATCTTATATCTTTTTTGTTTACGAGGAAAAATGGGAGAGCGGAAACTCAAGTTTGGATCTGAAGAAAGAAAAAATTTTGAACATCCAAAATGGGAATGCACAAATGCTGAGAGAGATGATTCCAAAAAGTATCTGTGATTTTTAAGGACGGGCAAAAAGTGGGTTGTTTGGCTCTGGTAAATAAATATCCAACCACTTGAGAATTTAACTTTTTCTACTCCCCCAAATTTTTGGGCCACTAGGCCACTTGCATCCTCAACATGCTGCACACCCCCACCACACTTAAAGCATGTTGGGATCAGTTAGAAGTCTCTTTCCTATAAAATTCCACCAAGCTATTATTAGGGGGTTGTACTTGTGGAATTTCCCAAACATGGATTTTGGGGTTCATTTTTTGGTGCGTGGAATAATTTTCTATTTATTATATAGTTTTCAAATTCCTTTTGCACACATGAACTCTAAAATTATCGTTTTGTTGCGATCTTATATCTTTTTTGTTTACGAGGAAAAGTGGGAGAGTGGAAACTCAAGTTTGGATGTGAAGAAAAAAAAAAAATTGAACATCCAAAATGGGAATACACAAATGCTGAGAGAGATAATTCCAAAGAGTATCTGTGATTTTTAAGGATAGGCAAAAAGTGGGTTGTTTTGCTTTGGTAAATATCCAACCACTTGAGAATTTAACTTTTTCTACTCCCCCTAATTTTTGGGCCACTAGGCCAATTGCATGCTCAACATGCTTGTGGCATGCACACCCCCACCACACTTAAAGCATGTTGGGATCAGTTAGAAGTCTCTTTCCTATAAAATTCCACCAAGCTATTATTAGGGGGTTGTACATGTGGAATTTCCCAAACACGGATTTTGGGGTTCATTTTTTGGTGCGTGAAATAATTTTCTATTTATTATATAGTTTTCAAATTCTTTTTGCACACATGAACTCTAAAATTTTCGTTTTCTTGCGATCTTATATCTTTTTTGTTTACGAGGAAAAAAGGGAGAGTGGAAACTCAAGTTTGGATCTGAAGAAAAAAAAAATTTGAACATCCAAAATGACTTCGCACAAATGCTGAGAGAGATAATTCCAAAAAGTATCTTTGATTTTTAAGGATAGGCGAAAAGTGGGTTGTTTGGCTCTGGTAAATATCCAACCACTTGAGAATTTAACTTTTTCTACTCCCCCTAATTTTTGGGCCACTAGGCCACTTGCATCCTCAACATGCTTGTGGCATGCACACCCCCACCACACTTAAAGCATGTTGGGATCAGTTAGAAGTCTCTTTCCTATAAAATTCCACCAAGCTATTATTAGGAGGTTGTACATGTGGAATTTCCCAAACATGAATTTTGGGGTTCATTTTTTGGTGCGTGAAATAATTTTCTATTTATTATATAGTTTTCAAATTCTTTTTGCACACATGAACTCTAAAATTTTCGTTTTCTTGCGATCTTATATCTTTTTTGTTTACGAGGAAAAAAGGGAGAGTGGAAACTCAAGTTTGGATCTGAAGAAAAAAAAAATTTGAACATCCAAAATGGATTCGCACAAATGCTGAGAGAGATAATTCCAATGTATCTGTGATTTTTAAGGATAGGCGAAAAGTGGGTTGTTTTGCTCTGGTAAATATCCAACCACTTGAGAAATTAACTTTTTCTACTCCCCCTAACTTTTGGGCCACTAGGCCACTTGCATCCTCAACATGCTTGTTGCATTCACACCCCCACCACACTTAAAGCATGTTGGGATCAGTTAGAAGTCTCTTTCCTATAAAATTCCACCAAGCTATTATTAGGGGGTTGTATATGTGGAATTTCCAAAACATGGATTTCGGGGGTCATTTTTTGGTGCGTGAAATAATTTTCTATTTATTATATAGTTTTCAAATTCTTTTTGCACACATGAACTCTAAAATTTTCGTTTTGTTGCGATCTTATATCTTTTTTGTTTACGAGGAAAAATGGGAGAGTGGAAACTCAAGTTTGGATCTGAAGAAAAAAAAAATTTGAACATCCAAAATGGGAATGCACAAATCCTGAGAGAGATAATTCCAAAAAGTATCTGTGATTTTTAAGGATCGGCAAAAAGTGGGTTGTTTGGCTCTGGTAAATATCTAACCACTAGAGAATTTAACTTTTTCTACTCCCCCTAATTTTTGGGCCACTAGGCCACTTGCATCCTCAACATGCTTGTGGGATGCACACCCCCACCACACTTAAAGCATGTTGGGATCAGTTAGAAGTCTCTTTCTTATAAAATTCCACCAAGCTATTATTAGGGGGTTGTACATGTGGAATTTCCCAAACATGGATTTTGGGGGGTTCATTTTTTGGTGCGTGAAATAATTTTCTATTTATTATATAGTTTTCAAATTCTTTTTGCACACATGAACTCTAAAATTTTCGTTTTCTTGCGATCTTATATCGTTTTTGTTTACGAGGAAAAGTGGGAGAGTGGAAACTCGAGTTCGGATGTGAAGAAAAAAAAAATTTTGAACACCCAAAATGGGAATGCACAAATGCTGAGAGAGATAATTCCAAAAAGTATCTGTGATTTTTAAGGATAGGCAAAAAGTGGGTTGTTTTGCTTTGGTAAATATCCAACCACTTGAGAATTTAACTTTTTCTACTCCCCCTAATTTTTGGGCCACTAGGCCACTTGCATCCTCAACATGCTTGTGGCATGCACACCCCCACCACACTTAAAGCATGTTGGGATCAGTTAGAAGTCTCTTTCCTATAAAATTCCACCAAGCTATTATTAGGGGGTTGTACGTGTGGAATTTCCCAAACATGGATTTTGGGGTTCATTTTTTGGTGCGTGAAATAATTTTCTATTCATTATATAGTTTTCAAAATCCTTTTGCACACATGAACTCTAAAATTTTCGTTTTGTTGTGATCTTATATCTTTTTTGTTTACGAGGAAAAATGGGAGAGTGGAAACTCAAGTTTGGATCTGAAGAAAAAAAAAAATTGAACATAAAAAATGGGAATGCACAAATGCTGAGAGAGATAATTCCAAAAAGTATCTGTGATTTTTAAAGATGGGCAAAAAGTGGGTTGTTTGGCTCTGCTAAATATCCAACCACTTGAGAATTTAACTTTTTGTACTCCCCCTAATTTTTGGGCCACTAGGCTAATTGCATCCTCAACATGCTTGTGGCATGCACACCCCCACCACACTTAAAGCATGTTGGGATCAGTTAGAAGTCTCTTTCCTATAAAATTCCACCAAGCTATTATTAGGGGGTTGTACGTGTGGAATTTCCCAAACATGGATTTTGGGGTTCATTTTTTGGTGCGTGAAATAATTTTCTATTTATTATATAGTTTTCAAAATCGTTTTGCACACATGAACTCTAAAATTTTCGTTTTGTTGTGATCTTATATCTTTTTTGTTTACGAGGAAAAATGGGAGAGCGGAAACTCAAGTTTGGATCTGAAGAAAGAAAAAATTTTGAACATCCAAAATGGGAATGCACAAATGCTGAGAGAGATGATTCCAAAAAGTATCTGTGATTTTTAAGGACGGGCAAAAAGTGGGTTGTTTGGCTCTGGTAAATAAATATCCAACCACTTGAGAATTTAACTTTTTCTACTCCCCCAAATTTTTGGGCCACTAGGCCACTTGCATCCTCAACATGCTGCACACCCCCACCACACTTAAAGCATGTTGGGATCAGTTAGAAGTCTCTTTCCTATAAAATTCCACCAAGCTATTATTAGGGGGTTGTACTTGTGGAATTTCCCAAACATGGATTTTGGGGTTCATTTTTTGGTGCGTGGAATAATTTTCTATTTATTATATAGTTTTCAAATTCCTTTTGCACACATGAACTCTAAAATTATCGTTTTGTTGCGATCTTATATCTTTTTTGTTTACGAGGAAAAGTGGGAGAGTGGAAACTCAAGTTTGGATGTGAAGAAAAAAAAAAAATTGAACATCCAAAATGGGAATACACAAATGCTGAGAGAGATAATTCCAAAGAGTATCTGTGATTTTTAAGGATAGGCAAAAAGTGGGTTGTTTTGCTTTGGTAAATATCCAACCACTTGAGAATTTAACTTTTTCTACTCCCCCTAATTTTTGGGCCACTAGGCCAATTGCATGCTCAACATGCTTGTGGCATGCACACCCCCACCACACTTAAAGCATGTTGGGATCAGTTAGAAGTCTCTTTCCTATAAAATTCCACCAAGCTATTATTAGGGGGTTGTACATGTGGAATTTCCCAAACACGGATTTTGGGGTTCATTTTTTGGTGCGTGAAATAATTTTCTATTTATTATATAGTTTTCAAATTCTTTTTGCACACATGAACTCTAAAATTTTCGTTTTCTTGCGATCTTATATCTTTTTTGTTTACGAGGAAAAAAGGGAGAGTGGAAACTCAAGTTTGGATCTGAAGAAAAAAAAAATTTGAACATCCAAAATGACTTCGCACAAATGCTGAGAGAGATAATTCCAAAAAGTATCTTTGATTTTTAAGGATAGGCGAAAAGTGGGTTGTTTGGCTCTGGTAAATATCCAACCACTTGAGAATTTAACTTTTTCTACTCCCCCTAATTTTTGGGCCACTAGGCCACTTGCATCCTCAACATGCTTGTGGCATGCACACCCCCACCACACTTAAAGCATGTTGGGATCAGTTAGAAGTCTCTTTCCTATAAAATTCCACCAAGCTATTATTAGGAGGTTGTACATGTGGAATTTCCCAAACATGAATTTTGGGGTTCATTTTTTGGTGCGTGAAATAATTTTCTATTTATTATATAGTTTTCAAATTCTTTTTGCACACATGAACTCTAAAATTTTCGTTTTCTTGCGATCTTATATCTTTTTTGTTTACGAGGAAAAAAGGGAGAGTGGAAACTCAAGTTTGGATCTGAAGAAAAAAAAAATTTGAACATCCAAAATGGATTCGCACAAATGCTGAGAGAGATAATTCCAATGTATCTGTGATTTTTAAGGATAGGCGAAAAGTGGGTTGTTTTGCTCTGGTAAATATCCAACCACTTGAGAAATTAACTTTTTCTACTCCCCCTAACTTTTGGGCCACTAGGCCACTTGCATCCTCAACATGCTTGTTGCATTCACACCCCCACCACACTTAAAGCATGTTGGGATCAGTTAGAAGTCTCTTTCCTATAAAATTCCACCAAGCTATTATTAGGGGGTTGTATATGTGGAATTTCCAAAACATGGATTTCGGGGGTCATTTTTTGGTGCGTGAAATAATTTTCTATTTATTATATAGTTTTCAAATTCTTTTTGCACACATGAACTCTAAAATTTTCGTTTTGTTGCGATCTTATATCTTTTTTGTTTACGAGGAAAAATGGGAGAGTGGAAACTCAAGTTTGGATCTGAAGAAAAAAAAAATTTGAACATCCAAAATGGGAATGCACAAATCCTGAGAGAGATAATTCCAAAAAGTATCTGTGATTTTTAAGGATCGGCAAAAAGTGGGTTGTTTGGCTCTGGTAAATATCTAACCACTAGAGAATTTAACTTTTTCTACTCCCCCTAATTTTTGGGCCACTAGGCCACTTGCATCCTCAACATGCTTGTGGGATGCACACCCCCACCACACTTAAAGCATGTTGGGATCAGTTAGAAGTCTCTTTCTTATAAAATTCCACCAAGCTATTATTAGGGGGTTGTACATGTGGAATTTCCCAAACATGGATTTTGGGGGGTTCATTTTTTGGTGCGTGAAATAATTTTCTATTTATTATATAGTTTTCAAATTCTTTTTGCACACATGAACTCTAAAATTTTCGTTTTCTTGCGATCTTATATCGTTTTTGTTTACGAGGAAAAGTGGGAGAGTGGAAACTCGAGTTCGGATGTGAAGAAAAAAAAAATTTTGAACACCCAAAATGGGAATGCACAAATGCTGAGAGAGATAATTCCAAAAAGTATCTGTGATTTTTAAGGATAGGCAAAAAGTGGGTTGTTTTGCTTTGGTAAATATCCAACCACTTGAGAATTTAACTTTTTCTACTCCCCCTAATTTTTGGGCCACTAGGCCACTTGCATCCTCAACATGCTTGTGGCATGCACACCCCCACCACACTTAAAGCATGTTGGGATCAGTTAGAAGTCTCTTTCCTATAAAATTCCACCAAGCTATTATTAGGGGGTTGTACGTGTGGAATTTCCCAAACATGGATTTTGGGGTTCATTTTTTGGTGCGTGAAATAATTTTCTATTCATTATATAGTTTTCAAAATCCTTTTGCACACATGAACTCTAAAATTTTCGTTTTGTTGTGATCTTATATCTTTTTTGTTTACGAGGAAAAATGGGAGAGTGGAAACTCAAGTTTGGATCTGAAGAAAAAAAAAAATTGAACATAAAAAATGGGAATGCACAAATGCTGAGAGAGATAATTCCAAAAAGTATCTGTGATTTTTAAAGATGGGCAAAAAGTGGGTTGTTTGGCTCTGCTAAATATCCAACCACTTGAGAATTTAACTTTTTGTACTCCCCCTAATTTTTGGGCCACTAGGCTAATTGCATCCTCAACATGCTTGTGGCATGCACACCCCCACCACACTTAAAGCATGTTGGGATCAGTTAGAAGTCTCTTTCCTATAAAATTCCACCAAGCTATTATTAGGGGGTTGTACGTGTGGAATTTCCCAAACATGGATTTTGGGGTTCATTTTTTGGTGCGTGAAATAATTTTCTATTTATTATATAGTTTTCAAAATCGTTTTGCACACATGAACTCTAAAATTTTCGTTTTGTTGTGATCTTATATCTTTTTTGTTTACGAGGAAAAATGGGAGAGCGGAAACTCAAGTTTGGATCTGAAGAAAGAAAAAATTTTGAACATCCAAAATGGGAATGCACAAATGCTGAGAGAGATGATTCCAAAAAGTATCTGTGATTTTTAAGGACGGGCAAAAAGTGGGTTGTTTGGCTCTGGTAAATAAATATCCAACCACTTGAGAATTTAACTTTTTCTACTCCCCCAAATTTTTGGGCCACTAGGCCACTTGCATCCTCAACATGCTGCACACCCCCACCACACTTAAAGCATGTTGGGATCAGTTAGAAGTCTCTTTCCTATAAAATTCCACCAAGCTATTATTAGGGGGTTGTACTTGTGGAATTTCCCAAACATGGATTTTGGGGTTCATTTTTTGGTGCGTGGAATAATTTTCTATTTATTATATAGTTTTCAAATTCCTTTTGCACACATGAACTCTAAAATTATCGTTTTGTTGCGATCTTATATCTTTTTTGTTTACGAGGAAAAGTGGGAGAGTGGAAACTCAAGTTTGGATGTGAAGAAAAAAAAAAAATTGAACATCCAAAATGGGAATACACAAATGCTGAGAGAGATAATTCCAAAGAGTATCTGTGATTTTTAAGGATAGGCAAAAAGTGGGTTGTTTTGCTTTGGTAAATATCCAACCACTTGAGAATTTAACTTTTTCTACTCCCCCTAATTTTTGGGCCACTAGGCCAATTGCATGCTCAACATGCTTGTGGCATGCACACCCCCACCACACTTAAAGCATGTTGGGATCAGTTAGAAGTCTCTTTCCTATAAAATTCCACCAAGCTATTATTAGGGGGTTGTACATGTGGAATTTCCCAAACACGGATTTTGGGGTTCATTTTTTGGTGCGTGAAATAATTTTCTATTTATTATATAGTTTTCAAATTCTTTTTGCACACATGAACTCTAAAATTTTCGTTTTCTTGCGATCTTATATCTTTTTTGTTTACGAGGAAAAAAGGGAGAGTGGAAACTCAAGTTTGGATCTGAAGAAAAAAAAAATTTGAACATCCAAAATGACTTCGCACAAATGCTGAGAGAGATAATTCCAAAAAGTATCTTTGATTTTTAAGGATAGGCGAAAAGTGGGTTGTTTGGCTCTGGTAAATATCCAACCACTTGAGAATTTAACTTTTTCTACTCCCCCTAATTTTTGGGCCACTAGGCCACTTGCATCCTCAACATGCTTGTGGCATGCACACCCCCACCACACTTAAAGCATGTTGGGATCAGTTAGAAGTCTCTTTCCTATAAAATTCCACCAAGCTATTATTAGGAGGTTGTACATGTGGAATTTCCCAAACATGAATTTTGGGGTTCATTTTTTGGTGCGTGAAATAATTTTCTATTTATTATATAGTTTTCAAATTCTTTTTGCACACATGAACTCTAAAATTTTCGTTTTCTTGCGATCTTATATCTTTTTTGTTTACGAGGAAAAAAGGGAGAGTGGAAACTCAAGTTTGGATCTGAAGAAAAAAAAAATTTGAACATCCAAAATGGATTCGCACAAATGCTGAGAGAGATAATTCCAATGT
Source organism: Aristolochia californica (assembly GCF_029961685.1). Taxonomy (NCBI): domain Eukaryota; kingdom Viridiplantae; phylum Streptophyta; class Magnoliopsida; order Piperales; family Aristolochiaceae; genus Aristolochia; species Aristolochia californica. The sequence goes on along the minus strand of NW_027181970.1, from coordinate 5,251 downwards.
ATCTGTGATTTTTAAGGATAGGCGAAAAGTGGGTTGTTTTGCTCTGGTAAATATCCAACCACTTGAGAAATTAACTTTTTCTACTCCCCCTAACTTTTGGGCCACTAGGCCACTTGCATCCTCAACATGCTTGTTGCATTCACACCCCCACCACACTTAAAGCATGTTGGGATCAGTTAGAAGTCTCTTTCCTATAAAATTCCACCAAGCTATTATTAGGGGGTTGTATATGTGGAATTTCCAAAACATGGATTTCGGGGGTCATTTTTTGGTGCGTGAAATAATTTTCTATTTATTATATAGTTTTCAAATTCTTTTTGCACACATGAACTCTAAAATTTTCGTTTTGTTGCGATCTTATATCTTTTTTGTTTACGAGGAAAAATGGGAGAGTGGAAACTCAAGTTTGGATCTGAAGAAAAAAAAAATTTGAACATCCAAAATGGGAATGCACAAATCCTGAGAGAGATAATTCCAAAAAGTATCTGTGATTTTTAAGGATCGGCAAAAAGTGGGTTGTTTGGCTCTGGTAAATATCTAACCACTAGAGAATTTAACTTTTTCTACTCCCCCTAATTTTTGGGCCACTAGGCCACTTGCATCCTCAACATGCTTGTGGGATGCACACCCCCACCACACTTAAAGCATGTTGGGATCAGTTAGAAGTCTCTTTCTTATAAAATTCCACCAAGCTATTATTAGGGGGTTGTACATGTGGAATTTCCCAAACATGGATTTTGGGGGGTTCATTTTTTGGTGCGTGAAATAATTTTCTATTTATTATATAGTTTTCAAATTCTTTTTGCACACATGAACTCTAAAATTTTCGTTTTCTTGCGATCTTATATCGTTTTTGTTTACGAGGAAAAGTGGGAGAGTGGAAACTCAAGTTCGGATGTGAAGAAAAAAAAAATTTTGAACACCCAAAATGGGAATGCACAAATGCTGAGAGAGATAATTCCAAAAAGTATCTGTGATTTTTAAGGATAGGCAAAAAGTGGGTTGTTTTGCTTTGGTAAATATCCAACCACTTGAGAATTTAACTTTTTCTACTCCCCCTAATTTTTGGGCCACTAGGCCACTTGCATCCTCAACATGCTTGTGGCATGCACACCCCCACCACACTTAAAGCATGTTGGGATCAGTTAGAAGTCTCTTTCCTATAAAATTCCACCAAGCTATTATTAGGGGGTTGTACGTGTGGAATTTCCCAAACATGGATTTTGGGGTTCATTTTTTGGTGCGTGAAATAATTTTCTATTCATTATATAGTTTTCAAAATCCTTTTGCACACATGAACTCTAAAATTTTCGTTTTGTTGTGATCTTATATCTTTTTTGTTTACGAGGAAAAATGGGAGAGTGGAAACTCAAGTTTGGATCTGAAGAAAAAAAAAAATTGAACATAAAAAATGGGAATGCACAAATGCTGAGAGAGATAATTCCAAAAAGTATCTGTGATTTTTAAAGATGGGCAAAAAGTGGGTTGTTTGGCTCTGCTAAATATCCAACCACTTGAGAATTTAACTTTTTGTACTCCCCCTAATTTTTGGGCCACTAGGCTAATTGCATCCTCAACATGCTTGTGGCATGCACACCCCCACCACACTTAAAGCATGTTGGGATCAGTTAGAAGTCTCTTTCCTATAAAATTCCACCAAGCTATTATTAGGGGGTTGTACGTGTGGAATTTCCCAAACATGGATTTTGGGGTTCATTTTTTGGTGCGTGAAATAATTTTCTATTTATTATATAGTTTTCAAAATCGTTTTGCACACATGAACTCTAAAATTTTCGTTTTGTTGTGATCTTATATCTTTTTTGTTTACGAGGAAAAATGGGAGAGCGGAAACTCAAGTTTGGATCTGAAGAAAGAAAAAATTTTGAACATCCAAAATGGGAATGCACAAATGCTGAGAGAGATGATTCCAAAAAGTATCTGTGATTTTTAAGGACGGGCAAAAAGTGGGTTGTTTGGCTCTGGTAAATAAATATCCAACCACTTGAGAATTTAACTTTTTCTACTCCCCCAAATTTTTGGGCCACTAGGCCACTTGCATCCTCAACATGCTGCACACCCCCACCACACTTAAAGCATGTTGGGATCAGTTAGAAGTCTCTTTCCTATAAAATTCCACCAAGCTATTATTAGGGGGTTGTACTTGTGGAATTTCCCAAACATGGATTTTGGGGTTCATTTTTTGGTGCGTGGAATAATTTTCTATTTATTATATAGTTTTCAAATTCCTTTTGCACACATGAACTCTAAAATTATCGTTTTGTTGCGATCTTATATCTTTTTTGTTTACGAGGAAAAGTGGGAGAGTGGAAACTCAAGTTTGGATGTGAAGAAAAAAAAAAAATTGAACATCCAAAATGGGAATACACAAATGCTGAGAGAGATAATTCCAAAGAGTATCTGTGATTTTTAAGGATAGGCAAAAAGTGGGTTGTTTTGCTTTGGTAAATATCCAACCACTTGAGAATTTAACTTTTTCTACTCCCCCTAATTTTTGGGCCACTAGGCCAATTGCATGCTCAACATGCTTGTGGCATGCACACCCCCACCACACTTAAAGCATGTTGGGATCAGTTAGAAGTCTCTTTCCTATAAAATTCCACCAAGCTATTATTAGGGGGTTGTACATGTGGAATTTCCCAAACACGGATTTTGGGGTTCATTTTTTGGTGCGTGAAATAATTTTCTATTTATTATATAGTTTTCAAATTCTTTTTGCACACATGAACTCTAAAATTTTCGTTTTCTTGCGATCTTATATCTTTTTTGTTTACGAGGAAAAAAGGGAGAGTGGAAACTCAAGTTTGGATCTGAAGAAAAAAAAAATTTGAACATCCAAAATGACTTCGCACAAATGCTGAGAGAGATAATTCCAAAAAGTATCTTTGATTTTTAAGGATAGGCGAAAAGTGGGTTGTTTGGCTCTGGTAAATATCCAACCACTTGAGAATTTAACTTTTTCTACTCCCCCTAATTTTTGGGCCACTAGGCCACTTGCATCCTCAACATGCTTGTGGCATGCACACCCCCACCACACTTAAAGCATGTTGGGATCAGTTAGAAGTCTCTTTCCTATAAAATTCCACCAAGCTATTATTAGGAGGTTGTACATGTGGAATTTCCCAAACATGAATTTTGGGGTTCATTTTTTGGTGCGTGAAATAATTTTCTATTTATTATATAGTTTTCAAATTCTTTTTGCACACATGAACTCTAAAATTTTCGTTTTCTTGCGATCTTATATCTTTTTTGTTTACGAGGAAAAAAGGGAGAGTGGAAACTCAAGTTTGGATCTGAAGAAAAAAAAAATTTGAACATCCAAAATGGATTCGCACAAATGCTGAGAGAGATAATTCCAATGTATCTGTGATTTTTAAGGATAGGCGAAAAGTGGGTTGTTTTGCTCTGGTAAATATCCAACCACTTGAGAAATTAACTTTTTCTACTCCCCCTAACTTTTGGGCCACTAGGCCACTTGCATCCTCAACATGCTTGTTGCATTCACACCCCCACCACACTTAAAGCATGTTGGGATCAGTTAGAAGTCTCTTTCCTATAAAATTCCACCAAGCTATTATTAGGGGGTTGTATATGTGGAATTTCCAAAACATGGATTTCGGGGGTCATTTTTTGGTGCGTGAAATAATTTTCTATTTATTATATAGTTTTCAAATTCTTTTTGCACACATGAACTCTAAAATTTTCGTTTTGTTGCGATCTTATATCTTTTTTGTTTACGAGGAAAAATGGGAGAGTGGAAACTCAAGTTTGGATCTGAAGAAAAAAAAAATTTGAACATCCAAAATGGGAATGCACAAATCCTGAGAGAGATAATTCCAAAAAGTATCTGTGATTTTTAAGGATCGGCAAAAAGTGGGTTGTTTGGCTCTGGTAAATATCTAACCACTAGAGAATTTAACTTTTTCTACTCCCCCTAATTTTTGGGCCACTAGGCCACTTGCATCCTCAACATGCTTGTGGGATGCACACCCCCACCACACTTAAAGCATGTTGGGATCAGTTAGAAGTCTCTTTCTTATAAAATTCCACCAAGCTATTATTAGGGGGTTGTACATGTGGAATTTCCCAAACATGGATTTTGGGGGGTTCATTTTTTGGTGCGTGAAATAATTTTCTATTTATTATATAGTTTTCAAATTCTTTTTGCACACATGAACTCTAAAATTTTCGTTTTCTTGCGATCTTATATCGTTTTTGTTTACGAGGAAAAGTGGGAGAGTGGAAACTCAAGTTCGGATGTGAAGAAAAAAAAAATTTTGAACACCCAAAATGGGAATGCACAAATGCTGAGAGAGATAATTCCAAAAAGTATCTGTGATTTTTAAGGATAGGCAAAAAGTGGGTTGTTTTGCTTTGGTAAATATCCAACCACTTGAGAATTTAACTTTTTCTACTCCCCCTAATTTTTGGGCCACTAGGCCACTTGCATCCTCAACATGCTTGTGGCATGCACACCCCCCACCACACTTAAAGCATGTTGGGATCAGTTAGAAGTCTCTTTCCTATAAAATTCCACCAAGCTATTATTAGGGGGTTGTACGTGTGGAATTTCCCAAACATGGATTTTGGGGTTCATTTTTTGGTGCGTGAAATAATTTTCTATTCATTATATAGTTTTCAAAATCCTTTTGCACACATGAACTCTAAAATTTTCGTTTTGTTGTGATCTTATATCTTTTTTGTTTACGAGGAAAAATGGGAGAGTGGAAACTCAAGTTTGGATCTGAAGAAAAAAAAAAATTGAACATAAAAAATGGGAATGCACAAATGCTGAGAGAGATAATTCCAAAAAGTATCTGTGATTTTTAAAGATGGGCAAAAAGTGGGTTGTTTGGCTCTGCTAAATATCCAACCACTTGAGAATTTAACTTTTTGTACTCCCCCTAATTTTTGGGCCACTAGGCTAATTGCATCCTCAACATGCTTGTGGCATGCACACCCCCACCACACTTAAAGCATGTTGGGATCAGTTAGAAGTCTCTTTCCTATAAAATTCCACCAAGCTATTATTAGGGGGTTGTACGTGTGGAATTTCCCAAACATGGATTTTGGGGTTCATTTTTTGGTGCGTGAAATAATTTTCTATTTATTATATAGTTTTCAAAATCGTTTTGCACACATGAACTCTAAAATTTTCGTTTTGTTGTGATCTTATATCTTTTTTGTTTACGAGGAAAAATGGGAGAGCGGAAACTCAAGTTTGGATCTGAAG